>NW_028274808.1:201794174-202094174 GCF_037043125.1 Eumetopias jubatus | reverse complement strand
TAGACAGGCCTCTGCTGCCTAGGAGAGCCTCTGGTCTAGCCAGCTCATCCCCGGTTCTGCCCACTGGGGGGTTCTTCCTCCTCTCCCAGGTCCCCAGGGCCCTACGTGAGGTGGGCATGAGGATGAGTGCCCTGACCACTCATGGCCTCCAGGTCCCAGACACCACTGGCTTCTCCGGGGTTCAGCGCCTCCCCACTGCAGCCCTCTGCTGCAGCCATCCCCTCTCCATCTCTGCTGGAGAACCAGCCAACTGCAGTCGAAGTGCAACCCCCTCTTGTCCACACACCCTTCTGCTCTGCTCTCTACTTTCACCAGAGGCTCTGTCCTGCAGACCTGCCTGCCTCCCAGGTTCCTGCAGGCTCCCCAGCTTCAGTCTGCACTGTCCCCTCACCACTACCACCTGACAGATAAGGCGGTGTACTATTTTGTGTGTGCGACAGTGACGGCCCTTTTCAATGACAAACAAATTAAGAAATGTAAGTGGTGCCCTGCGTGTGAAGCAAAAGGAGCAGGTGTGGGCAACTTTCATACTGCAGGTCCCAGGAAATCAGCTTAGCCTGTTACAGTGTGTTTGGTTTTAACAACAACAAAAAACCCAGTCAGAATAGAAACCATCAGGGGCATTGCATTTAGCAAGGATAGGAGTTGTTTGGTGAAACTTACTTCCCATATGTGCACACACAGATGCGTGTGCATGCAAACGCACCTACACCGTGCCGTGATATCAAGTGTCCTTCCTGCTACAGGTCAGGGAAGGTATGGTCACACAGAACCGTAGGCAGAGACCTAAAGGCAGTGGGTGAGGGGGGAGGTGGAAGCTGTCTGGCCCCAGGGGCAGTGGCGGGGCAGAGTCGCCAGCCAGGGGACCAGGTGTCCACCAGAGGCCAGGCCACAGAGCCACGGGCGTGAGGGGATATGAATTTACTCCCAGGAAGCTGGGACACATGACCCACGTTGGCAGATCCCTCTGGATGCAGCTGAGAAGAGATTCCAGGGAGCAGGAGGGAAAGCAGAAGAATGGCGGAGGGCGTTCATGTGGCCCATGGAGAACGGAGCTGGGTCCCGGAGAGACTGCTAGAAGCGCCTACAGAACGCGGGTGTGCAGGACAGCGACAGTGCCGTGAACAACGTCACTCTCTCACACGTACAGAGAACAAAAGAATACATACTTTTTCAAGCATGTGTAGAACGTTAACAATTACTATGTATTAAGGCACAATGAAAATCTTGACAATTAAAAAAAGTAACCATATGTCCATATTCTCTGGTCACAAAGACATAAAATTAAAAATTTTCCACAAAAATGATAGAGATAAAATCTAACCTCTTAGAAATTAAAGAACACTCTCTTGAATAATTTTTTTAAGATTTTATTTATTCATTTCAGAGAGAGAGAGAGCACAAGCAGGTGGAGAGGCAGAGGGAGAGAGAGAAGCAGACTCCCCGCTGAGCAGGGAGCCCGACGCGGGGCTCGAACCCAGGACCCCCCGGGATCGTGACGTGAGCCAAACGCAGACAGTTAACCAACTCAGTCACCCAGGCACCCCTCTCCTGAATAATTCCCGAGTAGAAAAGGAAGTTAAAAGAGAGATTAAAGACTATCTAGAAATGATAAAAACAATGCTCCAAGTGATGTACAACAGCAGGAAACAGCAGGAAACAGATCTCTCTAAATACACTTCTAGGAAAGAAAAGGAAAATAGATGAATGGAGAGTAGGGCCCAGGAGGGCAGGGAAAGGCCGGGGCACCCCCTCCCTCAAAGGCAAGCCCGACCAGCTGCGCGACCCAGCAGAACCTGGCTCTATGGCCGAGGGTTTAAACTGGCACATTTCTTAAGGGAAATAAGGCGCTTTCTATTAAGTTTAAACACTTAAATCTGTGCCCTTATTTTTCCACTGCTAGGAATTTATGCTACAGAAATGTTCTTATACATATGCAGAAACACAGTAAAAAAATATTCACTGTAAAATTGAAACAATGAAAAACCACCCTCCCCCCAGCAAAACACTGAAATGCTATGCAGTCTTTTCAGAGTCTGGGTGTGCCAAAAATACCAAGTCAACTGAGAAAACACCATTTTGTAAAAAAAATAAGTCACAGTAACACACAGAGCAGTAACTATACCCCTACTTGTGGATATCTGTGGGAAACAAGATTTTTCTCCATTATAATCTTCTGATCATTTAAGTCTTGTGTGACTTTGTATTATACGTGTAATCAGCAAAAAATGATTGTTATAGATTAAAACATCAGATCAAATACGTACCTTAGAACCTAAGTATAAAGAGAAAGATTATTTGCAACTAAGTTTAAAGCAAACAGGCGACACTGATGTATTTCATAGAGAGGACAAAAGACCTTGTTTTAAGCCTACTACAACAGTAATCCACTTTAAACTTCCTTTCCTCCAACCCTCTTAATTAGATACGACCCCCATGGAAATCCAAACTCTATCTCCTTCTTAAGGAGCTTGTACTGTGCTGAAGAAACCTACTCAACTTATCTTCATTTCCCAGAACACAGCACAGCAAACTACTCATAGGGCCAATCTATGGTTAAGAAAGAAAGTTGTATGAGGTATTCAAAACCAAATCCTAATTGTACTTTACTCAGAAATCTTGTAAGATCTTCTAATTAACCTAGCAAAATGAAAGAAAATTTCAGACCCCTCCCAAATGACTAAAAACTGAATCCTGAACTAAAAAAAAACACTGAATAATATCCAAATAATAGATATTTCAACTTACGTGTTTTGAAAGTAAAACCGTGCGACAAGGGACTTTGCAAATCAAGCACTTGTCTCTGCCACCTACAAAAGAAAAGTAAACTTTATTATAGTGAGTAGCACTTTTGAATGTAAGTGCAGGCTTCAAATTACAATATTTCTTCAAAATAATACAGAATTATAGCACTTACATTTTCCACGTTCAGAAAATGGTAAGACTGTGCATGTGGACAGAGTTGAAAAGATTTATTCAACGAATAATCCATTTTTCCTGTTTTGTCAATATGCCCCAAAATAGTGATTGTGAAGATCAACAACACTCAAACTTAAATCTATCTCAGATTTTCTTACAATTAGATTTTGTAGTGATATCCTAAGTAAAATTTTTTTAATATTCAAAATGAAAATAGCTCCTTGCACCCCATCTAAGAGATGAAGTAAAGGCTTTGTTCAGCCCCCTCGGCCTCACCTCTGCAGGACAGGAGACAGTTCACTGGGTAGGTGCTTTGTACTTGCTGAGCTTTGGCTGCCCCTAAGGCAGCGCCTGGCCCGAGAGCACAGGGCTAACGTCCTACCTGCTCTTCTCCGGGGTCTCTGGCCCAGGCCCACCTACTGCACCACCTTCTTCTCCACTCCCACCATCCTCCGTGTGGCTGGCTGCTAAGGGTAGCCTTGCATTTCCTCGCTTGCCCCCATGCGGCACCAGAGCACCCGGGTGTCGTTGGAAAACGCCTTGAGTGGGGGCAGCAGGGCCTCTCATCCCGGGCTCTGCCCCATCCCCACGCGTCGGAGCTTCCCTTTCTCACAAACCAGCCTGGAGCCCAGAGCCGGCCAGGGAATACTGCACCCTTGTCCTGCCAAGCAGCGCACCCAGCCCAAACCCCGGCCTCTCTGTCTCCCCCTCTTCTGGTCCAGTGCAGCTAAGAACCAGGGAAACAATCACTTAACTGAGAAGTGGATTCACAGGCTTGATTCCAGCACTGCTGAACTGCAACACTGCTGGGCAACCCTCCATTTTTCTTGGGTGTTACCCCACCAATTCCCTATGGGGGGTGTTCAAACAGGCCCCCCGTATCAGTTACCAAGAAAAAAGTCATGACCTACCTCAATCTTCCTGCCTCTCCTCCACTTACCACAGAACAACTCAACTCCCTCTGCTTTCTTCCTCTGTCTCATCTCATTTCATCCCCACAGCACATGGGATGGGGTCCTTGAGGAGAAAGACGGGGTTCCCTTCCAACAGCCTCCAGAGTTGTCCCCTTTCCTCCCTACAAACATGTTCAAGTGGCCCTCTTCTGAAAGCACCCACCCTCAGCAGTATGTTCCCGCCCTCTATGTCTCTCCTGGGGATTCTGGACAAGATCCCTCGGGGCACCACTACCGCCAGAAGCCATGGAGTCAAAGATGAACAGAGCTGGCTCCTAAAAATCCACGAGCTGCATTGAAGGCAGGGAAGAAGAGACGTGACAAAGACAGGATCCATCTGCAGCTAATGCGCAGGCAAACTGACGTTCACAAACAGTGCTTACAAACCTATTAAATATAAGCGCTCCAATAAAAGGTGTGAAAGGGCCCAAATGAGTAGTTGGCAAAAGTACAGACTGACGCTAATGCATGGAACGAAAATGCCGGCCATCCATGCTGGGGACAGGGAGCAGCCACCTTTCTGGGGTGCCTAGTCCTAAGTGCTAATGCACACACACCCGAGCGCAGCACCCCCACCCTTCCGGATATCCCAAAGGAAAAAAACCACATAAGTGAACAAGTGGTGCTTAACAGCAAAATATTAGAAAATACGCAGAGCTCTTAGTAGGGAATCAGTTAAATAAATCATGGCACGGCAACTAAAAGATACATTATGCAGCCTTAAAAATGATGATACAGACTTACTTTAATGTGAAAAGAGAGCCATGTCCTATTAATAAACTCAGGGAACTAAAACTGGTATACACCCAGTACCATTTTTGTTGTAGAAATCTGTATCCATAGGAAAAAGTCTGGAAGGATGTATACCAAAGCTTAAGGAGGGCTTACCCCTGAGTCACAGTCACTAAACAGCTAAGGAGCTGTGGTCAGTGCTCCACCCTCAGGCCCTTCCACTGTTTTGTGTGTGTCCCAGCATTGGTGGCTTTTTGGAGGAATGACCTTCGGCTACTGGACCGTGCTTCAGAAAAAGAGCCAGAGGTACAGGGGAACCAGCCTGCCCGAGGCCATGAACCAGTCCCCCAAAACTGAGAACACAGACCCCCTGCATCGTTCTCACCCAAGCTCACCCACACCACCAACGCCGGGGGGGGGGGGGTTCCAACTCTGACTCTGCCCTGGGACGCCAAGTCCACAAGCTCTGCTTTCTTTCCCCCCACACCTTCTCCTGAACGCCTTAAGAAGTGCTCTTCCCAGATGAAACCGCGTCCTAGCTCCCTCTGCCTTCGGCCCTCTCCTCACTCCAGTACCTTCGATTGCTACCTATGTGCTAATTCCCCAACGTATTCCCGGCTGTCTTGACTCCCAACCCGTATACTCAGCTGCCTCCCCAGAAGCTCAGTGCCCAGTGTGGGCCCCGAGCCTCACCCCTGGACACAGAAGGAGCTCGTGTGGCACGGCCGACCCTTCTGCGGAGTGTTCAGATCGTTCACGGTGAGCCACACTGATGGACCTCGGGACAGTGGTGACTGCTGAGGACGCTACTGCCTTACCCTGCAAGCTGGTTCACAGGTAAATTCGCTCTGGAAAACTCATGGTGCTTTGCATTCACGCGCTTTTTCTCTTTTATACGTCAGTGAGAACGTCTCGTAAAAAGAAAAATACACCTCTGATCATGCCGCCAACCCAGGGACCCCGGCAAGCACGCTTTGGCCTGCGTGGCCCCCGGCTCTCCTGCAGCCCCCCGAGCTCCACGGGCCCGTCCCCGCCTCCTTCTGCCCCCGGCTGCGCGCCTGCTCGAGGCCAGGTGAGCACGCGCCCCCCCCGGGCCCTGCGCTGGGCTTTCGGAGCACCTCGTCCCAGGGACTAGGTTCACGCTGCCTTCCGGAAGGGCAGCGAGGGCCGCGTCCCCGGGGCTCAGGTGACCCGCGCGCTCCGCCCACCTCCCGCGGGCCCCGCCGCCCCCGCGCCCGCGGCGGGGGGATGCAGGCCTGGTCTGGGGGCCGCGCCCGCCCTCACCTTTGCCCAGGCAGACGTCGCAGTACACGTGGCCACAGTTGGTCAGACTGAAGCACGACGTGCGGTGCGGCGGCTGGAAGCAGCGATTACAGAACACCCAGCCGGCCATGCCCGACCGCTCCGCCGCAGCGCAGCCCAGGCCCACGCGCCGCGCACGCGCAGCCCGGAAGCCGCCTCCCGAGCTTCTGCACCTGCGCAGACTGGAGCTGGTCACCCCGCGCCTGCGCACGGGAGAGCCGCACGGCTCCCGCCAAAACCCGTGCTGGACCGTACCAACCGTGTGTGCGTGTGTGTTAGATTCCTCTCCCCGTGTGTGTGTGTGTGTGTTAGATTCCTCTCCCCGTGTGTGTGTGTGTTAGAGTCCTCTCCCCGTGTGTGTGTGTGTGTGTTAGATTCCTCTCCCCGTGTGTGTGTGTGTGTGTGTTAGATTCCTCTCCCCGTGTGTGTGTGTGTTAGAGTCCTCTCCCCGTGTGTGTGTGTGTGTGTTAGATTCCTCTCCCCGTGTGTGTGTGTGTGTGTGTTAGATTCCTCTCCCCGTGTGTGTGTGTGTGTGTTAGATTCCTCTCCCCCGTGTGTGTGTGTGTGTGTTAGATTCCTCTCCCCCGTGTGTGTGTGTGTGTGTGTGTGTGTGTTAGATTCCTCTCCCCGTGTGTGTGTGTGTGTGTTAGATTCCCCTCCCCCGTGTGTGTGTATGTTAGATTCCTCTCCCCGTGTGTGTGTGTGTGTGTGTGTGTGTGTTAGATTCCTCTCCCCGTGTGTGTGTGTGTGTGTTAGATTCCTCTCCCCGTGTGTGTGTGTGTGTGTGTGTGTGTGTTAGATTCCTCTCCCCCGTGTGTGTGTGTGTTAGATTCCTCTCCCCGTGTGTGTGTGTGTGTGTGTGTTAGATTCCTCTCCCCGTGTGTGTGTGTGTGTGTGTTAGATTCCTCTCCCCGTGTGTGTGTGTGTGTGTGTGTGTTAGATTCCTCTCCCCGTGTGTGTGTGTGTTAGAGTCCTCTCCCCGTGTGTGTGTGTGTGTGTTAGATTCCTCTCCCCGTGTGTGTGTGTGTGTGTGTTAGATTCCTCTCCCCGTGTGTGTGTGTGTGTGTTAGATTCCTCTCCCCCGTGTGTGTGTGTGTGTGTTAGATTCCTCTCCCCCGTGTGTGTGTGTGTGTGTGTGTGTGTTAGATTCCTCTCCCCGTGTGTGTGTGTGTGTGTTAGATTCCCCTCCCCCGTGTGTGTGTATGTTAGATTCCTCTCCCCGTGTGTGTGTGTGTGTGTGTGTGTGTGTTAGATTCCTCTCCCCGTGTGTGTGTGTGTGTGTTAGATTCCTCTCCCCGTGTGTGTGTGTGTGTGTGTGTGTGTGTTAGATTCCTCTCCCCGTGTGTGTGTGTGTGTGTGTGTGTTAGATTCCTCTCCCCGTGTGTGTGTGTGTGTGTGTTAGATTCCTCTCCCCCGTGTGTGTGTGTGTTAGATTCCTCTCCCCGTGTGTGTGTGTGTGTGTGTTAGATTCCTCTCCCCGTGTGTGTGTGTGTGTGTGTGTTAGATTCCTCTCCCCCGTGTGTGTGTGTGTTAGATTCCTCTCCCCCGTATGTGTGTGTGTGTTAGATTCCTCTCCCCGTGTGTGTGTATGTTAGATTCCTCTCCCCGTGTGTGTGTGTGTGTGTGTGTGTGTGTGTTAGATTCCTCTCCCCGTGTGTGTGTGTGTGTGTTAGATTCCTCTCCCCGTGTGTGTGTGTGTGTGTGTGTGTGTGTGTTAGATTCCTCTCCCCCGTGTGTGTGTGTGTTAGATTCCTCTCCCCGTGTGTGTGTGTGTGTGTGTTAGATTCCTCTCCCCGTGTGTGTGTGTGTGTGTGTTAGATTCCCCTCCCCCGTGTGTGTGTATGTTAGATTCCTCTCCCCGTGTGTGTGTGTGTGTGTGTGTGTTAGATTCCTCTCCCCGTGTGTGTGTGTGTGTTAGATTCCTCTCCCCGTGTGTGTGTATGTTAGATTCCTCTCCCCGTGTGTGTGTGTGTGTGTGTGTGTGTGTGTTAGATTCCTCTCCCCGTGTGTGTGTGTGTGTGTTAGATTCCTCTTCCCGTGTGTGTGTGTGTGTGTGTGTGTGTGTTAGATTCCTCTCCCCCATGTGTGTGTGTGTTAGATTCCTCTCCCCGTGTGTGTGTATGTTAGATTCCTCTCCCCGTGTGTGTGTGTGTGTGTGTGTGTGTGTTAGATTCCTCTCCCCGTGTGTGTGTGTGTGTGTTAGATTCCTCTCCCCGTGTGTGTGTGTGTGTGTGTGTGTGTTAGATTCCTCTCCCCCGTGTGTGTGTGTGTTAGATTCCTCTCCCCGTGTGTGTGTGTGTGTGTTAGATTCCTCTCCCCGTGTGTGTGTGTGTGTGTGTGTTAGATTCCCCTCCCCCGTGTGTGTGTATGTTAGATTCCTCTCCCCGTGTGTGTGTGTGTGTGTGTGTGTGTGTTAGATTCCTCTCCCCGTGTGTGTGTGTGTGTGTTAGATTCCTCTCCCCGTGTGTGTGTGTGTGTGTGTGTGTGTTAGATTCCTCTCCCCCGTGTGTGTGTGTGTTAGATTCCTCTCCCCGTGTGTGTGTGTGTGTGTGTTAGATTCCTCTCCCCGTGTGTGTGTGTGTGTGTGTTAGATTCCCCTCCCCCGTGTGTGTGTATGTTAGATTCCTCTCCCCGTGTGTGTGTGTGTGTGTGTGTGTTAGATTCCTCTCCCCGTGTGTGTGTGTGTGTGTGTGTTAGATTCCTCTCCCCCGTATGTGTGTGTGTGTTAGATTCCTCTCCCCCGTGTGTGTGTGTGTTAGATTCCTCTCCCCGTGTGTGTGTGTGTGTGTTAGAGTCCTCTCCCCGTGTGTGTGTGTGTGTGTTAGATTCCTCTCCCCCGTATGTGTGTGTGTGTTAGATTCCTCTCCCCGTGTGTGTGTGTGTGTGTTAGATTCCTCTCCCCCGTGTGTGTGTATGTTAGATTCCTCTCCCCGTGTGTGTGTGTGTGTGTGTGTTAGATTCCTCTCCCCGTGTGTGTGTGTGTGTTAGATTCCTCTCCCCGTGTGTGTGTATGTTAGATTCCTCTCCCCGTGTGTGTGTGTGTGTGTGTTAGATTCCCCTCCCCCGTGTGTGTGTATGTTAGATTCCTCTCCCCGTGTGTGTGTGTGTGTGTGTGTGTTAGATTCCTCTCCCCGTGTGTGTGTGTGTGTTAGATTCCTCTCCCCGTGTGTGTGTATGTTAGATTCCTCTCCCCGTGTGTGTGTGTGTGTGTGTGTGTGTGTGTTAGATTCCTCTCCCCGTGTGTGTGTGTGTGTGTTAGATTCCTCTCCCCGTGTGTGTGTGTGTGTGTGTGTGTGTGTTAGATTCCTCTCCCCCGTGTGTGTGTGTGTTAGATTCCTCTCCCCGTGTGTGTGTATGTTAGATTCCTCTCCCCGTGTGTGTGTGTGTGTGTGTGTGTGTGTTAGATTCCTCTCCCCGTGTGTGTGTGTGTGTGTTAGATTCCTCTCCCCGTGTGTGTGTGTGTGTGTGTGTGTGTGTTAGATTCCTCTCCCCCGTGTGTGTGTGTGTTAGATTCCTCTCCCCGTGTGTGTGTGTGTGTGTTAGATTCCTCTCCCCGTGTGTGTGTGTGTGTGTGTTAGATTCCCCTCCCCCGTGTGTGTGTATGTTAGATTCCTCTCCCCGTGTGTGTGTGTGTGTGTGTGTGTTAGATTCCTCTCCCCGTGTGTGTGTGTGTGTGTTAGATTCCTCTCCCCGTGTGTGTGTGTGTGTGTGTGTGTGTGTGTGTTAGATTCCTCTCCCCCGTGTGTGTGTGTGTTAGATTCCTCTCCCCGTGTGTGTGTGTGTGTGTGTTAGATTCCTCTCCCCGTGTGTGTGTGTGTGTGTGTTAGATTCCCCTCCCCCGTGTGTGTGTATGTTAGATTCCTCTCCCCGTGTGTGTGTGTGTGTGTGTGTGTTAGATTCCTCTCCCCGTGTGTGTGTGTGTGTTAGATTCCTCTCCCCGTGTGTGTGTGTGTGTGTTAGATTCCTCTCCCCGTGTGTGTGTGTGTGTGTGTGTTAGATTCCTCTCCCCCGTATGTGTGTGTGTGTTAGATTCCTCTCCCCCGTGTGTGTGTGTGTTAGATTCCTCTCCCCGTGTGTGTGTGTGTGTGTTAGAGTCCTCTCCCCGTGTGTGTGTGTGTGTGTTAGATTCCTCTCCCCCGTATGTGTGTGTGTGTTAGATTCCTCTCCCCGTGTGTGTGTGTGTGTGTTAGATTCCTCTCCCCCGTGTGTGTGTATGTTAGATTCCTCTCCCCGTGTGTGTGTGTGTGTGTGTTAGATTCCTCTCCCCCGTGTGTGTGTGTGTTAGATTCCTCTCCCCGTGTGTGTGTGTGTGTGTGTTAGATTCCTCTCCCCGTGTGTGTGTGTGTGTGTGTTAGATTCCCCTCCCCCGTGTGTGTGTATGTTAGATTCCTCTCCCCGTGTGTGTGTGTGTGTGTGTGTGTTAGATTCCTCTCCCCGTGTGTGTGTGTGTGTTAGATTCCTCTCCCCGTGTGTGTGTGTGTGTGTTAGATTCCTCTCCCCGTGTGTGTGTGTGTGTGTGTGTTAGATTCCTCTCCCCCGTGTGTGTGTGTGTGTGTTAGATTCCTCTCCCTGTGTGTGTGTGTGTGTGTTAGATTCCTCTCCCCGTGTGTGTGTGTGTGTGTGTGTGTGTTAGATTCCTCTCCCCGTGTGTGTGTGTGTGTGTTAGATTCCTCTCCCCGTGTGTGTGTGTGTGTGTGTGTGTGTTAGATTCCTCTCCCCGTGTGTGTGTGTGTGTTAGATTCCTCTCCCCGTGTGTGTGTGTGTGTGTGTGTCTGTGTGTGCGCTAGATTCCTCTCCCCTCAGGCTGTTCCAGCTGCACGTGCAGAGGAGCACACCAGGGCCGGGCCTCCCTCAATCCACCATCGCAACCCTCGGTGACTCATCCGTGGAGCAGCGTGCGGTCGTCCAGGCCCACACGGGCGCGCCGGGAAGCCTCCGGAAGCCGCCGTGGGCTGCGCAGGGGTCAAGCAAGGCCGGGGCGTGGGGGCGCGGAGATGAGCGTGGGGAGACGGTGTGTGCACCCAGCACCCTCCGTGATTGGGGGGGGCAGGGCAGGGACACGGGTTGGACCCGAGAGGCCGGGGATCTGGGACAGACCGACGTGGGGGGAGCGGGGCGGACAGAGCAGACCCAGCGGGGCGGGCGGGTGGGCTGGACTGGGCCAGGACGGGCCGTGGCGGCGGCCGGGGCCTGCTGTTCGCAGCCCTTGGTAGAGGTGGGCAGGGCCAGGCCGCAGTTACTGTAGCCCTGCCACGTGCGTGAAGGGCTGGACCTGGGGTGGGGCTGGGCGGGGGTCCCTGTCCGGCGCCCTGGCCGCGTGGAACTGGGGGGCGGGGGCTCCTGGTGCTGCTCTTGCCACGTGCAGTGAGCGTGTCCCTATTTCAGAGTGAAAAGCTAGAGAAAAAGCAGATGGACGTGACATTTCCCAGCGGCACTCCTCGGATGGCGCCCTCTGTGGCTTGGGGAGCGGAGTTTCCATCCACATGGAGGTGCCTGCTGGGGCCCAAGTGAGAAAACCTGGTGCAGAGAAACCCGGGCCGTTTGCTTGTGTGGACAAGGGCGCCGTCGTGCAGGAAAGTAGAGAAAGCAGAGGTTCAGGATGGCTCTTGCCAAGGGGAGTACAGTGGTGGGGAAAGGGTGTACTCCCTTTGTCCAGTGTCCTGGCTGTGAATGTCATGTCACCCCTGGGCCCTTGAAATGCGCTGGGCCAGACTGACCCGTGCTTTGAGTGTAGCACGCGCTTGGGTTTCTAAGACTTCGTATCAGAAAAGCAACGTGAACTATCTCAGTAACTTTACTGTTTACAAATTAAAATGGTAATATTTTTGGTGTTTTGGGTTAAATACATATCACTAGGGTTAATTTTACCCTTCTAAAAAAAACCTTTTTAATGTGGCAACCAGAAAACTTAAAATTTACATATGTAGCTTACATTTTATTTCCATGGGACAGTGCTGATCTACACCAAGTTAAAATAAGAACTGGATGATGTGCTTATTCTATCAAGCTCAAAGGCTACATAGTTAAAGTAATATTTTATCAGTGTAACATTAATTTCAATCTCTGATCATCTTTGAAATCATAAAAGCAGTACATGGTTATGAATGTATTTTGATTGGTTTACTCAAACATTATGTAAATTAGCAGGTAGTTGTTTGTCTTTATTAACATTTTAAACGAGTTTCTTAGCTATAAAGAAGTCTTTAAGGTATTTCATTTGGAAAATTCCGATTGAGATAAAGATTAATGTTTGTGCAAAAGCCCACCATAAAACATTGCTATTTGTATCTTCACTGATCATTCGAAAATTTTCTTCGCGGTCCTACATGGAAGAGAAATAGGCAGGTTTAGTTTCTTACAGTATTTAACTGTGAATTTGAGGGGAAGGTGCTATGCTTTGAAGATATTTAATATTTCCCAGTTAATATACCAAAGTGCAGTATCTGATTTTCTAAGTCAGGGTATGTTAGCTAAAGACAAGGATTAGGGATGCCTGGGTGGCTCAGTCGTTAAGCGTCTGCCTTCGGCTCAGGTCATGATCCCAGGGTCCTGGGATGGAGCCCCATGTCAGGCTCCCTGCTCAGTGGGAAGCCTGCTTCTCCCTCTCCCTCTGCTTGTGCGCTCTCTCTTGCTCTCTGACAAATAAGTAAATAAAATCTTTAAAAAAATAAAAAGGATTAAGAATCAACCTTAAAGAGGGGCGCCTGGGTGGCTCAGTTGGTTAAGCAACTGCCTTCGTTCGGCTCAGGTCATGGTCCTGGAGTCCCGGGATTGAGTCCCGCATTGGGCTCCCTGCTCGGCGGGGAGTCTGCTTCTCCCTCTGACCCTCCTCCCTCTCGTGCTCTCTATCTCTCATTCTCTCTCTCTCAATTAAATAAATAAAATCTTTAAAAAAAAATAAAATAATATCCTATCATTAAAAAAAAAAGAATCAACCTTAAAGAAAGCATATTTTTGTGTTTTGATGGAAAATAGATGCTATTTGATCTATTATCTTATTCGTTTTATTTCTCACTATCGAGCAAGTGAATGTCAGCCAACAGTAATAGATTTTCAAAATTGGTGTCCTTACTTTACTTCAAGCTGGGCACTGTCCTCCTTATTTTCCAGGTAAGGAAGCTGGAGTCTGGATTTGAGCCCATGTCTGACCAGAGTCCACTGAGCGCAGTGACCCAGGAAACATGCAGTGTCACAAAAATAAAACTGTGATCTAGAAAATGGGCATACTGAGCCTCTTCATACATGTTGAGTGTGTTTGGGAGCATTTATTCATTCTGTTAAGCCCACACCCCAGAGGCCAATGAGCTGCAGTCCCCTTCCTAGAGGAGCTCACAGTCTGCCAGATAGTGAAAGATTGTTCTTTCCCTTCACCCCGAGTGTCCCCACAGTGCTAGCTCAGAGAGAATGACCGAGGAACAGGCAGTTTATCCTTTCTGTCCAGAATTTGGGGGCTTTGTCTCCAGAATTGCGTTCCTGGCAGGAAGAGATAAAATAAGCTGAATAGGCACACTGACCCTTTGATAGTTTTGTTCTTTGACTATTTGCTCAATTTGCTCAATTAGATGTTCCAGCTTAAAGCTAACTTCATTAACTTTGTCCTTTGCTTGAGCAATGGCTGCATCAAGGTTATGTTGTCCAACTCGAATCTCTAAGTGGATCCGCTGTACAAACAGGAAAAAGGAAGAAGCCTTCTTAAAACCGCTCCACTCTGCGCTTCCCTTGTTGTGTCCCCCAACCCCTCTCCTGCGTCTCTCCACCCCCACCTTCGAGAGCAGGCCCCACTTCGTTCTCCATCTCTCACTGCCTGTCTACCCCCTGCCCTACTCAGCAGTCTTCCTTTGTAATAATCATTAAATGGTGACCCACGGCCCTGAGAGAGTACTTAGACCCTCCTGAACATCAAATCTACTACGAGGTAAATGCTTTTGGCACTGAAAGAATTTGATTACTTTTAGGAAAATTTTCTTTACATATGACTAAATTTCTGATCCTAAAGTACAGATTTTCTTCGTCTTCTCTCAGCCCATTTAGAAAATAACCAATCACCATCTGCCATATAAGAGTTTTATTTATTGGAATTCCATTGTTAATTTACCCTCCAGTCTTTGCTTATTTTCAGGCCTGAGTAATCACAGTTCTTTTAACCTTCCCTCATGGTTCTTGTTTTTCAAGGCCTTTAATCAACGCTGTAGCTCTCCTTTGAACCCATTCCAAGCTCTCCAGCTCCCTCTTTGGTTGCTGCACTGAGATCTGGGCACAGGACTTTAATAAGTTTCTAGCCAGTCCGGGTGTAATGGTTCTGCATACCAACGTCATGCCTGAATAGTGCTGATGCTCTGTTCATCAACAAGGACATGGGCGGCGTATACTCACCAGCTTACTCCCACCAAACGACACAAGCCTCGTAGAATTAGATTCCAAGCAAATGATGTGTTCACCAGGTGAATGTGAAGTAAAATAGAACCTTCCTTGTGGGCCATATAGCTTGGACAATAATACCTAGGATTGAGGATTTCCATGGTTTAAGTTTATTATTCTCTACTTTCCCTTCTTAAAAATAGATCTCCCCTGTTAGTTTAGTAAAAACTGTGCAGTTCCTAAAGAAGAAATGGTTAATAAACATGAAAAATATTTATCCTTGTTGGTAAAAACAATGCGCACACACATACACACACACCCAGAGTAAGATAGCCCTTATTTACCATCAGATTGGCAAAGATTTAAATAAAAGTGTCCAGGGATAGTATTGAGAAATACTATTTCTAAACACTGATTTGGAAACGTAAGTTGAACAACCATTTGGAAAGCAGTTCAGCAATATGTATTAAAAATTAAAAGGTATGTGACCATTCACTCAGTGATTCTACCTACAGGAACTTATTCTATGGAAATGCACAAGTAGACAAAATTATATGTAAAGTGATATTCAGTGTGGTGTTTTTTGTAATGGCAAAGTTGCTTTCTTGAAATTACTTTAGTACCTTTCAGTAGGGGATTGATTAAATTTAGGCAAATCCAAATAAAGGAATGTTATGGGGCAAAAAAAAGAATATTATACCCACATGTGTTCTGTACTAAAGGTGTCCACGGTATCCTGCACTAGAGTAGTGTGTATAGGGCCCTATTTTTTATTAAAAAAAAATCATTTGTCAAAGTACAGGTGTGTGTATGTGTTTCTATAAGTTTAGAAGAAGATTCTGAAGAATACACACCAAGCTTTTAGTTGGTTCTATTTGTTGGGCAACTTTGATTTTCTATTTAGCTAATTTCTATATTGTTTGCCATTTTAAAAACAGGTATAGGACTTCTATTCTGTCATCAAGGAGTTTGGAAGTCGCCACTCTGTCCTAACAAGTAAAAGGGCGAACACAACGAAAACCAATTCTTTTTAGATCTGTCAGAGAATTGAGGTCACAGGGTAAACCACTGCCCCCCAAATTGGAGAGACAGACAAGCAAATACAAAGAATCACAACTTATCAGAGCAGAAACTGGGGGTACCAGTACTGGGTTCCTTTTATCTAGTACATGATGTCCAACTTTCAACAACAAAAAAATTTTAAGGAATACTAGATGGAAAAAAAATAGTTTGAAGGGACAGAGCAAGCATCTGACCCAAATTCAGACATGGCAGGGATATTGGAATGATCAGACCAGGAATGTAGAAAAACTGTGATTAATATGCTAAGGGCTCTAAAGGAAGGAGTAGGCAACATGGGTAATATAAGCAGAGAGATGGAAATTAGAAGAAAATTTTAAAATGCTGGAGATCAGAAACACTGTAACAGAAAGGAAGAATGCCTTTGATGGGCTGGTTAGACTGGACATAGCTGAGGAAAGACTCTCCCAGTGTGGGGATATGGCAGTGGAAATTTCTAAAACTGAAAAGCAAAGAGAGAAAAGACTGGGGGGAGAAAAAGGAATGGAAGATCCTAGAACTGTGGGACAATTCTTAAAGGCAATACCCAAAGGAGAAGAAAGAGGAAGTAATGTAAGAAATACATAGAACAGGGCGCCTGGGTGGCTCAGTCGTTAAGCGTCTGCCTTCGGCTCAGGTCATGAGCCCAGGGTCCTGGGATCGAGCCCCGCATCGGGCTCCCTGCTCGGCGGGGAATCTGCTTCTCCCTCTCCCACTCCTCCTGCTTGTGTTCCCTCTCCTCTGTCAAATAAATAAAATCTTTAAAATAAATACAAAGAACACTAAGGACAGAATTTCCTCCTAGTTAGTGTCAGACACCAAGCCACAGAGCCAGAAAGCTCTGAGAACACCAAACAGAATAAATGCCAAACCAAACCAAGAAAAGACTCTACACCTAGACAACTGCAGATATCAATGATAAAACCATCTTGAAAGAAGCCAGAGGGGAGAACGCCGTCGCTGTGGAGCAGAAGTGAGAATGACGCCGGACTTATCCCCCGAAGCCACGCAGGCGGGAACAGTGGGGAGAAGAAAGCCGCCAACCTAGAGTTCTGTGTCCTGCAAAATTCTCTTTCAAAAGTGAAGGAGAAAGATTTTCTCAAATAAAAACTGAGGGAACTTGTCACTGATAGGCCTATCTTGCAAGAACTGTTACGTTTTTCAGAGAAGGTAAATGATACAGGCCAGAAAGTCCGATCTACATAAAAAAAAAAAAAAAAAAAGGAAGAGCATCAGAGAAGGAATAAGTGAAGATAAAGTAAAAGCTAACTTTTCTTAGTTGATCTAATAGATAATAGTTTGTTCAAATAATAGCAAAAGTGTATTTGATCATAGCAGATGTGTAAGTGAAATGGATGCCGACCAGGGACAGGAGGGAGGAATTCGGAATGCTTTGTTATTCTAGGTGCTGGCACTCCCTGTGAAGAGGTGTGTTACGTGAAGGTGGACTTGTGTTAGTTGCAAATACATATTGCAAACTCTAGGGCACCCATTTTTTAAAAAGTTAAAGTATAATATATAGAAGGGAGATAACGTGGAATCACCTAAAATACTCAATTAGAATCACAAAAGACAGAAGAAGTGGAAGACAAAAATAGGAACAAAGAACAAGAGCAGAGACTAGGAAATGGGAACAAACGTGCGTATTCATCCAGTGATATCAATAATCACTTTGAATGTCTACAGCCATACCACCCTGAACACGCCCCATCTCATCTGATCTTGGAAGCTAAGCCTGGTCGGGCCTCGTTAGTCCTTGGATGGGAGATCAATAATCACTTTGAATGTCAGTGGTCGACATGTACCAAGTAAAAGAGAGTGTCAGAGTGGATCAAAAAACAAAACTATGTTGTCTACAAGAAACCCACTTTAAATAGAAAGACACAGGTAGATTAAAAGTTAAGGGATGGAGAAAGATGTATATGCTAACTTTAACCTTACAAAAAAGCCCGAGTGCTCATATTAACGTCAGACACAGTAGACTTCAGATCAAGGAAGATTATCAGGGATAATTACATAATGGGGCATTACATAAAGACGAAGAGGTCATTGTCCAAGAAGACAAAACTATCCTTAATATGTAAGCACCGAACAACACAGTGCCAAACTGCATGAGACAAAAACTGACAGGACTGGAGGAGGAGGAGCAGAGTCTGCTGTTGGAGTTGGAGTCTCCGACACCCCTCTGTCAGGAGCGGGCAGATCCAGCAGCAGGTCAGGAAGGACATCGCTGGACTCGGCAGCACCGTCAGTCACCTGCACCTGGCGTACGAGTATTAGCCTGCTTCATCCAGCAGCAGCAGAGTGCGCACACTCTCAAGCTCGCCTGGCGTGCTCACCAAGACGGACCCCGTTCTGCGCCACCAAACACACCTTAACACATTTAAAATAGTAGAAACCCATCAACTGTATTTCAATAAATAATAATGGTAACAGAAACCACACAAAGTCTGCTCTCAGAACACAATGGAGTTAAAGTAGAAATCAATAACAAAGATCCCAAAACATGTCGAGATTAAGCACATTTCTAAATAACACATGGGTTGAGGAAGAAATCCTAAGAGAAATTTAAAAACATTTTGAACTAGGAGGGAATTCTGGGAAGATGGTGAGGTAAGCAGCGCCAGGAGTCTGTCTTCCCATCCAGACCACAATTACACTGTTAGAATCTGTCTGATGTAGCTATTTTGGAACCATGGAGTCTATTGAAGGCTCGCAATTTCCAGGGGAAGCCTTGTGTGGTAAATTGTGGTTAATTTTGGTCGGTGTCAGCTCATAGCACGGGAGCAGCTACCCTTCCTCATCCCTACCCCCAGCCACGTGGCAGGCTGATGTGCATGAGTTGCTGGACAGCCTGCACACAGCATATGGAAGCCAGGGTGGGCAAAAAGGACCCTGTCCTCCAAATATCAAGGACCTTCATAATTGTCACACACAAGGGATCCTCAATAAGAATATTAGCAGATTTCGGGGTGCTTGGGTGGCTCAGTTGGTTAAGCATCCGACTCTTGATCTCATGATGATGAGATCAAGACCTGCATTGGGCTCCATGCTGGGCATGGAGCCTCCTCTAAAAAAAAAAAAAAAAAAAAAGAATCACAGCAGACTTCTGATCAGAAACTTTGGAGACCAGAAGGCAGTGGGTGGGTGTACTCAAAGTGCTAAAAGAAAAAAAGGCCAAAAAGCACAGGAAAAGATGCTCACCATCACTAATCATTAGGGAAATGATGGAATACAAAAGCATGTGTTTGTATGGTATGTATATGTTGTTACTGTCTGTACTGCCTACCCCACCAGCCATGTCTTTCCCTGGGACTGTCAATCACATGCCATAGGAATGGACATACGATCAAGGTGGGCAACTTAGAGTACCCCAGGCCCCCAGACACACTAACCCAAGAAAAAACAGAGACCTTGTGGAGGTGCTGATAAGGACCTTAAAGGGAGATCTCGTAAGACATTTTGAAACTAGAGCTGTTTCTTGTTCTTCAAAATGGGGAGAGCTTTCTTGAAAATCAGGCCTATGGGATGAGAATTTTGTCTCCCTTAGGTCAGGAAGAGGGTAGGGTATATATTAGGCTCACATTTAATATTTGTTGAATGCAGAATGAATTAAAATATTTTTCCTCCCTTGTAGAAGAGGGTATTAGATCAGGCAATTATATTTTTGAAGAATGAACCTTCTCTGTCTTAAAAATAGTGACTGGAATGTTCTGTGATGCTCTTTAGCTCAGTTAAAATTTGGATTCAGCATTTAATAAGCCATGGAGACATTTCCAGATTGCTCATGAAAGAACAGAGGAGAACTGGGTTTTTGTATAACCAGGCAAAAAGCCCAGGAGGCGGGCTGTAGGGAGGGGAGGTAGCTACACGGACCAGCCCCAGCAGAACCACCGTCAGGCAGGTGCTAGGTGCGCCAGGAGAAGGTGCTGTAGCAGCCAGGCTCAAGGGTCCCATCCATCCAGCCGGAGTGGACTCTCTCCAGTGACCCCACTCCCAGTCCCCACAGGAGTGGAGGTGTCAGAATGTCTCCTGAGCTCAGATCAGGCGAAATCATCCAGTTTAATGAGAACAGGAACTTTGTAGCCTCTCCTCCCCAGAGGAGATGCCTGTTCCGGTCTGTGAGGTTTTGCTACCCATCCTGCTGTCCCATGGGCACATCCCCAGGGCAGCTCTAAGTCCAAAGGGAAGTCGTCCTCGCAACAGTGTTTGAGTGATTGGACTGAGCAAGCCAGTATCCTGAGCTGGCACGGTGGGGAACGGAGGTCACTGTTAACACCCACTGCACAGATGAGAAAACTGAGGGCTGGAGCAGTCAACAACCTGCTGAAGATTGAGCTTGACAGTCCACACTTGAACTTGGCTCTGACTCCAACACTCACATTCTCTCCACTGGATCCTGGTGCCTCTTCTACTCCTGCTAACCCCCTAATGAGGAAGCGGCCAGGGAGACCAAACAGACCGAGAGGCCGCCAGGGAGGAGGCGAAGACTGTGGCCCAGCAAGACCGGCGAACCTCAGGATGATGAGCATGAGGCCTATCATTTACATTGTTCTGAAATATTTTATGTTAAGGTCTCTGCTCTTGAGCTGGACGATAGGCTCATTGAAGGCAGGCACTTTCCGCATCTCTGTGTAGTCCCTCTATTCAGGACTAGACACATTAAAAATTGTCAGTTCTGGTTAATGAGTGCTTGTACAGAGGTTTTTCTTAAAGTTTGTGGGGATACATGATATATGAATTTTAGCAAATTAAAAGTTTGAGTAGCAAAACATAAAAGAATGTCTTACCTCATCATTGTAAGTTCTAACAGTCACAAACATTCCCAAGCCAGGAGCAGATTCAAGGAAATCTTGTTTGCGCATGTCCCATTGCTGTATCTTGAAAGTCCCTGTTTCAAAAACATAAGACATTTATTATAAAATAGGTGGAGGAAAGAGTTGCACATGATTACTGATAAATGAATTTACTTTATTCAAATTATCCAAATCACAAAATACTGTGAGCATGGTGATGAGGTCACATAGCCAAGTGGGAAGATCCCGGGGTAAAGGGGAAGGCGTGGGCTCTTGGTCCAGCCCTCACTGCTGCTCCCCTCTGACTGCTCCACTCTGGACTCAGCTCCCTCGGAAGATGGGGATGATATGTATCCCTCCCAAGTCTCAGAGTTTCGAGGACTACTGAAAAACTGAAAAGCCTGTGCAAGCTTTCTATCTAGAGTGTAAACTTCGTGTGGGTCAGGACTTTCCCGGGGTTGCCTGGTAGATCGTCTCTGGTTTCTTCCTCCTCTAACTCACCCGCACGATCCCTTCCTAAGGCCTAGCTGTGTGCTGCTGAGTCCTTCCTATGCCTGCCTTCGGAGGCTCCTGCTAAAGTTTGCGTTGTCACCGAAAGAGCCTCCCACTTCCTCCTTTTAGTATATGGGAGCATCATATGGCTTAACTTGCCCCTTGAGCCCTTGCAAGGTACAATGGTAATGAAAAAAGAGTTCATGTTTATTGAAAGCCATTGAAAAATAGCTAACGGTGCTGCCTTGTGCATGCCAGGTACCATGCTGAGCACTTAACATGTCGTCCCATTAATTCTTCACATGTGCTCCCGGGAGGCATTTTATTCCTTCACCAAGTCAGCTGATAAGTATATAATGAGCTCCTCCCACAGCAAGAGCACTGTTCTAGGAGCTGAGGACAGAAGTGAACAAAATAGACACTATCTTTGTTTCCATGGAGCTTTTGTACAGACAGCAAGGAAATAAGTATTTAATGTTAGGAATGCTGTGAGAGAAAGCAAGAAAAAGGGATAAGGGACTTTGAGTATTATATGGGGAAGTCAGCGAATGCTTCTCTGAAGTTTGAGAAAAGACCCAAAGGAATAGGGGAGGAAAATATGTATATATTTTACACTAAGTATACTTACAAATATGTTTAAATTATATCTCTACATCACACTCAGTGCTAACGATTTGCCAAGCATTCTAAGGAATTTATACACATAGTCTGAATTTTCATGACAACACTATGTAAGTGACATTATATATTTTTAAAGATTTATTTATTTATTTTAAAGGGGGGAGGCAGGGGCAGAGGGAGAGAGAGTCCCAAGCAGACTCTGCACTGAGCATGGAGCCCAACGTGGGGCTCGATCCCACAACCCCAAGATCATGACCTGAGCCAAAACCAAGAGTCCAATGTCCAACTGATTGTGCCACCGAGGCGCCCCAGTGATACTATTTTTATGACAATTTTACCTATGATAAAACCAAAAGATAGAAAAAGTAATTTGCTTAGGTCACAGCTAGCAAGTGGCCGAGTCAAGATTCAACGCAGCAGGGTCATGGCTTTCCCCTTTCTACCACACAATGCTGGCTCCTTCTGGGGAAAGATGGTTCCATGCGGGGGCGCATGCCAAGGTCCTGGGGCAAGAGGGTGCCTGGGAACCCAAGGAACTGCGGAGTGGCTGCAGTGAGGAGCGCGGGGAGAGGATGGTGTGAGATGTGGTGGGAGTGGGCCGGGGCCAGGTCACGGAGGGCCTGCACCTTCGTTGTAAGGGTCTGGGGGAGCGGTTGGTCGGAGTGGAATGATGTGGCTTTCAGTCTGCAATATTGGTTGTGCGGGGACAAGCATGCAGGATCCAGAACGGAATCACTCAGACCAGGCACAAGTGGAGGAGGTCGTAAAAGGTGCTGTGTTCTGCGTTATTGTCCCGACTTTGCAGGTTGGAAACTGAATCCCGGATAAGGTCATGTAGCTCGAGAGCTGTAGAGGCCAGATGAGCACCAGCTAGTCTGATTCCAGAGCCCGGAGCCCTGGGTCCGGGGCTACGGGGCCTCCCTGGAAGGCAAGGACACTAGTCTCTGACAGGGGCCTCAGACAGGAGTGTCCCTTGGGTGCTGACTGTAGGGCCGCCCCTACAAAGTGAGGCACTGGGGTCGGGAGCCCTACAGACCCCATTTTCTAGGAGGGGAGCATCGGCAGCAACCTCTCGGCTGGGCCTGCGCTTAGTTGAAGGCATCTTTGACCGGTACTGGTCCTTTGTCCCTGCGGTTTTTAACCGGTATTAATGTATATTCTGTACTGACTCCCGACAGTCTTTTAAAAAGTATCGCTTTTATAGTTTTCTGAGTAGAGATTCTTTGCCTCTTTGGTGAGATTTATTCCTAGGTATCTTATGGTTTTGGGTGCAATTGTAAATGCGATCAACTCCTTAATTTCTCTCTCTTCTGTCTTGTTGTTGGTGTATAGGAATGCCACCGATTTCTGTGCATTGATTTTATATCCTGCACTTTACTGAACTCCTGTATGAGTTCTAGCAGTTTTGGGGGGGAGTCTTTTGGGTTTTCCACATAAAGTATCATATCATCTGCAAAGAGTGAGTTTGACTTCTTCTTTGCCAATCCTGTTGCCTTATTTCTTTTTGTTGTCTGATTGCTGTGGCTAAGACTTCTAGTACAATGTTGAATAGCAGGAAGATACAAAGAAATGGAAAAATGTTCCATGCTGACCGACTGGAAGAACAAATATTGTGAAGATGTGAATGCTACCTAGAGCAATCTACACATTCAATGCAATCCCTATCAAAATATCATCAGCTTTTTTCAAAGAAATGGAACAAATAATCCTAAAATTTGTATGGAACCAGAAAAGACCCCAAATAGCCAGAGGAATGTTGAAAAAGCAAAGCAAAGCCGGTAGCATCACAATCCCGGACTTCAAGCTCAATTACAAAGCTGTAATCATCAGGACAGTATGGTACTGGCACAAAAACAGACACATAGATCAATGGAACAGAATAGAGAGCCCAGAAATGGACCCTCAACTCTATGGTCAACTCATCTTTGACAAAGCAGGAAAGAATGTCCAATGGAAAAGAGACAGTCTCTTCAACAAATGGTGTTGGGAAAATTGGACAGCCACATGCAGAAGAATGAAACTGGACCATTTCCTTACACCACACACAAAAATAGACTCAAAATGGATGAAAAGACCTAAACGTGAGACAGGAGTCCATCAAAATCCTAAAGGAGAACACAGGCAGCAACCTCTTTGACCTCAGCCGCAGCAACTTCTTCCTAGAAACATCTCCAAAGGCAAGGGAAGCAAGGGCAAAAATGAACTACTGGGATTTCATCAAGATAAAAAGCTTTTGCACAGCAAAGGAAACAGTCCCCAAAACCAAAAGACAACCGACAGAATGGGAGAAGATATTTGCAAATGACGTATCAGATAAAGGGCTAGTACCCAAAATCTATAAAGAACTTATCAAACTCAACACCCAAAGAACAAATTATCCAATCAAGAAATGGGCAGAAGACATGAACAGACATTTTTTCCAAAGAAGACCTCCAAATGGCCAACAGACACATGAAAAGGTGCTCAACATGACACGGCATCAGGGAAATACAAATCAAAACCTCAGTGAGATACCACCTCACACCAGTCAGAATGGCTAAAATTAACAAGTCAGGAAACGACAGATGTTGGCAGGGTTGCGGAGAAAGGGGAACCCTCCTACACTCTTGGTGGGAATGCAAACTGGTGCAACCCCTCTGGAAAACAGTATGGAGGTTCCTCAAACAGTTGAAATTAGAGCTACCCTATGACCCAGCAATTGCACTACTGGGTATTCACCACAAAGATACAAATGTAGGGATCCGAAGGGGTCCATGCACCCCGGTGTTTATAGCAGCAATGTCCACAATAGCCCAACTGTGGAAAGAGCCAAGATGTCCATTGACAGATGAATGGGCAAAGAAGAAGTGGTATATATACACAATGGAATATTATGCAGCCATCAAAAGGAATGAGATCCTGCCATTTGCAACGATGTGGATGGAACTGGAGGGTGTTATGCTGAGGGAAATAAGTCAATCAGAGAAAGACATGTATCATATGACCTCACTGATATGAGGAATTCGTAATCTCAGGAACAAACTGAGGGTTGCTGGAGTGGTGGGGGGTGGGAGGGATGGGGTGGCTGGGTGATAGACATTGGGGAGGGTGGTGCTATGGTGAGCGCTGTGAATTGTGCAAGACTGTTGAATCATAGATCTGTACCTCTGAAACAGTGCAATATATGTTAAGAAAAAAAAGAGGAAGAAGATGGCAGGAGGGGAAGAATGAAGGGGAGTAAGTCGGAGGGGGAGACGAACCATGAGAGAGGGTGGACTCTGAAAAACAAACTGAGGGTTCTAGAGGGGAGGGGGTGGGGGATGGGTTAGCCTGGTGACGGGTATTAAAAAGGGCACGTTCTGCGTGGAGCACTGGGTGTTATGCACAAACAATGAATCATGGAACACTACATCCAAAACTAATGATGTAATATATGGTGATTAACATAACATAATAAAAATAAAAAATAAATAAAAAATTTTTAAAAAAGTATCGCTGAGGGTCCTAAAGAAGATGGACTAAGTCCACTCCACCGCATGCCTCCTCTAATTTCAATGTGTGAAACCCCAAGCCTCTGGAAGGTGGGAAAGGAGGCTGGCTGCAACCCTGGGGACTCAAAGCGGACTCAGCCCAACGCAGTGCTTCCCCCATGCGCCTCCGCTGCCTCCTGTGCACCGCACTCCGTGCCCGAACGTAAAGAACGGGAGGGAGGCTGCCTCCTCTGGCCCAGGGATCCGGCCCGGGATCGGCCCCGCTGACGCAGCCTGCCCCACCTGAGCTCCGCGGGGGAAGCTGCGCTGAGCGAAGGACAAGAGGGGCAGCACCCCTGCACCGCAGGACCGACGGGCTCCAGGGAGGAGGGCGCTGGAGACCGGACCCTCCAGTCGGCTGGGCAGTCCCAGCGGCCTCAGGGCAGCCGCGCACGGAGCCCCGGAATTACTGCTCGGAGGCCCGGAGGCTCCGACTGTGCTGTGAGTTCCCAGCCCGGCTGCGGAAGAGCGTGTCTCAGCTAAATTCTCGGGACCTAACAGCACAGCTCCAGCGACTTCGGCCAAACTGCGCGCCGCTGCGGACAAACCGGAACCAACGCGCAGGGCTGCCGGCCGAGCTAAGCAGGGGAGGAAGGGGGGCGGGGCGGGCGCCCGCGGCACAAAGTCCGCTCGGGGAAACTGAGCGCGGGAACCGCAGTAGCTTCGCATTGGCCGGGCTGTGACGATCGTGGAGATTATATTTAAGACGAGAATATTATAAAGGGTGGGGAGGGCAAAGGTTCTACATTCCTCTTGAAATGACAAAATATGGATCCTTGTGGACTGTGATAAGTATGCGTATCGTATTGTAATCCCTAGAGCAACCACTAATAAAAACTATACAAAGATATATAGTGAAAATTACTATAGATAAAGCAAAAATGGGATATTACAAAACATTCAAGTGACCCACAGGAAGCTAGGAAATGGAAAATGGGAACAAAAAGCAGAGGGAGCAAAAAGAAAAAAAAATAGCAGACCTAAATCCTAACAATATACATGTAATAATTACATGAAAATGGTCTAAACAGAGATTAGACAAAGATTGTCCAAGTGGATTTTTTTAATGACCCAACTATTATGTAGTGTACAAGAAAGTCACTTTGGATATAAAAAAGTTAAAAGTAAAAGGATAAAAAAGGCATACCATTCTGGTGTTAATAAAAGAAAGCTTGAGTGGCTCTGTAAGTATCAGATAAAGTAGACTTCAGAGCAATGAAAATTACCAAGGACAAAGAGGGACGTTCCCTAACGATAAAGTTGTCTTCACGCAGAAGACAACCATCGTAAAGGCATAAACAGTTTGAAAACACATGAAGTAAAACAACTGAAGGGAAAAGTAGACAAATGCACAATTGTAGTCAGTAATGGAGGGAAACCCAGCCAGCATGTAGAAGGGCTGAGCACCCCAGCCAGCAGGACCCACCTGACATCACAGAGCACGCCCCGCAACAAGAGCAGAAGGTGCATTTCCTTTCCAGGACTTAATGGAACGTTCACCAACTGGAGCAAGAAAGCCCCAAACCTGATCAGGCACCTTTGCCGAAGCAGCTGACTGTTCCTGGAAGGAGCACAAACCAGGCGGATGGACCACTTTGCAAATGTTTGACCACCTGGAAATCTCAGTTTCCTGTGTTTCCCATTCCGTGAAACATGCCAAATCTTCCTCCTGGCCCACTTCCAGCGCCCTCCCGCCGCCTCTCAGATGGGAATGGTCTTCACACTGCCAAGTGCCCTAACCCCCTGCAACTCTCCCTTGGCACCCTGCCTCTTGCTGGGGTGGTGGGGGCGCCCCTCCCATTCCTCTGGGACTTTCTTCTTGTTGCTGTCCTCACACTTGCCCATACTGGGCTATTCTTGTCTGCATGCCGGGTCTTCTAGCGGCCGGGCAGTCCCCTCGTCTGCACTCTGTAAGGGGCTAGAGCTCAGGGGGCACTGCCTTCCTCCCTCGTGGGCCTCTTGGGCCTGACAAGAAGCTGAGGGTAGGGTTTGGCTCAGTAAGGTTTTGTGAATGAGTGAGTGTCCCACAGGACATGTTCAGTGGAGATTTTGAATGAATGTGTGCCAGTCGGGCCCATGTTAAAACGCCAGCGTTCCTGCCTAGTGCCTTGAGTTATCAGAATGAGTGAGAGTGGCTTCTGCTTGCTTTGCCATTTTCTGCTGGCCCTGAGCATGCCCCCCACAGCCCCCGAAGCCAGAGGGGAGGGAAGGCGGGAGGTGTCGTGGCCCTGGGCTGCCACCAGATGGCAGCAGAGAAGCACCGCTCACCAGGAGCCGCCGAGGGACTGGTCACCGCGTGGGGATGAGCACATTCCGGAGGGGACAGGCTGTCTTGTGCTGCTTCTCACCACGCGTGCTCCGGGCTAGGAGCAGGGACACTCGGGCAAGGCCCTGCCCTGCGCTTCACGGTCCCCTTGGATGAAGCCAGGGTAGTAATGGTCTCTTAGCGTGTGAAGAGTCCGTGTTTAATGCAGAACTTAGCGGGTCATGTCCTGAGCTTTGTGTAAACGCTTGAGCAATGATTTCTGACCTTATTATTGGGCTTTTAATGCGCATTGTCTTCCCTCAGCTCCCACTGAACCCTACAAGCCTATGACGTCAGGAGAACGATACCCACGTGTACCAGTGAGGAGCCTGAGGCTGAAGGCACTAAACGGCTTATCAGAAACCATCCAGATAATAAAAGGCCAAGCCAGGATTAAAACTCAGCTTGATTTCCAAATCGAGGGCCTTGGCCCCCTCACCTCAAACTACACCACTCACCCCATGGTCTTGGAGTGTGTGTGCGTGCGTGCGTGCGTGCGTGTTAAAGCCAGATGTGGTTTGTGCAGAGCCGGCCTCCCAGGCGCCCTCCGTGGCTGTTTCTCTCAGCGAGTCCTGGTCGGGAGCCCCTGGGTGCCAGGCAGGCCGCGTGCACCTGCCTCTTCTGGTCTCCTGGGGACCCGGAGCACACCCTGGTCAGACACGCAGCCCTGACCCATGACCCCTGATGCGGTTGTGCGTTCCGCCCCAGACTCTGAGTCCTTGGGGCTGGGACCGGGGACCACTGGGTTGGTTTCAGACAAGTAAAATGCATTTTAGTAAAATTTTAGTAAGTGAAAATCCCCTCTAGAGGTTTTTGGTATTCAAAATTATCCTTTAGTCTTTTTCCTATAAGTGCATATTACCTGTTTTACAAAACGTGAAATCATACTGTACGAACTATCTGTAACCTGATTTTTCCACCCAGTTTTTTGCGACCATCTTTCTATGTACTTAAACATTGTTCTGTAACCTAAAGTCTAGTGTATTCAGAGAGCTGAAGAAAGATCCAGTGTTGTTTGTCCAGGGCTGAGCCCAGAGTTTTGCAGTCAGCATTTGATGCGTGAGCAAAGGAATGAAGGCATATGGGTGGTGCTTAAAAGCCAAATCGTCTGGTTGACTCCCAGTGCCCTCAGGAGTGGTTATGAATGTAGAGCGGTGTGTTCTAGAACGCTCCAGGGGAACGCTCCAGGGGAACGCTCCTGAGGACCCTTTGTTTCCCTACAAACCTGTGAACCGTTCAGAGATTCCGTGTCGAGGGAGCGCAGTGAGGTGAGGTGTGGCTGGCAGGAGGCGCACGTCCCACGCTCACATCAGAGTGTAGCTCAACCAGTTACCACCACAGAACCGCCCTGCTCGAAACATCGTCAGCATCCCAACCGCCCCCACTCGCCGCCTGCCTCCCGAAGGTAACCGGCACTGGGCCTTGTGAGGACAGAGGCATTTTGTGTGTGCACGCTTGCGTCAGCCCCTCCTGGCCAGCACGTGTGTGCTGGCGCCGGCGTGCGGACCACGCGTTGTGCCGCTGCTCAGCAGTCGGCTGTTGGGAGAGGTGACTATTTTTCGTTTGTCTGTTGATGGGCATCTGAGCCGCATCCGGTTTCTGGCCGTTACTGATCGTACCACCGTGAGGATTCTGAGGCATGTGGACACACGTCTGCATCTCTTGTCGCGAGCTTCCTGTGCTCACCTGGGCCACAGGGACACCGGTACTGGTGGTGACATCCGTGGCCTGGTGTGTGAGGGCTCTGATCTGCTGCCACACGATTTGGTAGGGGTGCGGCATCTCCTTGGGCTTTGCTCTGTGTTCTCCCACCGAGCGGTGAAGTCGAGAACCTTCCCATCTACTTCCTGGCAGTTTGGGTCTCCTCCCTTAAGAAGTGTCTGTTGATCTTTGCCCGTCTTTCTGTCCCATGAGCGCAAGCTCGTCCTCCATGCGGGTCTGCGGTTTTCAATGTGGAGGTCGTGCACATCGTTACCTTTACATTTATTCTTGGGTACTTGTCATTTTGTCACTGAGCAGAAATGATTGGAAGTGCAGGCATTTCTCCCGAACTGGTGTCGGTAGAAACTGTGGGTGTCTGCAAAGCGCTTGTGGCAAGGTGTCAAGTGAAATCAGTAACAGTCTGGGGGCAGAAGCGCATTTCCTCGACCAGGAGACACAGCTGCCACGATCCGTGTGCATGCAGCCACGGATGACGCTGTTGCCGCCCCACTCTGGACCCTCCGCGCCCCTTTCCCAGCCGTTTGCGTGCCCCGGGCTCTGCTGCGACCTGTGAGCTCTGAGGAGCGCCTTGTGCAGGGGAGCAGGGAGCGGGAAGGGTCCGTGAGCCTTAGAGACCCCTGCGCAGTGGGTGGTGTGGGAGGGCATCTGCCAGGAGGTGGGACACGCCACGGGGGACACTCATCCATTGTTTTAATGTTCTAAAAATCATGGTAAAATACATGTAACAGAATTTAACATTTTAACCATTTTTTAGGTGCCCAGCTCAGTAGCATCCGATGTGTTCACACTGGGGTACCACCATCACGACCGTCACTCTCCAAACGTCTCCATCCTCTGAAGTAGAAACTCTGTCCCCGTTTAAGCAGTGCCCCTCCCTGGCATCTGGTCCCCTCTGCTCTACTTTTGGCTTTTTGAATCCAGCTCCCCTCGGGGGCCTCACATGCGTGGAGCCGCGCAGGGCTGGTCCTTCCGTGGCCGACGTGGTTCAGCAGGCACGATGCCTTTCGGGTTCATCCCCTGGGGGCGAGTATCAGAATTTCATTGTTATTTATTTCATTCCTTCTTGTGACTAAATCACATTCCATTGTGTGGATACTACATTCTGTCTCTCCGTCCATCTGCCGGTGGACACTTGGGAGCCTCCGCGCTTGGCTGTTGTGGACGGTGCTGCCGTGACCATGGGGGTGCCTGCCCCTGACAGCCTGCCGTCGCTGCTGTGGGTGTCTCCTCAGCAACAGAAGAGCTGGGTGGTATGTCCGCGGTAAGTTCCTGGGCCCCCCGGGCTCAGCCTGACTCTGGGCTTCACCTGAAATGTCACCTGGCCTGGCTACTTTCCCTCCGTCTCCTAAGAGCATCTCCTCACTAGAATCCTTGGCTCAGGGTCGGCTTCTGAGGGTGCCTGACCTGAGACACCCCTGAGGAGTGGTGTGGTCTCCCATGAAAACATGGTTGGATGGGGCGCCTGGGGGGCTCTGTGGGTTGGGCGTCTGCCTTCGGCTCAGGTCATGATCCCAGGGTCCCGGGGTCGAGTCCCGAGTTGGGCTCTGCTCAGCGGAAAGCCTGCTTCTCCCTCTCCCTCTGCCGCTCCCCCCACTCAAGCTCTCTCTCTTTCTCTCTGTCAAATAAATAGATAAAAATTAAAAAAAAACACACAAACAAAAAACAAGACAAGGTTGGAGCTGCTCCAGTGGACGAACGAGATGGATCTGAAACCTGGGGCTGCCTCCCTCCTCTCCTGCCTCCGGTTTCCAACAGGGTCTGTACTCTGAAGGAAAAACAGAAACCCTGGGTATTTCGGCAAAGTGAATTAAATCCAGGGACCTTTTGAGCGGGACCAACCCAGGAGCAAAATTTCATCGGTTCCGAATCCCAATCATTTTCCTTCTGATGAGCAGTCTCCCACGTTGTGGTTACTGTGCTCCCTGGCACGTTGCTCTTCCCCTTGGTGCTTGCCCCTTACAAACGACCAACAGCCTTGTTTGAAGAACGTCCCCAAGGACCCGCAGGCAGGTGGTTTAAAGCTCATCAGAGCAGCCGCCCCGCCAAGTCCCCTCCCTCCCCTCTTATCTCTCCCCCAGAAAGGCTGCACTCCCTTTTTCCGTTCGTGACCATCTAGAATTTATTACCAAAGGACATTACTAAGAAGAACTAAGAGAAACCAGAATCTTTTACTCTGAAGTTTCTAAGCAAGTTTACGGAACTGGGATTTTTCATCCTGTGTCTGTTTGACCTGACTTGGCGGCACACAGGTGCCCGGGGCCTCTTTCGCCCCCCTCCCAGCTGCCCTAGGGGGACACGAGCCTCTTTGCTTCTCAGGCAGTGTCCTTCCTTTTGGGATGGGGGGCAGGGTGGTGGTTGAGCCAGAGCTGGGGCCAGGCTAGAGACAGAGCGGTGAGGGCCACACAGGTGCGGTGCAGCTGCAGGGCAGGGGTGAGCTCCAGGTTACAGATAAGGAAACAGAGCTCAAAGAAACCGAGCTACTGGGCAACGAAGGTGGTTGCAGAGCATGCCTCCTTGACCCGGGAGTCTGGTCATTGTTCTTCGGGGCGCTCTGAGCAGCCTCCGCCCGGGCACGGCAGCAGGCCGAGTCCTCAGAGCCACTGCCCTCTCTTTATTTGTAGTCCCAATGAGCAAAAACACACATCTAGGTAGATTTGGATGACTGGTTCTGAGGTCCCCTCTCTCGAACTTCCTAGGTGGGTGTCTCTCGTGGGATTCCATTGTACCTCAGAGGTGAAGAGACAACGAGATGTCGCTGGTGCGTGCTCTCCCGGACCAAGGATATCAGACCGGGTCTCAGATCCCCACAGATCCCCAGAAAAACTTAAAATTTGTGTTTTCACTTTAATGGTGATCTAAAAATTAAATATAAGCATGTTCTGGATCAGCACTCCTTAAGCAGGTAGTTGGCATGTGCGTTTGCAATCATGTATGCACCCAGTAGAAGTCAGGGATTTCATGGACAGTGGAGGTTCTGCAATAGTTCGGTGAGGTGGGGAGTGGAAACACAGAGTCATTTTTTGGCTCAGGCAGCCCAGGCACTCAGAACTCCAGAGAAGCTGCCCCCAGCCGCCAGGAGTGTATTCATGCTGTGGGCAGGCGAACGGAGCCAAGGTCCTGGTTGTAGATAAGGGAGCTTGCTGCGTATAACGAACAAGAAAGCACAGCGTACACGTGCGATGAACTTTCCTCATAAAAGGGATGTTGAAAAGAAACGTTTAAGAATTGTATTTTGGGGTATGCTATCACATTATTTGGCACATCAAAGTAGTGGGCTGATGATTAAAGATACAATCATAGTTAAAGGAAAAAATAATAAGAGTAGAGACCTAATTGATGGCTTGGCATGCCCAAATGATCAAAATTCTTTTAGGGGAAACTGAAAACAGTCAAGTAGGAAGCACCTGCAAAACATCTTTCTGTCATTAAACCCAACACTGGTCCTGGTGTGTCTTTTACTCCAGTAAAACTTAGAGTCCTAAAGTCTGCTCTGATTATACTTTCTTTTGGTTCTCATATTTACATGTATGTCTTTTTCAACCTTGCCTTCTATTTAAAGTGTTTCATTTGGGGGGGCGTCTGGGGGGCTCATTCGTTAAGAGTCTGATTCTTGATTTTGGCTCAGGTTGTGATCTCGGGGTCGTGAGATCGAGCCCCAAGTCGGGCTCTGTGCTGGTCCTGGAGGCTGCTTGAAATTCTCCCTCTCCCTCTGCCCCTTTCCCCTCAAAAAAATAAAGCATTTCATCTGGGAACAGTATAAAGTTGTTTTGTTTTTAAGTCCAGTCTGATGATATTTTTCTGTTAATTGGAGAGTTCTGCCCATTTGCACTTGGTGTAACATAAAATGTAGTTGGGTTTAAGCTGCCATATTGCTATTTGTTTTACATTTACCCTATTTGCTCCTGTTCCTTACCCTTTTTTCTTGCCTTTTTTCAGGTGGAGGGTTAATCAAGTATTTTTTCCTCCATTAGCATATTATGGGACTTAAAGACCATCTTCTCTCCTTTTTTTTAATAATATTGTTTTATAATTGATGGCATTTAATATTTTTTAATTTTTAAATTTCATTTATTTATTTTAAGTCATCTCTGCACCCAGCGTGGGGCTTGAACTCACGACCCTGAGATCAAGAGTCACACACTGTACCGACTGAGCCAACCAGGCACCCCAGGACCATATTCTCTTTTTAAAAATATTGAAACGTGTGACCGACATGTTTCCACAATTTCCCTGTAGTTACAGCACACTTCAGGGGCCGAGCTCTAGCCCTAAATAACTGCATGGGTGATGGCTAGGAAACCACAGAGTGGGCAGAACACAGAGGGAGGCTGGAGGAGGCGAGGCGAGGGGCAGTTGGAGTTGGGAAGAACCAGTACGGGAGGGTCTGGACGAGGAGCAGGCGAGGCTCCTGACGCCGGCCGCGGCGCGAGACCGGTCCTCCACGTAGCCGCAGAGCCAGAGCACCATCTGGCTGCATTCGCCTTCCTGCCTCAGACCGCTCCGGTGGGTCAGGTGATTCTCGGGCTCACTGCTGCGGGCGTGTCCTGGGACGCGTCCTCCAGCTGGTGGGCCACAAGGAGCAGGAAGGGTGGGCAGGCTGTTCCCGTCCCTCTTACTCCTCCGCCCCTTCAAACGCAGGCTGAAATTCACAGACTACTAGGAAAATGGCCAGCAGCCACGGAGCTACTCGCCCGAGTCACATGTCCCCTGGGGTGAGAGCGCTGGGGTCAGGGGGCTTGAGCCGACACTTACAGTATGTTCTGTGTGTCTGGCTGCATTTTAAGAGCTTTGCAAATATTAATTCCATCATTATCACGACAAGAGGAAGCAGGTATCATTATTATTTTTATCCCATTTGACAAATGAAGCGAGAGGTTCAGTAGCCTGCCCAAGGGCACAGGGTTCTTAGGCGGCCCTGCTCGCACCGCACAGTCCCAAACGCTGCTTCCTCCTGCAGCGGCCGTGGGCGTCCCCACACCACCCTCCTGCCCATGCTGCTCCTCCCCAGCCCGGTCTCACGCTGCCGTCTCCGGCTTTGGCACCACGATTCTCTGTATGTGTTTGACGTTCTGCGGGATGGGTCCATATTCTCTGCCATAAAACACCCAAATGTAATGGCTAAGACAGGTGGAGAGGGGAACCTGGCACTAGTTAATGTAAGATAGAATTAGATGCAAAAATAACGATCGGCTCTTATGGGGAATACTCCTAGATTTAGATTCTGCTGCTTTTTCCTCGTTTGCATTAAAATCAGGGAATTTGATGTCAATTGCATTGGAATGTTAAATATACTGTATTTGCCATACAATTCTGAAACCCATGGGTGCCTGTTTCTTTCTCAGGAGGCCAGTTAAGCTCAGCCATATGGCGATGTGCTTCGTGGCAGTGTGGGAAATGGGCAGAAGTCACTGTGCCGACCGCCGGATTCGCGGGCACTTCACATGGAAAGTAGTCTCGGTTCGGCACATATGTGCACCCCCAGCACCACTCGCTGTCAGGCGGGCGCTGTGGGGCTGCAGAAGCTGAGGCTCAGAGACTCTTTAACATTTGCTGTTTCGCACGGTTGCACCGGACCAGGCCGGAGACATCACTTATCTTTTGAGAATTCAACCCTAATTAGCATGATTAATGGTATCAGAAATTCTTTTACTTAAGGGAAGCTGAACAAATCAGGCTTGGATTCTGTGGTGGTATATCTTTGTTTCCCGGTTTATGAATTAATGCAATTCACTCCAAAGGCTATTTTCATGTTAGGTTTGCATAACTCGATAAACTCTCTCAAGAGGAAACCATACAGCGTGAAACTCACCACCAAGTAATATATGCACCAAGAAATTAGTGTCGTACCATAAAGTGACATATTGAGTTCAACATTCAATGGAGCACGTCGTACGTACCTGTTACCAGTGTGTCGCTTGGAACGTCTTCCAGTATGCATTTCTCCTCGCGTTCCCCTACGTGGAAATAAAAAGCAGTTGAAAGTGAAAAATAAAAACTTAAGACAAATGTTAACATTTGCATTTCTGCGGCTTTAGCCACTTCTCATAGCACTTTCCTTGAAATGGATCAATTACAAGTGGTACTGCCCATGGAGTGCTTGTAGTTCATTGGATAATATTCTGCAAATTGATTTCTGTGAGAAGGGGCATATGGTGGCAACACATAGGCAGGTGACTGCCACAAATCCCAGGGAACAAGATAAAAAAGTGTCTGAGCCTTGGGGCCTTTCCAAGCATGGTGATGTCAAAGTTTCTTCTGATCTCTTATTTTTTTTAAGGATTTGGAAGAGAAGCCCTAACTACCGAGCCCAGCATGTGCTCAGCACCGGCCCATGCTGCGCCATCCTGACCCAACCGAGATGGCCGTTCCGTGGTTGTTTCTACTGTTTGGCAGGAGGTGAGGGAGGAGGAAGTGAGCATCAGGCCAGGGGGTGAGAACCAAGGGCAGGGGTGCAGGGGAGGGGAGGTCAGCGTGGACTAGGAAGAGGTGGGAGCCCCAGTTTAACCGAGGCCTCGCCACAGATGAGACTCTAAGTCTGTTTTCTTGCAAGAAGGAGGGAGTTGAAATCACCAAGTGTGGTCCTATAGGTCCTTCCAGCTCTGTCATACAATGATTTCTTTTTAAACCTTTTATTTTGAAATATTTACAGACTCAGAAAAAGTTGCAAAAATAGTAGAGAGTTCCCCTGTACCCATCACCCAGCTCCCCCCCGCCCCGCGGTGACGCCTTACGGAGCTCAGGGGGGTAGTAACTGCCTCCTGCAAACTGGGAATTTGACGCATCAAGAGTACAGTGAACTGGACCCAGAGCTAGGTAAACTGGAGCTTACACGGATTTCACGCTCTTTCTTTTAAAAGAATGGGTGCACTGTCAAGTGGATGCTTCAGCAAGTAATTATGAACACTCTTGAGACAAGTGGGAAAATGGAGAAGTACAGCATTATGGTTTGGGGTAAAAGACTGGCATTCTATGCCCTGGGATGTTTCACTGAATTCTATTTTATTTTATTTACTTTCATTTTTATTTTTTAAAGGGGCCCGAAGCATATTAAATTAATCGGTGGGTTACGTGTGTAGCTCAGTCGGTTGAGCATCCGACTCTTGATCTCAGGGTCGTGAGTTCAAGCCCCACCTTGGGCTCCGTGCTGGGCGTGGAGTCTACTTAAAAAAAAGGCAAAAAATAAAACACAAAAATAAATTTTAAAAAATTAAAGAAATGTGATGCGAAAATGGAAGGCAGTGGGTGGCCAAATGGGTGGGGAAGATATTTTGGAATAGGAGAGACTTTCTTGTTCGATTATGGGTAGGAGTGACTTTGGCATGTGGAAGTGTCATTTCTTGAAATACTTCTCCTTTTTATTTTTAGTCACCTTTGAGTTCTTATGTGTTAGCATCCTCATTCTGAATGTATTTAGCAATTTTTAGAATTTATTGAAAAAATAGAATTTCTATTAAAAGTCTATGTTCAGCCTCAGAGATATCTTTCCATTGTTTCTTCCTGTAACATCCTCTTTTTTTCATTTCATTTCATTTTTATTTTTTCCTCACGACAAGTGCCCTCCTTAATCCCCACCCCGTTTCCCCATCCCCCCACCAACCTCCGCCGCGGTGACCGTCAGTACGTTCTCTATAGTTAAAGGTCTGCTTCTTGGTTTGTCACTCTCTTTGTTTCCCTTTTGCTTATTTGTTTTTTTCTTAAATTCCACATATGCGTGAAATCATATGATATTTGTCTTTCTCTGACTGACTTATTTCACTTAGCATTATTACTCTCTAGCTCCGTCCATGTTGCCGCAAATGGCAAGATTTCATTCTTTTTATGGCTGAATAATATTCCATTGTGTGTGTGTGTGTGTGTGTGTGTGTGTGTGTGTGTGTATCACGTCTTCTTTATCCATTCATGAGTTGATGGACACTTGGACTATTTCCACATCTTGGCTACTGTAAATAATGCTGCTATAAACACTGGGGTGCAAGTATCCCTTGGAATGAGCGTTTTTGTATTCTTTGGGTAAATACCCAGTCGTGGAATTGCTGGGTCGTAGGGTAGCTCTATTTTCAACTTTTTGAGGCACCTCCACACTGTTTTCCAGAGTGGCCACACCAGTTTGCATTCCCACCAACATCTGTCGTTTCCTGACTTGTTAATTTTAGCCATTCTGACTGGTGTGAGGTGGTATCTCATTGTGGTTTTGATTCACATTTTCTTTATGATGGCTGATGTTGAGCATCTTTTCATGTGTCTGTGGGCCATCTGGTTGTCTTCTTTGGAAAAATGTCTGTTCGTGTCTCCTGCCCATTATTATATTGGATTATTTGTTTTGGGGTGTGGAGTTGTTTCAGTTCTTTGTATATTTTGGATACTGACCCTTTATTGCATATGTTATTTGCAAATATCTTCTCCCATTCTGTAGGTTGCCTTTTAGTTTTGTTGATTCTTTCCTTTGCTGTGCAGAGACTTTTTATTTTGATTATTTTTGCTTTTGTTTCCTTTGCCTCAGGAGACGTGTCGAGAAAACAGTTGCTATGCACTGAATTGTGTTTTAGCTGGTGTGAGCACGGACAGGTTGGCTGACCCTGGTTGTCATCCATGACACAGGAAAATGGTGGTATAGGCCATCTTGCAGCACTGTGATAGGTTTAGATGGGACCAGCAACAGAGGCCCTTAGCTCTGTGCCTGGTACCCTGCAGGCATGGGGGCGAGGGGGGTGCAGCTGTTGGCTTTTCTGGCTCTGGGTGGAGCCACACTGAGGCCTCCCTTGTGCAAGACAGCCTTTTCCTTCCTACTGGCTTGTGCCTTCCACCTCGGTCTCCCTCCCTGGCCATCATCTTAATGTATTTGGGCTGCTATGACAAAATATCAGAACAACAGGAATTTATTTTGCACAGTTCAGGAGGTTAGAAGGTACCAACATGGTGGGGTTAGGGATGGTCTATTCCTGGGTTGCAGACAGCAGCCTTCTCCATGCCCTCCTGTGGTGGGAAGGGCGAGGGAGCTCTGTGAGTCCTTTGTGAGGGCACTGGCCCCATTCAGGGGCTCCATGTTCATGAGTTCATCACCGACCACAGTCCCACCTCCCAGCACCACCACAATGGGGGCTAGGATTCCAACATATGAATTTGAGGAGACACATTTAGGTCATAGTGATTATCGATGCTCTCCCTTTAGGAAGCACTATCGTGTGGTGCTTCCACGCCTGGACTCCAGGACCACTGTCTGGGCTCACCTCCTTGGCCACGGACCTTCTGTGTGGTCCTGGGCAAGCTCCGTAATTGCTCTTTGCCTCAGTTTCCTCATCTGTGAAGATGGAATGATAGTAGTACCCACGTTATCGAGGGCTTGTAGAGATCAAGTGATGTGTGTGCAAAGTGCTGACTGCAAGAATGTTTGCACTACTGTTTTATAGCCTGATGTCTTGAAGCCGTTATCCAGATGAGCTAACTCGTAAGGACTTAAAAAAAAGCCCAGCTCAGCCACCAAGCCATTGTGACTGCCTAACAAATTAATAATAACCCTTCCTGTCATCCAGTAGCCAGGTCATAGTCCATTTTCCCTGACTGGGAAGGTCTTTCGCTGCTGATGCACTTGAATCTGGTCTACACAGGATCCAGCTGTCTCTTAAACCTTTTATTCTGTTGGGCCTGCCTTCCCTTCAACCAGCCTTTTTTCTTCCAAGCACTCCCAAGGACAAGGCTGTATCCCGGGGGCGGGCACAGCGCCCAGCACACACTCCATGTGCACACACATCTCAGGGGCCCTGGGTGACGTGTACTCCTTGGCTCTGGGCGCTGGGCCCCACGCTGCGACCCTGAACGGCGAGGGTTCGCTGGCTCTCCCTGTCGCTTCCCCAGAGACCGATGTGTGTGGCGGAGGCTTCATCCAACCGAGGCTCAGACTTTTAAGTGGGAGTCACAAGTGTGAGTTCTTTTTCAAGATTGTTTTGACTCTTCCGGGTCCCTTGAGATTCCATATGAAACTTAGGATGGGTTTTTCTGTTTCTGAAAAACATGCCATTAGGATTTCGACAAGAGTGGCGCGCAATCTACAGCCCACTGAGGGTCACGCAGATGTTGCAGCAGCATCTCGTCCCCTGAACCATGGACATGGGGTGTGTCTTTATTTACTTACGTCTTCCAGCTCCCTGAGCAGGGGCTTGTACTTGTCACCGTCCAAGTGTTTCACTTCCTTGGTTGAGGTAATTCCTATGCATTTTCTTCTCTTTGATGCGATTGTAAATGGAACTGTTTTGTGATTTCCTTTTCAGATTGTTCATTGTTCATGTACAGAAATGCAGCTGATTTTTGTGTGTTGACTGTCTCCTGACACATTGCTGCAATCATATATTAGTCCTAAGCAGGCTTTGTGTGTGTGTCATCTTTAGGGTTTATACATGTAAAATTATATGTGAGATAATTTTACTTCTTCTTTTCCAGTGTGGAATGCCTTTTTTCCCCTTGCTTAATTGCTCTGACCAGAACTTCCAGTATCATGTTGAATAGAAGTGGTGAAAGCAAGCAGCCTTGCCTTCTTCCTCATCTTAAAGGAAATGCTTTCAGTCTTTCATGATTGAGTATGATGTTTCCTGTGGGTTTTCTTATATGGTTTTTATTATGGGGAGGTAGTTCCCTTCTGTTCCTAGTTTGTTGAGTGTTTTCATCATGAAATTTTGTCAAATGCTTTTCTACATAAATTTGATTTTTGTCCAATGCTTTGCAGACCTACATCAGGTTGAGATGATCATGTGGTTTCCCCTCCATTCTGTTGATGTGGCATATTACACTGATCAGTTTTCATGTATTGACCCATACTTGCATTCCAGGAACAAATCCCACTTGGTTGTGGTATATAATCCTTATAATGTGCTGCTGAATTCTGTTTGCTAGTATTTCGTTGAGGATTTTTGCATCCGTGTTCATCATGGATGGTGGTCTATAGTTTTGTTTTCTTACAGTGTCTCTGTCTGACTTTGGTATCAGGGTAAGCCTGGCCCCATAGAGTGAGTTGGGAAGTTTCTCTCCCCTTCAATTTTTGGGAAAAGTTTGGGAAGGACTGGTGTAATTCTTAAATGTTTGGTAGACTTCACCTGTGAAGCTGTCAGGTCCTGGGCTTTGCTCTGTTGGGAGATTTCTGATTACTGATTCAGTCTCCTTACTAGTCGTAGGTCTAGTCAGACTTTCTGTGCCTCCGTGATGTAGTCTTGGTAGGTTCTGTGTTTCCAGGAATTTGTCCACTTATCTAAGTTATCCGATTTGTTGGTGTACAACTCTTCACAGGACTCTGGCAATCCTTTTTATTTCTGTAGAATCGGTAATAATGTTCCCACTCCATTTCTGACTTTAGTCATCAGAGTCTTCTCTCTTTTTATTCTTAGCCCGTATAGCTAAAGGTCTGTCAACTTGGATGATCTTTTCAAAGGAGCAGCTTTTTGTTTCATGGATTTCCTCTATTGTTTTCCCATTCTCTATTTTGTTTATCTACACTCTCATCTTTATTATTTCCTTCCTTCCACTAGCTTGGGGTGTAGTCTGTTCTTTTCTTCCTAGGTCATTAAGTAGTAAACTCAGATTGTTGATTTGAAATCTTTTCTATTTTTAAATATGTTTATAGCTATAAATTTCCCCTAACGCTTAGCATTGTTTTCACTGCATTCCATAGTTTTGTTGTGTTGAAGACTTTTTTTTTTTTTTTAAAGATTTTATTTATTTATTTGAGAGAGAGAATGAGGGAGAGAGAGAGAGTACATGAGAGGGGGTAAGGTCAGAGGGAGAAGCAGACTCCCTGCTGAGCAGGGAGCCCGATGCGGGACTCGATCCCGGGACTCCAGGATCATGACCTGAGCCGAAGGCAGTCGCTTAACCAACTGAGCCACCCAGGCGCCCGAAGACTTTTCATCTTTATTTGTTTCTAAGTATTTTCTAATTTTCTTGTGATTTCTTCTTTGATCAATTGATTTAAGAGTATGTTACTTAAGGGGCGCCTGGGTGGCTCAGTCGTTAAGCGTCTGCCTTCGGCTCAGGTCATGGTCCCAGGGTCCTGGGATCGAGCCCCTCATCGGGCTCCCTGCTCCGCGGGAAGCCTGCTTCTCCGTCTCCCACTCCCCCTGCTTGTGTTCCCTCTCTCACTGTGTCTCTCTCTGTCAAATAAATAAAATCTTTATAAAAAAAAGAATATGTTACTTAATTTCCACAAATTTGGGAATGTTCCAGTTTTCCTTCTGTTCCTGATTTCTACCTTCATCCTGTGGTGGCCAGAGAAGACACTTTGTATGATATCGACCTTTTAAAAAACTACTGAGACTGGGGTGCCTGGGTGGCTCAGTGAGTTAAGTGCCCGCCTTCGGCTCAGGTCATGATCTCAGGGTCCTGGGATCGAGCCCCGCGTCGGGCTCCCTGCTCAGCGGTGAGTCTGCTTCTCCCTCTGCCTCTGCTCCTCCCCCTGCTTGTGCACTCGCTCTAGCTCTCTCTCGGACAAATAAATAAATAAAAACTACTGAGACTTACCACGTGGTCTCACACATGGTCTGTCCCGGAAACTGTCCCGAGTGCCCGTGAGAACGCGTGTGGGGTTGTCGCTGGGCGGGTGCTGTGTCTGCTGCATCTGGTCGGTTGCTTGGGGTTAGTCCTCTGGGCCCTTACTATCTTCAGTCTGGTTGTTCATCCACTACTGAGAGTGGGGGACTGCCATCTCCAACTGTTACTGTACTTCTGGCTATTTCTCCTTTCAATTCCATCAGCTTTTGCTTCATATAGTTTGATGGTCTGTCATTGGGTGTGTGAATGTTTATAACTGTTATATTTTCTTTTACTGAAATGTTATTAATATATACTGTCCTTTGTCTCTTGTAGCCGTGTTTGAATTTAAGTCTGTTTTGTCTGATGTGAGTGTGGCCACCCCTGCTCTCCTCTGGTCACTATTTGCATGGAGTATGTTTTCCATCCCTTCACTTTCAATCTATTTGTGTCTTTGGATCTCAAGTGAGTCTCTTGTAGACAACCTATGGTTGCATCCTGTGTTTTTATCTATTCTGCCCATCTCTGTCTTTTGACTGGAGAGTTTAATCCATTTATATGTAAGTAATTGCTGATAAGGAGGGAGTCTTATCTAGTTCTTTGAGCGTCTTTAAAGCAGTTGTTTTAAAGTCTTTGTCTAGCATGTTTGCCATTAGACTTTTTTCAAGAGGCAGTTCCTATTGATTTACTTTTTTCCTTTGAATGGGCCATACTTTCCTCTGTCTTTGTATGCCTTGCAATTTTTTGAGCACTGGACATTTGAATGTAATAATGTGGTAACTCTGAAAATCAGATTCTCCCCCTTTCCCAAGGTTTATGTTTTTTCTTTTTTTATTAAATAGACTCCATGCCCAGTGTGGAGCCTAAGGCTTGAACTCATGATCCTGAGATCAAGACTTGAGCTGAGATCGAGTCAGATGCTTAACTGACTGAGCCACTCAGCCACTCTTTTGTTTTTCCTTTGATTGCCATAGGCTGTTTCTGTGCTGAGGATCAGTCTAAGGGTAACTTAAGGTCTTTCTAGGTCTTTTTGAGACTTTCCCTAAATATGCATGGTCACTTTCTAATTTCCCTTTTATATGCAGTTGTTTTTGAATGTCCTTGTCTTTAGTATTTAGCTCCCCAAAGAGGAAAAAAGTGAAAAATATAGGGGGAGTGGGGAGGAAAGCGTGCTCTCCTTTTAAATTCCCTGGAAGTTACTCCAGGTGGAGGGGGACAGTTTTGCAGTGGGTGGGGGGCAGGGGGGCAACTACAATGGTGCCCACCTCTGTCTGCACTTCTGTTATTAGAAGCAGCAATCAGCTGTCACAGAACAAATCCCCAGTGTTCAAGGACAGGGTCTCTTTGCCCACCGTGGTTCCTGCAAGCTGGGTTCCAGCTGCTCCCAAAACATGTGCGTGGTGGCAGGCTATGGGGGTGGGGCCGGGGGACGCGAATGGGTAGCTGCTACTATACCGAGAGCTGAAAATGACCCAAATGAGCCACCATTGGCCATCCAAGCCTTCCCCGGGGGTTGCAAGCCTTCAGTAGATTCAGGGTCAGACACATTCTGCCCCTGCATCCTTTGCCCAGGTCGGGAGGCAGGTTCTCCCCTCACAGATGCTTCCCACCCTGGCATCATCCCCTTGTCTTCTGGCTCCTTGCTGTGGTCCTTAACGTGAGCACGTGATGTAAAGGGTGTTTGTTTCTACATTGCCTCTGAGGAATGCAGGCTGGCAGCCCACTGCGGGAAAGTGCGGTATTGTGAAGCATCTCAGCTGTGCCCTGAGATGACATGTCCAGAGATCCACAGGGAACATCTGCTAAGAACATCTCTCCGATGAGTCTCTCCTCTTAGTGAACACCCCCAGTCTGTTCAGCAGGACACACCCACGGTATTGGCTGAGAATCTACTCCCCGTTGGGGGAAAAGGGGCCACAAGCAGCTTTTTTCACTTTTCCCTCCCCTAGGTCAAGGGTCAAGTCGACCACTAGGGATATACATGTGTTCTGGAGAGAGGAGTGGGTCCAAGGAGGTGAGCAACAATAGAGGGCAGAGGGGTCTGAGATCAAGCTCAAGGGGAGGGGTGTCAGGGGCCAGAGGAGCACCATCTTAAAAGAGATGGGGGAGGAGCATCACCTATCCAGTGGCAGGAGGGGTGGGGGGTGGGGGTGGAGGGTGGGTGTCAAACCTCCTGTTGCTGAGAGAGGGAGAGGACAGAGAGCAAGGAGCGTGGACCCCGGGTGCAGCAGCACAGTGGACATGGGGCCCCCCACGGCAGCAGAGCAGGGACTCCCATGTGGAGGGAGGCACTGGGAACAGGGAATGGGGAGAATCCTTTCTAGGCGTGTGGCTGGAAATGGGCACAGGAGCCGGAGGACCTGAGGGGGAAGGGGAGGCCAAGAGAAAAATCCCCCAAGATAGGAGGGGGAGACATTGGCTCCTGAGAATGACCAAGTGGGGCACAAGAGAGGGGAGACAATACACAGGGACGGCCCCGGATGTGTGCAAGGCTGGTGTGGTGTCCTGCACAAGCTTCTACGGGGTGTAGATGGTTCCTCAGCAGGAGGTCTGAGCGTTCGGGGATCCAAGACTGCCCCTCAGAGAGAGTGGATGGGAGACGTGTGAGGTGGAAGATGTGACCTTGAGAAAGCAGAGAGGCAGAGGTGAGAGGGGTCTCTGTATGGAAGTGACCAAGACTCAGCAGGAGCACTGACGGGGCGGTGGACAGGAGGGGGGAAGGGGTGGGGGGATGGGCAGGAGGGTGGGGGGAGGGGGAGCGCAGGAAGGGGGAGGGGGGAGTTGTTGGATCTGATTCCGCATGTGTCCAAGCAGGAGGAAGAATGTTCTGGAAGGGTCCCAAGGAACAGAGAGTAGGCTTTCCCCGTCTCCTGGTCGTTCTCTGAGGGGCCAGCCCAGTCCCAGGGCCCACATGGGATCCGTGCTGGTGGGCGAGGCTGGGACCCCTGAGCTCTGACAAGGGCCCGGGCCGATGAACAGTGAGCCCTCAGGGCATCTCTATGAGGCCACGGGGCTCAGCAGTCAGTGGCCAAGGTCAGGGACCGGCTGCAGGCAGCCACATGTGCTCCTTTCAACTCCCCACCGGTCCCACCAGCCGTGTGTGCTGCGTGTGTGCGGTGGGTCTGAACCCCTTCACACCATTCAGAGGCTGCCAAGTGCCCTCCCGGGAATCTCGGGCATGCCCTCCATGCAGGGGAGACCCTACTCGGGGGTGGGAGGGTGGCCCTCCCAGCGCCCTGCCAGGAAATGCGAGGCGAGGGCCCCTGATGTCAGGAAACAGTCTTTATTCAAGTGCGGGGAGATGGGTCATGTGACAATGCCAAGGTGAGGTGTCCGAGCCTGCTCTCCTTTATCCACCTGACCTGCCTGACCTGTCCGGGGCAGCCTCGGCCTGCGGGGCAGGCGGGCGTGTGGGCGCCTGTACCCTGGGGACAGCAGGTCCGAGGTATTTCATATCCACTGTCCTGGGGCTCCTGGGCCTGGGGTGCACGGCCCTCCGGCAGGTGGCCCTGTGGGCGCTGTGGGCACACCGTCTGCACACAGACAACCCCCAACCAGCAGGAAGTGGATTTATCGCAGAGACTTGTAACTCACCCATGAGAGTGGGTCCCAGGACCGGGTGCCCGAGAGGAAAGCTTGCTGAGAGGAGATGCCTCTCCCCACGTCCTGCTGCATCCAGCAGCTGAACGCACGTCTATGCGGAGGGGTCGGTCAGCGTTGGAGCTGAAAGGCCTGGTGGACAAAGCCCCGCTGGGCCCGCTGAACCACCGGGCATGGCCCCCACGCGGGGTGGAGGGCCTGCAGGGCTCTGGTCTCAGACACAGTTGTCCGGGGCGCACTCGGCCTCCTCTTCGAGCTCCGGGCAGGGTGCCCCGTGGTTGGCAGGCTGCACGCGGACATAGCGAGTCCTGCTCTTCACTCCCAGCTTCCCGCAGGGACCTGCACACAGCCCCCAGGACGACCACAGAGAGACCTCACAATCCAGCGGAGTTTCTGGAACTGGACCAAGCACAAGAGAGGCCTGTGAATACACACGTGTGTGTGTATTCCTTGTGTGAGACAGGCCCACACTCTGAGTCAGGAGGGAGCGCTGGATTTATCAGTGCGCTTAAGAGCCAGCTGCAAGACCACCAATCACACCTCTGCAACACCCCACCGAGACGCCTGGAGGGAACATTTCCATGCTTGGAGCCCCTGCATCTCCTGCATCAGGGACCCGGGGAGACATCTGGCAGTGGGGAGTGGGAGCACAAGGCCCCTGGAGGCAGGGAAGGATCCCACTGCTGAGACACCCGCTCTGATGCAGCCAGGCTTGCAGGGGGCTCTGTGTTTCAGACCGTGGTGGGAGCGCCCCCACGCTGGCTCGTGGCAGGGTGGGGTGGGGGGCACGGAGGGATCCGTTCAGTGACGGCTGTGACACAGGCCACACGCGGGGACGCCACTGACAGAGGCCTGGTTTACCACTCACTTCTGGGCCAATGTACAAGAGCTAACTGGTCAGTCAGCCAAATCCCAAATCTCTCCGAACACCCATCGTCCTGCACCAAGTGCTCTGAACCCCCAGGACCCCCAGCATCCTGCTAGAGGGCACATCACACTCAGGAGCCTGGCTTTGGATGGAGCACCTTCCCCAGCTCTGCCACCTCCGCTCAACGTGGGACTCCCCTGCGGGGCATCATCGGGGTAGACGGACACGGCCTGGTCCCTGGGCCACTGGCCCTCGTGGGGAGCAGGTGACCAGTGTGGCCTTGGAAAGTGGAGCGTGTTGAGGTGTCACTGACACTTCAAAGACGGTCCCTTTGGGGCAGTTTCTGGCCCGGAGTGTCCTTTCCTGCTTCAACGTGGCGGCCACTCACCGTTAAGGATTTTTGTGAGGGTGGGACTGAAGGGCCTCACACACGGGGGTCAGCATTGACAGCTGCCCTGTCACGGGTCCCTGTGTGGCCCGCAAACCTGGGTGGCGCTTCTACCCCCTGCAGCCCGCGGGGCGCCCCGGACGGCGATGGCGGTGCCACGGGCGGGAGCCTGCAGTGGTCCTGGCGGCGGGGCGGCAACGCGCTCACCTGAGAGGCTGTCCATGATCTCATTGCCCCCGCCGGCGCCCGCGGGGCCTGGGGCGGGCAGGTCGAAGGCCCTGGGGTTCTGCCGGAGTCGCACCAGGGTCACTCTGGCAATGGGGGGCAGGGACTTCAGCCGGGGGTAGTAGAAGGAGTTTGCGGGGTGGCTGGGAGAGGAGGAAGTTATCTGCGGAGAGAGCAGTGGTGTGGGCGGCGGCCGGCCAGAGGACACCCAGCCGCCTGCGTGCGCTTGCGGTGGGGGGGGGGCGCGGGGGGGGCCTCGGGGTGGGGCCTCGGGGTAGGGTCTCGGGGGTGGGGCCGTGCTGTGGGGCCTCGGGGTGGGGCCTCGGGGGTGGGGCCGTGCTGTGGGGCCTCGGGGTGGGGCCTCGGGGTGGGGTCTCGGGGGTGGGGCCGTGCTGTGGGGCCTCGGGGTAGGGTCTCGGGGGTGGGGCCGTGCTGTGGGGCCTCGGGGTGGGGCCTCGGGGTGGGGCCTCGGGGTAGGGTCTCGGGGTGGGGCCTCGGGGTAGGGTCTCGGGGGTGGGGCCTCGGGGTGGGGCCTCGGGGTGGGGTCTCGGGGTAGGGTCTCGGGGGTGGGGCCGTGCTGTGGGGCCTCGGGGTGGGGCCTCGGGGTGGGGTCTCGGGGTAGGGTCTCGGGGGTGGGGCCGTGCTGTGGGGCCTCGGGGTGGGGCCTCGGGGTGGGGCCTCGGGGGTGGGGCCGTGCTGTGGGGCCTCGGGGTGGGGCCTCGGGGTGGGGCCTCGGGGGTGGGGCCGTGCTGTGGGGCCTCGGGGTGGGGCCTCGGGGTGGGGCCTCGGGGGTGGGGCCGTGCTGTGGGGCCTCGGGGTGGGGCCTCGGGGTGGGGTCTCGGGGGTGGGGCCGTGCTGTGGGGCCTCGGGGTGGGGCCTCGGGGTGGGGTCTCGGGGGTGGGGCCGTGCTGTGGGGCCTCGGGGTGGGGCCTCGGGGTAGGGTCTCGGGGGTGGGGCCGTGCTGTGGGGCCTCGGGGTGGGGCCTCGGGGTGGGGCCCGGGCAGTTCAGGACTCCCCACCCCCCAGGCTCCCGCAGGCTCCTGGGGCAGGCGGCCCAAGGTCTGGGAAACAGAGCAGGAAGGGTCAGGCCTCTGGGTGGCGGCCTGGGCCCTCCACCCCAAAGAGCAGCCGCCTGCAGACAGGCGTCTTGTGGTCAGGGATGAGGCTGCGCACTGGCCCAAGAGCCACCTGGTGGAGGGCTCTCGTCCCCCACCTCCGTCACCCCCTCACCTCCGTCACCGTGTCCTGCGGGATGGTCGCGAAGTTGGGGGAGGAGAAGGTAAAGCCGCTGTCGGTCCCGGCGTCGTAGGGGTAAAGGTCCACGGCAACCTGCTCCCTCCAGCGGTCCCCATTGCACAGGTCCAGGCTGTCCACGCCCACAAACCAGTCTGGGCTGGGGACGATGCGGACCACAAAGGACACCTGGAGGGAGGGCGGGTGCTCAGCCCGGCGGCCTGGCAGCCGGCGGCCCAGCCCCTTCCCCCCACCGCTGCCTGGGCTCACCAGCGAGTGCCGCGAGTGGACCTCCAGCTCCGCGGACGTCTGCCCGGTGCCGCTGGGCACGGCGGGCGCCGAGAACACCTCGTGCACGCTCTGCAGCTTCTCCCCGGCCGCCTCCATCTCCCGCATCAGGGCCCAGGCCTCGCCCCGCTCAGCAAAGTCCCTGAGCCCGTCGCTGACGTACTGGTTCTTCCTCCACAAGCTGTAGTCGGAGCTGTGCGCTGCCCCTGTGCGCGAGGCCGGAGTGTGAGCCGCCGCGCGAGGGAGCGCACATCCACGGCGCCCCGGGGGCAGGGCCCAAGCACAGCAGGATGTGCTCCGCAGATATTTCTGGCGCTGCCGGAAACTGGGATGAGCGTGCCCACCCTGCACACTGGGAAGTGTGGTGGAGCGCTTGAGGGGGGTGGTCACTGCCGGATCGGAGGGACCGGGCAGCGGCGCTGTACTTACCCAGCAGGGAGGACCACTGTGCGGGGGGCCGGAACAGGGGGTACTGCTTGGGGAAGGCTGTCTGGCTCCACTTGCCCGTGAAGGTGATGCTGTACTTGGCCAGTGGCCGGGCCGTGCAGACAGACTCTCCCCCCAGCGGCTGGCTGGCCACGGAGCCAAGTGTGGTCAGGAGGAGGGCCCAGAGGGCCCTGCCCCAGGTGGTGGTGTGACTTGGGGCTCCCATGACCTAGGATCAGAGGGAGAGCTCCACCAGCTGACACCCCTGGTCCCTGGGCGGGGGGAGGGGCAGGGGCCTCCCGGAGAGTGCGTCGCCTCCCACACATCCCTTCGCACTCCTACCTCCATCAGGCTCAGGGGGACCCCTGTCCCGCCCCCAAAAGCCAAGCCGTGTCAGGTTACACTTGGATCCCAAGCCCAGCAGATTCGGAGCCCTGGCTTGGTCTCAGCCGTGCCCCGGGCAGCATCCCTGAGTCCCGGGAACCTGGAGGGTACACTTCAGGCTCGCTGTGCCCGGGATGACGCGAGCAAACGCAGGCCTCCCTCTTGGGATGCTGCGGGCTGCTGGGCCTGGGAAAGTGCCAGGAGGCCCAGCGCCTCCGGATGGGGACAGGGGCGCACACGCGCGTACTCACCCAGCAGGAGCGGCAGGAGGGCTGGCGGCTGGGCTGTCGGCAGCAGATGGTCCCCGAGGGAGCCCAGAGCTCCAATTTACACCCAGGACAGCCCCCCGGCCGGCCACGGCCGGTGTAGAGAGCCGAAGCTCGGACGGGGAGCGGGAGAGAAGGGGCTTCTCCAGTGCGGTCCGCCCTCGCTCTGCGCTGAGCAGATGCTTCTCTGGCGCTGAGGTCACTCTCCTCCCTCGGGCGCCTGCCACTTGCCGCACCCCTTTCTTTGTCTTTCCCTCCCGCCTCCCCGCCCTCGGCTCCTCTCCCTGCCGCTCCCCCTTCCCAACAAACCCGTCTTAGTGTCTTCCAGGAGGTACTGTCGCAGTCTCAGCTAGGAGGGGAGCAGGGCTGGGGAGCACCAGCGTGTTACACCCTCTGGGCAGGGTGGGACCCCGGGGGCCACATTCCTGGCCTGACGCTAGTCCAAGTGTTGGAGAGGAGCTGGAGAAGTGGGGGTTCCCAGTTCAGGCATCCCTGGCCTTGGGGCGCTGGGTTTTGGCACACACAGCCTGTCAGCATGCACAGAGCCGCCTCCACAGGGCTGGCCAGGGCATCCCGAGGCTGTCCCTCCAGAGGGGAGCCAGAACCACTAGGGTAGAGTTGTCCCAGCTCCAGAAAGACTCACTGGGGCAGAGAGGTGGCCCAGGGCCCCCACCCCACTTCCGTCCGTGGGGCAGAGCTCCACGGACGCCTGGCACGCAGGGGAAGAACATGACCAAAGCTGGTCACTGCTCACGGTCAGGAAAATATTTCTAGAACCCTAATCGTGGGGTCTGGGAACAGAAGGGAAGCTCTTACTTATCAGAACTGCCCAGGGAGCTTTCAAGCTTAAACAGAAAGCATTATGATTTTTGGAACTGTTAACATTCCCGCGCGGTTGGGGGTGGGGCTGGGGGAGAGGGACGGAGTAAATAGAATCAGCAGGAATAGAATGCAAACAAAAGCAAATGACCTGAGCTCTATTTCAGACACATCGGCCGCAAGAGGAGCCTGCATATAGATGGCAGGTCCTCAGGCTGAACACATCCTCACGCGGGGGTTTCAAACTTTTTGGTCTCAGGACCCCCGACACCCTTAGAAATCATTGAGAGCCCCAAAGAGCTTTCGTGTGTGCGGGTTATAGCTGTCAATACTTACCATATTTGAAATCCTAACAGAAACATTCAGAATACATAGTAACTCACAAATGAAAATTCGTTCACGTAAATAGCATAATGTTTCATGAAAAACAAGTACATTTTTCAAAAAGAGTGGTCTGGTTCTACATTTGCACAGATCTCTCTCTGCCTGGCTTTGTGGGCAGACAGCTGGGCCTCCGTGTGTGACCCGCCCCCCGCGGGCGGGAGGTGCAGTGCTGGCTGGTGTCTATGCAGAGCCCAGCCCCGGCGAGGACAGGCCTTGCGGCCTGGAAAAGTCCCGCACCTGTGGGAGAGAATGTGAGCAGAAAAGGCAGATGTTCTCTGTGCACCTGTGTCTTGTTCTCCTTGAGAAGCAGTGGCCTTTTTTGGGGAGAGAAAACAGGAGATGGGCCCAGGGCTGAGTTGCAGCCGGCTCTCCTGCTGTGGTTTGCTCACGCACTGTTCAGTGGTGGCCGTGGCCTCAGGCTTGCCCCATTTTACAGGGGGCTCTGGTCCCAGCACCCGCACACCCATGTGGAAAGCCTCTGCAGCTCAAGGATCCTGGGGAGGGAGGGCGTGATGTGAGGCCACTGGAGCCCCAGGCCTAGAGCCCTGGGGCAGCCCCCCCCCCCCCCCCCCCCCCCCCCCCCGCTTCCTTGCCTGGGCTCCGCTGGGAGGGGCTCCACTCCCTTTGGTGGTGGACAGCCCCCCAAGGGCATGCCTGGTGGGATTCTTGGGGCACAATGGGACCTGGGAAGGGGCACAGGGGGAGGCCAGGATAGGCGACCTGTGGCCCCCTGGCCTGGGTTGGGCCTCAGGTGGGGACCCAGCCAGTAGAGAGTCTGCTCAGCTGCAGACATAGTTCTGCCAGGTCCTGCCTCCCTTCGAGAATCACAGAATCATGTGACGTAGCTTTGAGGAGTACTTTTTCACGGAGACCCCCACCGACAGAGGTCCTGCCCTACTTAGGCAGCCCTCCTTGGCCCCCCCGCCCCCACCAAAGGAAAGCCATCCATTCATTAAACCTGGATAACTACCTCCAGCAAGCATCTCAGTGCTGGGGACCCAGAAGTGAGCCTGCCCACCAAGCGCTACTGCCCTGGATGTGGGGCAGGGGCTGGGCAGACAGGATACAGTCTGTAGATGAGATTCTATTATTCAGCGAGTGCTTCCGTTAATCGCTTGACCCTAATTCCAGGGTCCCTTCCTGGAAGTCACTTCTTGATTAGTCACTCCTCAGCTGGTTCAGGGCAATGGGGCTCAGGACTGTGGTTGCCGGTCAGGCCTCCACACCCCCACCCTCCCTCCCTGTCTGCACCCCACGCTCTCTGCACCCCCACCCTCCTGCACCCCCTGTGCTCTCTGTAGACCCCCATTGCCCCAGTGGCAGAGCAGTCTGTCTGCCCCTCCACTCTAAATGGCTGCAGCAAGGACCCCTCAAATTAGTATCGGGTACAGGAGGGGTAATGGCTGGGCTGACCTCCTTGCTGCGGTTGGGCAGCTGTGAAGTCCTTTCCATCCAGTGTGAGGGGTGGGGTTTGTGGGCTCACACTGGCCCTTGAGGGCTGTGTGGGATTTCCAGAAGTCTGTGTTTGTGGGTTGCTGAGAATAGGCCTGGCAGGCAAGGGAGTGCTGGGTGAGCTCTGCGCCCTCATCCTCTGCCCCCCCGGGCTGTGTCCCTGTGCCCTCGGGTCCCAGAGCCCAGGATGCCCCCACGGGGTGCCGGGGGCCCTTGAGGTCTGCTGTAACAAGGGTCCTTTCAGAGCCCTCACCCGGGGACAGGCTGTCTCAGGCGCCGGTGTCTGGTTCCCCAGGGGGATCCCGCCGGTCACACAGGCACACATTTGTCTGCTCATTTGCCCACTCACCAGACATTGACCAAGGGCCCCGTTCCTGCCAGACACCACAGACTCTGCACACACACCCTTTCCAATGGCCGCCTCCTGAAGGGCTGACTATTCCAGCAACACCCTGGCAGTCCAGGGGTTCTCCCCCGCCTGCTGTCCCAGCACCCCTCCCTGTGCCCAGACACTCCCCGCCTGTTCCGCCCCAGGGCCTTTGCACTGGCAGCTCCCTGTACCTCCCTGTGTGTCAGTCTCAGGGAGCACCTCCTGACCGCTTGGCGCAGAGGAGCCCCGTCTCGCCCTGTCTTGTCATGGCTTTGTTTTCAGTCAGGGCTCCTGCAGAGCATCTGACTAATGTAAGCAGGGTGTGGCTTCCAGAGCCGTTAAGAAGGCTGTTGCTGGCTTCCAAGAATGACTTCCAGGACTGTGCGCAGCATGGCTGCTGACCAGGGGCTGGCCCCACCTGCCCGGCCCCACCTGCCTCCCTCGCACCCACTGAGCTCTGCTCTGGATCCAGGTTTCTCCGAGCCCTTCTGATATGTGGAGCCTGAACTGGTCTGGGAATCCTGGGTCCCGGGTTTAGCTTTGCGGCCTCTGCAGTCCAGGAAGGCACGAGAAGGGGCAGTGCTAGCCAGCTGAGCCCCACACCCACAGCTCCGCGCCTGCCCTTCTGTCTTGTTGGGCCAACGCCCAGTGGGGGCCTTGCCCAGTGGGCTCCCCTCTGCAGGCAGCCCCCTGTGACCATGCCCGACTTGCAGAGGGGCCTGCAAGCCCAGGACTCTTGGCGGGCATCATAGCCACACTGCTGGGCCCACTTTGTTGGGGGGTGGGGCCACGGCAGCTGAGGGGCAGGTCTGGGAGGAGACCCACTTCCATCTGGCTATAGACATAGATTTTACCTGCTCTGGGGAACCATCTGCCTCCCATGAACACGGGCTTCTGCTCTCAGTGTTTGCCATGGTGTCTTCATCCAAATTAAGATGGCAGAGTGAGGACCTCTGGAAATGCTCTCCTTTGTAAAAGCAGTGAGAAAACAGGCAAAAATGGCTGGCACAGACCTTTCAGCACCAGGAAATTAACCAAGCTGTAGCAGGCTTTGGAGAGTTTCTTGTTTTTTGTTGTAATCCAGAAAATTGGCTGCATCTTGGTAAGAACAGCAAGCCATAAGGTGTTTTGTTTGTTACTGTCTTGACCCTTTTTAAGTGCACAGCTCAGTGGTATTACCCACGCTCACGTTGCTGAATGGCCATCACCACCGTCCATCCCAGGACTCACCCCTCCTGTGAACCTCAACCTCGGTGTCCGTCCAGGAATCAGTCCCTGTTCCCGCTCCTCCCGGCACCTGGCAGCCCCGTCTGTCTCTGTGATTTTGGCTACTCTAAGTACCTCATCCAAGTGGCACCATATAGGTCTTGTCCTTCTGTGGCTGGCTCCTTTCACTGAGCACAGTGTCCTCAAGGCTCACCATGTGGTGGCAGGTGGCAGATGGTGCTTCCTGTTTCAGGCTGAATACACGATGTACACACACACACACACACACACGGGTAGTCCATTCAACCGTCAATGGACACCTGGGTTGCTCCTGTGCTTTAGCTGCTGTGAATAATGCTACAGCGAACACGGGCGTGCAAACATCCCTGCTTTCATTTCTTTTGGTTGTAGTATACCCAGATGTGGAATGGGTGGGCTGTATGGTGGTTCCATGTTTAATATTTTGTGGACCCTCCACACTGTTTTCCACAGTGGCTGCACCATTTCACATTCCCACCAATGGGGCACAGGGCTCCATTTTCCCCATGTCTTCACTAAGCTACGAGGTGTTTTCACGTGGTCCATCCCCCACTCTTCAGCTCTCTGGTAGCCTAAAAATGAGCAGCCCAAGTTCACAGTGCAAACCAACAGCCAGTTGGCCCCTGGGCGGAGCTCTTTCAAAACAGCATTCCTAGAAAAGTGTCATGATTTCACCTGTCTCATGGTTTCCTGGAAGCCCCCGTTAGCAAACTTGTCTACGTTTGACTTGATTCAGAGCCGACCCTGTAGACAAGCCTTTTCCCCAGGGGTGATGGCTGGAAACCATCACAGGCAATTAATGAACTCTGCAGTGGCCTGAGGTGGTGGCTAACAGTGGGGACAAACGAGAGACTAACCAAAAAGCTGAGAAGGGGAGTCTGAGAGACGGGGTGTCTACAGGGAGCTTTGGGAAGCACCGGCGTACTCCCAGAGATCTAGAAGGCCACACAAATTCCTAGGGCAGCATGTGTTCTGGAAAGACCCAAGCTTACCTCCAGCTAGCCGGAGGCTCTGGGCCCGCAGGAATGGGGGGGAGTGCGGGCCACGGCGCAGCACCTGCAGAGTGCCCCGCAGCAGGGGCCACGATGGAGGGCTCTGTCCAGTCATCACCTGGCCGCGAAGCTAACGAAGCAGAGACTTAGTGGCCACATGTGGCAAAAGCACAGAAAAGTCACTAAACAGGCAGCAAAAGCAACAAAGCAAGAGGAGCCAGTAGGCTCTGATTCCGGAATTGCCACATTATATTATTTTAAATCTTCAGGTTTCATCCAAAACCACGTAACGCGTGAAGAGCCGAGCGTGTGGCCCCTTCCCACAGTGGGCTGGGGCGCACCCGGTAGCAGGTGTCTCTGAGGAGTCCCAGGGGCCGCACTTTGCCAGACAAAGACTGTGTCTGTCTTCAGTATGTTCAAGGGAGGCCTGTGCAGAGAACTGAATTATCAGGTGATGTTTCACCAAATAGAGAACACCAGGCATAAACGGAAATGATAGAGAACCAAATTGAAATTCTGGAACTGAGAAATTTGCTGGAGCCAGTCCACAGCGTGTGAGCAGCAAAGAATCAGCGGGAAAGAGGTAGGTCGACCGGGGCTGCCCAGCCTGAGGAACAGAACAGTGAAGGGAACCGAACAGGGGCTCCTGTGTGCACCCAGGGAGCACCACGGGTCCCAAGGAGGGGAGCGGGGAGAGGTCCGCCCCCAGACGCGTCCCATGCAAACCCTGTGAGACAGAGACAGACAGAACAGCCCCCCAGGTACGTGCAAGGGATCCCCAGGGAGAGGTCTGCACGCAGATGAGTCCGAGCAGGTAGGTTCACAGCTGCCTTCTCTGGAACCGGAGGCCGCAGAGATCAGAGGCAGCGGGATGGCACGTTCAAGGTGCTGGAGGACAAAATGGCAACCGAGAATTCTATGGGGGAAAACACTCCCTTTCAAAAACGAAGGAGAAATGAAGACGTTCCCGGATTAGGAAACCTGCCTGGCAGAAATACGAGAGGACTCAGACAGCAATGAGAGGGGCACAGACAGAGGCTCAGGCCCCGGGAACGGCGCACGGCCAAGGGCAGAAGACCGTGTAAGTGTGTTCTGTGCCTCGGAGCTCCTTTTGCTCCTGTCTGACTTAGGAGGCACCTGCGCACAGCAGCGATTGTAACAGTTACACGTCCTGATGGGCCAGGAACGTGCACATGTGTACTTTATAGACAGTAATAGCTCTAAGGGAGGAGGGAACAGAGCTGTGTACCAGCCAAGTTTTTGTACGCTCTTGAGATTAAAGTGATACTAATCAGGAAGGGGCTTGCTATAAATTAATTACAGTTCCCAGGGAAACCACTAAGAAAATAAATCTTAAAAAACACAGTAAAAGAAAATGACAAGTGAATTCAAATGGGACACTAGAAACCACCGTTTAACACAAAGGAAGTCCATAGGGGAGAAGAGAGAAACAAAAAAGATACAAGAAGCAAATGGCAGAATGGACAGTAAAGCACCATGTTTCCGTATGTTTCTGTATGCGGTCTGCAGGAGACAGGCACTGCATTCCAAGACACAAGCTGGTCCAGCGCACGATGGGCGATGCACTTTGCACACAGCAAACAAGGCCATGCCAACGAGGCAGGATGGCCTTGGGGCAAACACTGTTCCTAGAGACAAAGAACACTTGGCGATGATGAAGGGTGAATCCGTCAGGAGCGTATCACCATTATAAACATATGTGTGCTGGTGAAAATCCACATAGAGTCCTGGACTGCCTCCCAAACTTACCTTGTAGGAAGCCTTACTGCTGCCATAAACAGTCGCTCGACCCAGACGGCGTACGTTCTACGTGTCGTATACTGTAGTATAGTAACGTACACTCGAGAGAAGGTGCCATGGAGAAAATCGTAAGGAAGAGGAAAACACATATACGGGACCGGACTGTTTGTGAAACAGAATCTCTGTGACAGGATCTGCACGGTTCACACCCTGTTGTTCGAGGGTCAAATGTCACTGGAGACTTTCGACTTCCAATAGCTCGTTTTTAATAATGGATAGAGCAACGGGACCAGAAAGAGAAGGAAAAGAACACGCAACCAGGGCCCAGGAGGCCGGAGTAACACCATGAGCTGGATCTCGCAGTCTGACCTTCTCCACAACTGACCGAACGGCGAGTCTCAATAAACTTAAAGTGAGTGGAATATCGTGTGTCAGTTCTCTCACCACAGCAGAATGAATTAGAAACTAAGACGAAATTTGGCTTCAGCCTCTGTCCTGGAGCTTCTGGGAGACAGGGGTCCCACCTGAAAGCCCAGCTGTGCTGCTCCCTGGCTGGCAACCCCGTCCATCTCTTTCCTCTCTGGGCTCCAGGGCCCGAGGTTGCGGGGGTCTCTAAAGAGCAGGGGTTTGAAGTTACAGGGACAGAGTGAGCGGCCTTCACCGGGGTGGTCCAGCAGGGCTGCCGGCAGGACCTTGCCCTGGGGAGGAGGTGAGCAGGAGCCCCTTGGGGGGGCAGGCCTCACGTCTCTCCCCAGAATGTTCCGTACCTCTGCAGACCATCTAAGCCTTGGTGGCACCAGTTCTCTAGGGACTGAACCTCTGCTTAAGGCCCGGGGACTCCGGCCAAAGTTGGGTCCCCTCCCTCCCCCAGGCTCCCCTCCACCCGCACCCACCCAGGTGTACCCTCTGCCTGACCTGCCTCCCTCAGGCTGGGGCAAGACTCCCCCGAACCCCCACCCGCTGGAAATGGGGTTGAGCACTGCCTCTCTAGCAGGAGCTCAAAGCAACAGCAAAGCCGAGAAGTTGGGGCAAGGGCACCACGTACAAGACCACTTGCCAGTTAGCCCCTGGTGGGACTGGCCAGGTGGTGGGAAGGGAGCCCCACGAAGGGCAGGCATGAGGATGGGCTCGGGCCCCAGTCCCAAAGGCTGGGCAGAGCCCAAGTGCTGGGGAGCCCAACAGGAATTTCATGGATGTGCTGCCTCTGGGGAGAGCGGGGAATAGGGATTACTAGGGAATGGGGAAACCTCACCTCTCTGCTGCAGAACCAGGAGCCCTGCTGGACTCTCCAGGTGAGACTCGCGAGGATCCCAGGTCCCTGTGCCTCTGTCCCGGGGGCAGTGGGCAGTGGAAGCCCCTGGCTGCACAGCACATGTGGGGTGTGCGTGAGAAGGAAGCCTCTGTCGATGTCCGGTCCTCTGCCCGTCCGGATGGGTCGCAGAAGAGCTGCATCGGCTGGGCCTTCTGCTTGCCCCACGCCGTCCTAAGAGACGTTCGTTGTGTTGGCCCTTTTGGTGATCACAACTGCCCTGGGGATAGTTTTTATCCTATTTTATGATGAGAAAACCAAAGGATGGCACTCAGCCCTTCTTGGGGGGAAGGGTCGGTAGGCCCACCCAGTGGCCGCCCCCTGGGGAAGGAGCCTGGAGGGGACGGTCCTCAGAGGCAGCCAGCAGTGGATGCACCCGCCAGAGAGGCAGGCGGACGCAGATCTCACTCGCCCACAACGGCACTGTGAGCTCCCAAGCTCCAGGCCCGGCGCTGCGCGCAGCACCCAGAGGCACGGGGACGGGGCAAGGGGTGTCCAGCCGAATGAGACAGGACGGAAAAGAAGGAAGGAGATTGGACAGTTCACAACCAATAGGGCCAGTATCTCCCGAGGAGGAGAGTGAGACACACGGGCATGTTTTCCAAGATACAGGAGAAGAAAATGTTCCTTAAATAAAGTTCTGAATCTGCGAAGAAAGGACACGCCGTGTCCCAGGGACTGGCAAAGAGCAGTGACCGAGGGCAAATCTGAGAACCCGGTGGACCATGGGCAAGGATCCCAGGGAAAGGCCAGACTGCTCTCACACCTCCCCTCAGATCACACCTCCCCTCAGAATATTCTGGAAGACAAGCAGCCCTGTGGAGCTGGGCTCGGAGCAGGAAGCCTTCTTGGGTTGGAGTACACACTCGGAACCCAGCACTGCAGGGACTGCTCCAGAAGGAGCCCCGGCAGCCAGGCCCTCTGTGGGGTCAGCTCCAGTGACCTTTGGCGCATAACCCACCACCCAAAACCCCGCACGTGGGAACCGCGACGGCGTCTGTTCTGCCTGAGAGCCCGCACCGTGGGCGGGGTCCAGCGCCTCTGGTGCCCCCCGGGTGGCTGGGAGGCTGTGGCCACAGTCGCTGGAGGCCCCCTGGTGCGGTGCCAGGGGTTCGTGCGGGGCTGGGACTCGGCTGGGCCACGGCCCCTGCGCGTGGCCTGCGCTCCTCCCAGCATGGCGGCTGGCTCTGGGGCGGCATCCAGAGCGCCAGCTGGAGGAGGCTGCATGGTTGTTAACCGACCCTCGTGAGTCACGGGGCCACCCAGGTTCGCGGGGAGGGGAATGGACCTCATCTCTCAAGGGGAGGTGGCATGGCTCTAGAAGACATGGGGCTGGAGGGTCTTCGGGGAACAGGTAAGCTGCTCTTGGGTCTTTGCGGCAGCTAAGGGGCAGGCACAGGGTGGTGCTCACGGCCGGGGCTGTGTGAGCCTCCAGGTCCCGGCAGCACACGCCCATATCCCAGGGGCCGGGGTGTCGTGTCCCCTTCAAATGCCCCCTTTGTCTACAGCCCCGTGGGAGTCCGGTGCGGGGTCCCTGTGGAGGTGTGCCCCTAGCCCCCATCCCAGCGCTGCCCGGTGGGGTGTGCGGTGGTCTGGGAGAGCAGACACAGCACCGAGGGGTGTCCTCTCCCCCGAAGACCCCGCAGTGGGGGCAGGAGGGTCTTCCCTGCTCTCGCCTGACACCCACCCATCCCAGAGCGCCTCTTCTCCAACGGACCTGGGCGTCAGGGCCCGGCTCTGAAATGCGCGGGGAATGTCGGGAGGGCGACCACAAGCTCCCCCAACCAAGGCTGCACAAGGTGAGACCGTGTGTGCTGTGTGTGCTGCCCGAGGGGATGCTGAACTGTGCGCGCCCACCTCCGCAGCACACATTCCCAGAGCGGGTGGAGGATGCAGGGACCCCCGGGACAGCCAGCCCCCACCCCTGGGCCTGTGTGCCTCACACCACAAGCGTCCCCTTTCCTGGGCTCCGATGGAACAGCAGATGCCCAGCACCAGGGTCGGCGCACGGGGCCGAGGGGGCTGCTGGGCTGGGGAAGCCCAGAGCCAGCCCTTCCCTGGCTCCCCGAGTCCTGACCCTGTGCGGGCCACACCCCCTGGGGGCCTCAGTTTCTCCCTCTGCAGGGTGTGGGAGGGACCAGGCTCACCAGATGGCCCTCCGGCCCCCACAGGCTTGAGCACTGAGGTCACCCCTTGCCTCATGACCTCGCAGGCCAGCCAAGCCGCTGTGCTGCTCCAGGAGCTCCGTCCAAGCTCTGAGTCAGGACTTGCTGGCGGCCAGGCGGCCGTGCATCCCGGCAGTGGGCTCAGACGTGGGGACTTCGGCGTTCACGTTCACACTTTCTTCTTCCCAGTGGGTTTTCCCTCGCTCCTCACAGGGCTGGAGAAGCCATTTGCCGAACGAGAGCTGGAGGCCGGCTCTGACAGGCTTCAGGAAAAGCACCTTCCAAGGACGGCCCTAGGGTTCCGAGGGCTGACTGGCTGGTGAGCAAAAGGGTGCACAGCAAAGGGGGACTGGCTCCTTCTGGGGTCTGTGGCGTCGTGTCCAGGCCCTTCCCGTCTGGTCAGGAAGGTGGTCCAGCTTTGCCCCTGTCAGGGTGGGGGGATTAAAGGGGTCCCAGGGAGGGGCCCCCTTTCAGAGGTGCAGGGAACATCAAAGGAGCCGACCCCAGTGGGGAGGGGCTGCATCGCCCAGCTCAGTGGCTCTGTCGCTGTCCCCTGCCCACCCTGTCCCCCCGCCCCGGGAGGCCTGGAGGTGCAGGCCAAGGGTCAGGCTCCCTGACAGGGCCGAATGAACCAGCACGCACACATCCAGCTTCCTCCCAGCAGGGCTCTGCCTACCCCCCAGTCCAGGGAGGCCAGCTGCCCCCGAGGACCAGGGGAAGGCCTTCCTCCCCACTTCAGGGACCTACCTCCCAGCCTGGAAATTCTGAGCAAACACTGGCGGCCCCATAGCCTTGCGGCTGGACGCCCTGGCTCCAGCCTCGCTGGTGGCCTACTTTCTGCCTGAGCCCAGTGGAAATGTGGGTCAGCGCTTGCTCGCCTGGCCTGGGGCCAGAACCGATGGAAGGGGAAACACAGCCTGGGGGCTGCCTAGGGGGCCACCCCCACAGCAGCCTGCCCCACTCCAGCGGCACCCCCACCCTCACCGCCACCTCCACGCTGCTCAGCAGGCAGGGGCCCAGGCTGTCCACCTCTTCATCCTTATTCATTCCCAGGCCTGGCTGTCATGTGGCTAAGGGAAGACCCCACACTGTCCTGGGTCCTCTTCTCCCCCAGAGGCAGCTGGACTGAGCTCATGGGCCCCTGGTGGGCGACTCTATAGACCACACCCAGCAGGCCGACCTGGTGGGCCCCTTGCCTACCAGCACCCAGAGCCCAGCGCCTTCACCCCTCCCAGGTGTCTGCACCATCTCCCAGAGTCACAGCACCCCTGAGCTGCCCGTGGGTTCCCTGATCCTCCACAATCCTCCAGGGGCTCTCCTCATGAGGGGTCATGGACCCCAAATTCGGGAAGGCACCCTGGAGTTGAGCATGCTGTAGTCCCTGCTTCAGGACTCTCCTGTTCAGACCACGGAAAGCCCACCTGGAGGTGAGCCGGGAGGTGGGCAGGGGAGAGGCCAGGACGCCCTGCGGGTGCTGGGCACCGCCAAACTGTACTTCCTGAGGTGTCTGCTTCCCTGCCTTCTAGGGATTCCCAAAAGAGATCTTAAAAGCATAGAAAGCCTTATTCTCAATGATTTAAAGAGAGGATCAGGCCTCCCTTTCCTCCCAACCTCGGAAAGTGAGAGAAGGAGAAGGGCCGGTGGGGTTTGAAGGGCACTGGACAGGGGTCATGTTGCGTCCCACCTTTGCATATATCTGCTGATCCTCTTTCCTGGAGCTGATTTGGGCAGGAATCCCTGGGAGGAGAGTGTCTGTGCTTGGGGGCCAGGTCAGGGGTTGTGCCTATTGCTGACACTACCTTAAGGCCTGGGCAATGAGTCCCCAAGGTCAGCCACCTGGGGGTGGGGTGGGGAGATGTCCAGCCAGGCACAGGCCCCGCGGATGCAAATTGGAACTGTGGATGTTCCCACAGCGCTGATCACCATCTGAATGAGCAAAGCCATGCTTCTGTGGGTTCTCCACAGGCAACCCCATCCAGTCTCCTTTCTCCCTTCTTTGGAGGGTCCTGCCTCCTTGGGGGTGGGGCTGGCAATCAGAGCATTGGATGCCCTAGATGTTGTGGCCACAGCCACTGGTCAGGCCCCATGGGTCTGGAAGGGTGACAACTGGTGAGTGTTCTGGCTCAGCTCCCAGGTCAGTTATCCGAGGGGGCAGCCCATCCTGGGGAAGCAGCACCTGGATTTAGCAGGGCCTGGAATGGTGTGTGGGGTGCGGAGGTGGCCTGCCTTCCACGCCCATTGCGGAAGGCAGCAACTCACCTTTGCGGCGGTGATCTGAATTGGGGTCCTGTGGAAGAGACAAGCTGGAGGCAGCTCCTGGTGCCCTTGCCCCATGGGAGGCTCATGGAGGCCGGAGGCTGCCCACCCTCCAGCTAACCCACCAGCCTCCACCCAGAGAGGCCCTCCAAATTCTCTTCTCTCGTACTCAGCAAGGGAAGAAGGCCAGTGCCCTGGGGTCAGAGAGGCCAGGGGACTCCACCTCAGGGAGGTCACTTCACCTCCTGGGGCCTGGTAGCTCAGGGTCTGCCAGTCTCTAAAGCACTGTGGGGGCTCTGTCTTACCTCTCACTGAGAAAGCAACCATGGGCAATGAGCATGAGTGTGCGCGGCTATGTTCCAATAAAACATTTCTGACCAAGACCTCAGGAGGGCTTGAGAGCACAACGGAGGCTCAAAAGCCCCCATCGCTATCACCCACGCACTCCACTGGAGCCTCTGCCTGTCCTCCCCTCCCCCTCACAAACCCATGAAGCCCTGAAACCTTGTCGGTGGATGGGGCAGCCAGGGTGGGGAATAACATGCGTGCCGACAGAAAGAACGTGTTACTTCAAGGGAGAAAATCTTAGCAAGGCCTGGAGATCTCATCTGCAATGTTGGAAGCAGAGGACCGTGAAATGCCATCCATGGGTCATGGAGAGAGAAGGACTCCACCCCAGGCATCTTATACTAGCCCAGAAGTAGTTACTGTGAGCAGGAAGTATTAGTACACATGTCGTCATATCCCCCATTTGAGGGAAATACCAGAAAAAGACCAGAAAACTGACCGTGAGTCAGAACAGAGGATGCAAGATTGATGTCAAGACAGCACTAAGAGGGCAGGAGCCCGAGCACAAACACTGGCACACACTGATCTACACACTAAGTGAGCACATGTTGGCAAGGACAGAAACGTAAGTCATCAACATCTATGTACCACACAACATAGGAACTAAACACATAAAGCTAAACTGAAAGGCAGCACAGGGATTGAGGAATGCAGACACGGGAACTCTCACTGAATCTCTTCATTTTTAGGTCTAGTAATGACTGAAAAATATAACAGACATGGATGTAGACAATGATCTTCACATTCCTCTGAGGGAAGACATAGGACTTTCTACACGGCCGTCACATTACATACTTGCACACAAAGAAAACTTTTGAATGAAAAAGTAGATCAGTGAAAATGATCTTTTTATAATCTAACAAAATTTGAAATAAATAACAAAAAAGTCACATACATACTCCCAATTTTAACCACTCAGAAACTAAGAAACACATTCCTAGGTAACACTCAGATAAAACAGGAAATTGAATCTGAACATGCAAGCTCTGGAAAGCTATGAAAATGTAAACACATCTTAGCACAGCCCAGAGGCTCAACTGACACAACGCTCAGATGCTCAGAGGAAGGAATGAAAAGTGAGGGATTTTGTGCCCATTTTAGGAAATTAGAATGAGAACAATAAAATACGTCTTAAAAAGCAGAAAAGAGGGAATTATGGAGAGAAAACCAGAAAGTAATTAAGTAGAAAACAAGTAAAAAGGAGAGATGATAAAGTATTTTTTCTAATAGAAAATAAAATAGAACCCCCTAGTCCTGCCTAAAAGCCTGGTTAAGGAGTGACAGTCTCCATTTAGAATTCGCGTATATTGAAATTTAGAAACCCACAACCCACATGCAACCAGGAGCTGGAAGGGGAGCCAGGGCGAACGGCTGGAAGATATAACAACACGAAATCTGGGGCAGCTGCCTGGAAACCTGGAGCAAACAGGTAATTTTCTAGTGAAAGCCGATTATCAAAATAACTTAAAATATAGGGGGAAACATGGACAGATGAATGTAAGACAGTGGAAAGGTGATTAAAAATGAAGGAATGAAGGAAAGCAGCGGGAAGAGACATCCACAGCGGAGTATGCTCTAACCTTAAGTCAGAGGAAAAGTCGTTCCAGTTGTATTCTAACTTTTCCAAGACACATAAAAAGATGGAAAACTCTGTAATTCATCTCATAAAACTAGTAAAATTTAATATGAAAACCTTATGTAAAAAAAAGAGACTACAGACAAATATCACTTATAAATGAAGATGAGAAAAAAATCTAAATATGAGAATAGCAAGAAGAATCCAATAAAGAATCTGCAGAATTATACACTGTGACTTGGTAGGTCTGGTCCAGGCTTCCAAGGGTGGCTCAGTGATTGAGTTCAATAAGTTCATTGACAAAATAGCACAGAAAATTCATAGAACCAAAAAATAAATCCTGAAAGTGAATGTGACAAAGTTCAGCAATCATCATTAATACAGATTATCAACCTATATAATAACTGATTACAATATTATTAATCTGTGTAATCTACTATAGTATAATGTAATAGTAATCATTATTCATAATATAATAAAATAGAAAAAGAAATTACAATCTTTGCACACAACACTGGCCGAGATCATTCTGCCTAGAAAACACAAAACCTCCAACAAACACAGGTATGAACAGTGATTCTTCCCACTGCCATTACTGTTCAAACTTTTTTTAAAGATTGTATTTATTTACTTTAGAGAGAGAGAGAGTGAGAAAGAGCGTGGGGGGGGAGGGTCAGAGGGAGAAGCAGCCTCCCTGCTGAGCAGGGAGCCCGATGCAGGACCAGGATCGTGACCTGAGCCGAAGGCAGTCTCTTAACAAACTGAGCCACCCAGGTGCCCACGGTTCAACATTTTTGTGGAGGTTCTAGCAAACGTAATTAAGAAAATCAAAGAAATGATGTAAACATTTGAAAAAGATGGATAAAATTATTTGTGTGAGTAGTGTATGACCGCAAGACACTATACCCTAACATTGATAAAGATAAATACATGGAAACGAGTAACTTGTCACTTCTCAGCAGTGAGCACCTAAGCGTGAGAGCAAGAGACGTTTGGTTCCAGGCGGAACTTGGGCGCCGAGGTGAAGGTGCGGGATGAGCCCCCGGAGGGCGGCGAGCCACTGGCTGCTTCCGTCTCCAGGCTGGGCTGCCCGCGGCGCGGCGGAGTGTGGGGACGCCGCTGCCACCTTCTCCAAGGCCCACTTTCCCGTTTGCATTCTCGTGGCCCTCACGTGGCAGGCTGTTGCCTGGCGGCGCGTCACAGAGGGGCACCCCCTCGAGGGCAGGACGAGCCTGGTGAGCAGTGGTGTTCTCAGGACGACAGGAACCGTCCGATACTTGGCGAGGGAGAGGAGCAGCACCATGCAAGCTCCGTGCAGAGCAGACGGGCCCTGAGTGAACGCAGAGACACAGCTTGGGAAGAGGCTTGGGGCCTAGAGTCCGTGGGCGCGCCCTCCCGGTTGGATCCCAGCTTTTCAAATGGGATGAAGCTACTTTAAGATGGCTCTGGAAGGGTTTGTGCCTGGCCTGCACGAAGGAAAGGACCGGTGTGGACCCTGGTTCCGGTCCTGGCTCTGCCAGTTGTCAGGTGCGTGGCTGGGGCGTGATGCCTTAGCCTCCCTGTGCCTCAGTTTCATCACCTGCTAAATGGGAGTTGTGCTGGGGAGGGAGTGAACATGTGAGACGTGCCTGCCCTGAATAAGTGTCTGCTCACCTGAGTGGTGTTTGCAGGTGTCAGAACATCCCTGAAGCCCACCCAAAGCCCATCTGTGTGCCATCCACGGATCAGCGCACCGGGAACGGAGTCCATAATTGGATTCGGGAACATGTGAGAGGGTCCTGAATGACAACGCCAAAGGTCAACATCACTGGGGAAAAACTTGGCTTGAGTCATAATGAGTGGTGCCGCGGAGTAGTGGGCTAGGAGCAGCCCCCAGGCCCCGGGCTGGGTTTCCTGCGCGGAGAGGGGAGGGCGTGCTGGGACAGCTGGGGCCAGGGCTGCGGGATGCTGCCCAGGATGAGGGGCCGCGGCCACTGTGAGGAGGTTGTGGGTGGGCCGGCTGGCTCAGCGCCACGATCATCCAGCTCTCATGGCATGTCCTCCGTCTGCCGAGAATGTAAACCATGACGTAAAGGCTCGGGGAATGTGGTTTCCGCTGGCTGCCCCGCAGCTGACAGCTGGTCCCCATCAGGACAGCGCCGGCCGCCAGGCTCTAGATGCCCCTTGTCTTCCAGCAGGAAGCTCGAGGCTGCACAACTGCAGGCCAGGTGTGGATACCCCTCCCGTTGCCACCCTTGTTCAGGACCGGCTCCAGCTCCAGATGCATGGGGAAGGCAGTTAGGGCCTGGGCAGGCAGAGGGCGAGGCTGGACATATGGGCCCTTCCACCTTCGTGGACATCACAGCCCCGGGCTGGAGCTGGGGGAAGGGTGGGGGGCGAAGAGAGAGCGAGGAGGTGGGGCTCTGTGTCCCCTTCGGGCACCTGCTGTGGAGGGCACTGCACTGGGGACCCTCAGCCCCCCAGGGCGGGATGCAGCTTGAGCCCTTGCTGGTGGACGGACCCCCATGATCGCAGTCCACTGATCGGACCTCCAGGTGGGGTTCCTCCCCAGCCCAAGCATCTTGGCTTCCTGGTGGTTCCACCAGTCACATCTACCGGCCAGAAGGTTCTGGATGGCTCAGAGGCCCCTGTGTGGCCTGGTCCCTCCCTGGTTCTTCATTTCCTTCTGCACAAGCCCAGGACTAGGCCCTTGTGTTTAAGCCTGCGCCCCTTACCCCCTCCCAACCCTGTGAGATCTGCCCCCAGGGGGCCGTGTGGGTGCACCCGCCCGAGGCACCCCTACCTCCCCCATCTGGCTGAGCCCCAGTCCCTGCTGGTGAGCCCACTGCTCCCTGAGCCCCACCGCGCTTGGGATGTGCTCTATGCACAAATGGTGGGGCTCCCGCCAGGCAAGGGGCCGTGCCGACTCTAGCTGGGATGAGCTGGGGGGTCCCTGACTACCCCAGTGGACACCCTGGGGTGGCCCTTTCCAGCCCAAAGCTTCCCCTCCATGGGCCCCAGCAAAGGCCTGGGCAGCTCCCGAAGCCCACTCCCTGGACAGGGTTGTGGGGTCCTCCAGTGGGCCAGGCCTGTGCCCAGCAGTCCAGGGGGTGTGCATGGAGAGAATGTTTGTGGGGGCAGCCCTGCAAAACCGCGTGGGAGGTCGGAGTCCCTACGGGAGGGAGGTCAGAGGGAACCTTATATCCTGGAGAAACTGCGCTCCACCACAGCGTACCAGGGCAGGGCCTTGGCACGTGCCGCCATCCCACTGTGGGCGCTCATGGTTGCCACCAAAGGACAGATGGAGGAAGAGCACCGGCTTAAAAAAAAAAAAAAAAAGCTTTATTAAGATACAACTCACATGACATAAAATTCACCTTCTAGAGTGTTTACTTCAGTGGTTTTTAGTTTATTCACAAGGTTGTGCAACCATCGTGTCTATATCTGCTTCCAGAACGTTCCATCACTCCCAAAGGGGAACTGTCCCCTAGCCGCCCCTCCCAGCTCCTGGCCACCACTCCGCTGCCTTCTGTGCCTGGGGACTTCCCCAGCCCAGATGTGTCTGTAAACAGAGTCACACCAAAGTGGCCTGTGTATTTTCTTCTTTCCTTCACATGATGTTGTCAAGCTTCATCTGTGTTCAGCCACGCGCCCGAGCTCCGTTCCCGCCACAGCTGCACACGGTTGAGCCGCGTCCTGTCCCCCGTGAAGTCAGTCGCCTGTGCCTGTGCCCACATCACGCCCTCGGGTGACTGTGGCCAGTGCCTGCACACACCAGCGTCACGCGGCACCAACTGGTTGCAGCCGGAGGATGTTTGTTAGCTTCAGGTACACGTGGTTTCTCCTTATTGCCTTTTCCCCTCCAGAACGTCTTAGTTATTTGTCCATGTTTGTTGCTCAGTATTAACCTTGGAATCAGTGTGCCTAGGTAGGGACGTTCTCCAGCCCGCGTCACGCTCAGATTCGCTCGGGAGGAAGTGACGCCACCGTGGGGCTCAGGCGTCCCACGTCCGGCAGGATTGTCCTGTATAGACAAGAGGTGGTTCCAGATCATGCCTGGACAATCCATCATTCTTTTTTTTTTTTTTTAAGATTTTATTTATTCATTTATTTGAGAGAGCGAGAATGAGAGACAGAAAGAGAGCACATGAGAGGGGGGAGGGTCAGAGGGAGAAGCAGTCTCCCCGCTGAGCAGGGAGCCCAACGCGGGACTCGATCCCGGGACTCCAGGATCATGACCTGAGCCGAAGGCAGTCGCCCAACCAAATGAGCCACCCAGGCGCCGGACAATCCATCATTCTGATGGCGGCTGTAAACACTGCTTCTACCGTCTCTTCTTGGAAGCCGCTTGAATTGGGAAGATACTGGTTAGGGTTGGCCACCTTCCTGAACTGTTTCTGGCAGTTTCTAGGCCTGCACAGGGTCAGCTCTCTGGAGCTCCTGGCCGGGTGAGGCTCTGTGGCTGAGGCAGGAGAGATGGTCAGCCCCCATCTGTGCCCCTCGGGGCTGCCAGGCTGGGCCCTGGACAAACCGCCGTGTGGGGGGCACTGGACCATCTGGAGGCCCGGCACAGCTGTGGCCACAGGAGGCTGCCTGGGGTCGGGAGAGGCTGGTGCCGGTGCTGGCGTCACCGGGAGGTACCTCACCCTGGGGCAAATGCCTGTCTGCCCCACGTCGCATTTCCCTGTCTTTACCGAGTTGCAGTTTGTGCCCACGGAGCTGTGTGCTTTGCCGAGAGGGGCAGTGCCAGGCAGCTGGAGGTACGGGATGGCCGTTAGGAAATAGGGTCACTCCCCTGAGTCACGAGTCTCCCTCGGGAAGGTCAGGCTGCAATCCAGCACCGACTGTCTCCAGCCACTCCCACTGGACACCTGCTGGGTTCACCCTGCTCAGCCAATGTCCTGATATATTTACCAGTGGCACCTGTGGGGATGGTGGCCTGGGGGGTGGTGGCTACAGAGTGGCTGACCACTATCTGGTGTTGTCCAGGCCCTCCCAGGCACGCCTGTCCTCACTCACCCGGACACTACACCCCAAAGCCCCAGGCTGCCCACTGCCCAGGCCCCCACAAGTTGCCCCCACCCCGCAGGCCCCCGGCTCTGACACTGGGCAGGCTTCGATGGGGTGGGGGGTGGGGAGGCTCAGGCCTCAGTGACCAGCAGGTTTTGGGGGTCTCCAAAGTTCTGGGCCCCAAGGGGGGCAGGGCAGTGGGAAGCGACCTGGTCCCTGACCTCCTACCTTGAGTTCTCCCAGGGACAGCCCAGACAGGGAAGGGCTGGGAGCGAGAGCAGGGAGTGGGAGCCGGGGCCAGGCCCTGGCCTGCTGACGAGCCTGGGGCTGGAGAGTGGCCAGGACCCAGCATGTGGTTCTCATTTTGGGTGTGATGGCCCCTCCCGCTGGATCCTTCGTCCTCCATCCCCGGGCCGGGGGTCACCAGGGTTACCGTGCCCTGCCCGGGGCCAGCACACAGCCCTGAGCAGGAGGGTGCCTCACCACTTGAGCCCTGGGCAGCAGCCCAGCCTTGGCCACCTCACAGGGTGTCTCGGGCTGGGGGTCGGCCCAGCCCTGCCTCTGGAACTAGAAAAAGCCGAGCACAGGGTGGACTGGCACTGTCCCCCCTCCCCCGCTGAGGGCCCCAGCTGCAGACCCCCGGTGCGTCCACGCCACCCAGGCCCTGCTTCCCTGGTTTGACCCCTGGGCCCACGCAGGGTTGCCACGGCTCTGCCAGGACAGGCGGAGGCCGGCGGGCAAGGTCACCTGGCTTGTGTGCACCCCGGCCCTGGGTCATGTGGCCATCCCCACCCCCACGGGCTGCTGGCCCCACTCAGCCTTCCATTTGCTTTTGCCACCAAGAGTGACTGCAGCCACGACCACACAGGGCTGCCCCTGCCCCGCCCCGCCGTGGGAACCCCGTCTCAGGGGCAGAGACCCCCCCCATGAGGGCTGGAGGTGACAGCCGCTGCGGAAGGAAGTGGATGGGGAGGCAGAGCATGGGCGCTGACCCACAGCAAACACCCCCAGCCCCAGGCAAGCCTCCACGCCCCTCTGCTGCAGGTCTGCCCGGCCCAGGGCAGTGGGCTCAGCCGGGACACGGGGACCCAGCAAGCCTCCTCGTGGAGAAGGTGCCCTGGTGCTAACAGGATCCCCGAGCAAGAGGGGTCTCCCCTGAGATGGGCCCCCAGGAGCATCAACAAGGCCAGCAAGCATTCATGGTGCCCTCCGAAGAGAACTCTCCCCGACTCAGGGCTCGGCCTGGCTCTGGGGGAAACAAGGGGGAGGGGTTCCCTGAGGGGGAGCAGGCCTTGCCTGGGGGTCCCAGTCGGGGGGTGAAAGAGCCAGGCCCCCCATGCCTGGAGCACAAACCCCCCAAGCCCGACCTGGGATGTGTGTTGAGGGGGTGGCACGGGAGTCTGGAGCCACTGCTGGGGCAGGTGAGGGTGGCTGCAGAGGCCACCCTGGCCTGAGTGGGGAACGTAAGGGGTCTGTGCAGGCCGGGGGCAAGCAGAGGGGGCCCCGTGGGGGTGGTCCAGGCTGAGCCGTTGAGGGGGCAGAGACGCCCTCCATCCTGTTGGTGGGATCGAGGGTTCTGTCCCTGCCCCCTACAAGTTTCCTGGCTTCCAGCCTCAGTGTCCCCATCGTGTGGGGGGCAGTCACTGCCCTCAGGGCCATTGCTATCTGCTCAGTGCACCAGCCCCTGTAGCTGCCCTCGGGGCCTGGGAACCGGGTAGGAGGAGGCCCATTAGCAGTAGCCCATGCTCAGGGCTGGGGGGCAGCCTTCCAATAAAAGTGGTAGATGTTTTAGCAAATGGAGGGTCCTGGAAATGGCTAAGGACAAAAATAGTCCGTGGCTTGGCCAGGCTTGGCCAGGAAGACCCAGGAGGGGAGCAGTAACCCTCAGCCCCCTGGACTCCCCAGATGGCCTTGGCGGGGACAGAGGTGGCCAGGCCCCTGGTTGAGGCCACTTCGTAGGCACGGGCTTTCTGAGGAATGGAATTCTGGCTCTGGAAGATGCAGTCCCCGGCCCCCCACCGCGCCAGAGCCGGGCCCCGAGGCCGTGGGGGCCTTGTCAGGAGCCCGAGATAATGGAGGCCTTCCTGTACCTGGGCAGGTGGGTGGGAGGGGGCTGGACCAGCTCCAGTCTGGCTCACATTGAGCTGGGGCACTGGACGCATGGTCAGCCCTGGGCCAGAGGCAGGTGAGGAGGGGGATCTGGGAGGGAGAAGCCACCTCTTTGAGTAGAGCCATGAGGAACACATGGCCAGGGAGGGGGAACCTTCCCCTCTCACATGGCGGGGAGCTGTGTGTGGGGGGGGTTTGGGAGGACACATTGGAACAGCCAGGTGGCACAAAATGGGGGGGGGGGTACACGGGCTGGACCAGAGCCCAGAGCTGGCCTGGCTGCCATGGGGCTGCCCATGCCCTGGGAGACACAAAATTAGCTGAGAGCCCAGGGCAGGCTCCTGGGTGAAGGGGACAGTATGCTTGGGCAGACAGACATTCCTTGCCCTCCTGGGGCTGGTCATCCAGTGGCAGAGAAAGATAATAAATGTGTATGTAACAGTTAAACAAACAACAAATGAGGAAACTGTATTTATAACTCATATTATAGTTAAAACTTGAATTTCCTTAATAAATAAAAAGTGCTTGCAAATCAATAAGAAAAAGACCAGTCATAATTTCCCAAATAGAAAATAGTTTGAAAGAGGTAATTCGTAGGACATGGAGACATGGGCAGTGTGCAATCTCACCAGTACCAGGAGAAAAGCAAATAAAACCACATAGAGGCACCACTTCTCGCCTGCCCCACTGGCATGAATTATATGGTTTGATCTCGCAGTGCCTGGGTGGCTGTGGGAGAACACACTGGTTAATCCAGGAATATCTCCCCAGACTGCACAGGTACATGCCTTGGTTAGCGACTCCACTCCTGGAATCCACCTGAGGATGAATGTGTTCAGCCATGACAACCACCCAAGGACAAGCCACGGGCTGGACCGCGGTTCGTAACACCAAAAATGGGGAGGCGTGAGGAGGGCCTGGGAGAATGAGCAGTGACTCATCCCCGCACCGGAATCCCACACAGACACCCCGGTGCTGCCCGTGGGGAGTGGAAGACCCTGATGCTTACTGCTCCCAAGTGTAAGAACGCAGGGAGACAAAGAACCCACTGGCCACTGAGGGCAGCCGCTGAAGGGTCTTGTAATGTCACCCCATCTTTTTGTGTCTCTTGTCATTCCGAGTCATTTGTGCCCATGGCACCCCTCTGGCTGCTCCTGGGCGGGTGGACTGGCAGCAGGTGGTCACGCTGTCCCGGTGAGTGCTCAGGGTTAGACCAGGGTGGTGGCCCCTGGCTGGGCCACGGCTGCCAGGTGAGGCAGAAAGGACTCGATGCCCATGACCCCGGCTTGTCTGAATGCCCCGTGCCAAGGGGAGAGGTCTGCAGGGTAGCATGGGGAGAGGTGCTGGTCACGGGGACCCAAGGTCCCCTCCAAGTGCTTGGCACCAGCCCCTCAGTGGACCAGATGCTTTTCTTTATGCAGAGAGCACTGGCCGCCAGGGCAGCGAGCCCGGAAGAGCCATACAGCTGGCCCTTGTCTCAGTTTTTCTCCCTGACACTTTTTGCTGAAAAATCAATTCTGCAAACCCAGCTGGTGTGGGCTGAGAGCAGCTGGGGGCGGTGCAGCGGATGTTTGGGCAGATGTGGACCGACACCCCCTTCCTGTCCTCCCTGAGCCTCTCTGGGCCTGAGCAGGGGGGGAAGCAGGGGCACGAGGGGGCCAGCCTGGGTGGGGCTGAGGTCACAGGCAGGGAGGCTGCCTCCCTGCCCGATCCCTGCTCAGGTCACCCCCAGGACAGTGTCCCCCCACGTCCTGCCCAGGGCCCAGCCGGCATTCACAGACCCTTTGCTGGGTGCCCACCCACCGTCCTGAGCCCCCAGAGCAGCAGCACTCAGATCTCCCCTTCCAGCCCCATCAGAGAGGGCAGGGGGCTGAGGGCAGCTGACCCCCTCCCTGCTGGCATCCCTGCTGGGACCCCTGCCCTGCCGACCCCGAGCCCTGTCCACCCTCAGTCAGCCAGGGCTCGAGGGGTAGAGGGGCAGAGGGGTAGCCCTGTCCCAGGGTCCGGAAATCAGCTGGTTCTCTGCTGCACAGCCTGTCCTCGGCAGTCCTCGTGGGGAAGCGGCTGACCTCCCCGCCCGGCCACAAGGAGCTGCACAGTTTCACCCATGAAGGGGTCCGTCCCCGTCCCGGATGACATCTCAAGTTTACTCACACATGTGTGTGCGTGCACGCGCACACGGGCACCACGCCAGCTCCGGGCTCTGTCTTCCCTGCGGACCTCGCATCTGTCTCCGCTGCTCTGCGGCTCGCTCCAAGCTCGGCGCGAGGGCAAGAGTTCCGCCACTCCGCGGACGGGACGTCTACATCAGCGCCGGTTTCTGCTAACCGAAACAGACCCGGAGGATTTTTCACGTTTATGAAAGGGTTTGCCAGACTAACATGGGTCTTTCGTAAAAGAAAAGGGTGGACTCCAACTTCCAGAAAGCCGGAATACGTGTGCCCAGACCCCTGTGATTCCCGATAGGGGATGAGATGGTGGAATTTGTTAGAAACACACAGGTGGCAGCATTTTGGCTGGACTGTAAGGAGCTTCTGTGCTGGTGGAGAGAAGGCGTATTTTATCTTGTTAAGCTTCCCCACCCACGGCACAGCCTTGTGGTCGCCCCGTTGGCTCGGAGTCCGCCGTGGAGGCCAGAGCGCCTGTGCCGAGGTCCTGGGCTGCTGGTGGAGCTGGGGGCCGGCGGCCACAGCCTGCACTCAGGGGAGTGGGACAAAGGGCAGAACGCCTCGGCGCACCTGCTACATCGGTTTGCTCTGCTTCTCTCGCGGCTCCGTGAGAGTGGCTGGCGCCAATCAGCCCACGTGGTCCAGCGGTTGTTTGATGTTGCGTTTTCCACACCAACGTCTGCTGGCGAGTGTTGGCAGCTTGCCTCCTTCCCTTCCAACCTCCCCTCATGCTCTTGGCCCACGCTGTTGCCGTGGCCTCCACTGCACAGCCGGGGAAACAGGCACAGGGCCATGAAGGGTGCGGACCTGCGCGCTCTGCCTCCCGCCCCCATGCTGGGGCCCTGCTCTGAGGGCTGCTGGGTGGGCCCAAGGCCAGAGCAGAGTGCAGCATCTCCCATGGCTCTGCCCCACAGCCCCCAGACCCTGGGAGCCACCTTTCCGGCTCCTTGGGCCACACCCACACCCCAGCATCAGCAAAGCTCGCAACTCTCTCCTCCCGATGCATCCCACCCCCTTCCTGCTGCGGTCTCAGCAGCCCGCGTGCCCACGGGGCCCAGGTGGGCCGGGGCTCCTCTGGCTGCCGGGGTGGGGGCCCTGAGCAGATGCCGGGTGGGCTCATGGAAGGATTCCACAGGACTTGGTGAGGGGAGTGGGGGCCTCGGGCTCCTGGTTTGGGCCCTGTAGGCTTCCAAGGGGGCTCCAGGAGGCAGCTGGCCTCACGGATAGCCCTCGGGCCAGAGATGGGCTGGGCAGCATCCAGCAGGGAACCCATCTGCTGGGCAAGGCCAAGGGCAGCAGTCTCAAGCACAGTGAGGCTCCGGGCCCTGAGACCATAGGCCATGCCTCCAGTGACCTGCAAGCCCGGTTGGGGACCCCAGGGGCTGGCACCTGGGCTGGGAGCTGCACCCTCCTGTGACCAGGGCCCCAGGTCAGCAAGGGCAGGGCTGGAGGCAAGGGGACGGGGTGGGAGGTTCACTTTGGAGACCGGTGACTAGACCCCTTTCCTCTCTGCTGTTGGTGGGTTTGCCCTCTGTTCGTTTCCGTTGCTGCAGGGTATTTCGTTGTGAAAAACACACTGGCTCATCTCCCTGAGCATTCACAAAACCGTTTCTAGTCTCTGATCATCGTCAGGAAAGCTGCTGCCGACAAGCCTGCTCTGTCCTTCACTGTGGGTCTACATCTGTGCTGGGGGGTCCCTGGGGGGGGGACTGTGGCTGTGTCTGAGTCTGCCTGCCCAGGAAAGGCACATCAGACAGGCATCTGCACACAGTGGGTCCACGGACTGTCTCAAGCAGCCCCCAGGGGGCACCAGGAGCATGGCTGCAGAGGGAGCATCACTGCAGAGGGAGAAGCTGGGAGCATGGCTGCAGAGGGAGAAGCTGGGTCCACAGTGAGCAGAGATGGCAGACCTTCAGAACTGTCCTCAACTGAGCCCAAACGGCAGATCTTTGTACCACAATGTCAGCAGGTGGGCTCTCCAGGGGAGAGGCGGCTCTCTCCCGCAGAGGACAGCGCCCAGAGTGGACCCAGCTGTGAGCCATGAGCAGACAACACTCCTAGCAGCTGGGGAATGACGCCTGGGTCCCAGAGCAGATGTGGCACCGAGGTGCCCGGGCAGCCTGCCCCTTGCACCAACTGGATTCACTTTGCAGGGCAAGTTCACCCCACTTGGGAACACTCTTCAAGGCGATTCTAGATGGTGCTCTTCTTCCAGGAATTCAGAGTCTGAGTCAATTTCATAAACTGTGTTGGGAGAGCGTCTTCCTTCCTATGCTCTGAAGTGTGTGTGAAATGAGTTGTTTCTTCCTTAAGTATTTGTTGAGATTAATGGTGGAAGCCATCTATTTGTAATTTCTTTGAGGAAATGTTTCTAAGTTCAATTTCTTTAAGGTTATAGAGCTACTCAGACCCTGCATGTTTCCTGTCGGTTTTGGCAAGTGGTTTTTCATTTCTCCAAGACTTCCGGCATCAGTGACCTTGGGGGCGGCCTCCTGTCTTTGTTTGGTAGACTTTGATCGATTCTATTAACTTTTTCAAAGAACCAACTGTTGAATTTGTTGGTCCTTTCCCACTTGGTTAATTCCCGTCTTGTTTGTTACTTCTGCCCATTGACGACCTGAGTTTATCTCGTCATATTCTTCGTCCAGCCGCTTAGGACACGCTCGTGCTCAGGCTGCGCTTTCTTCTCGGCTGCCGCTCCACCACATTCCTGCGGGATCCCTCAGGGAGAAACGGAACAAAGGCGAACAACTGAAGACAGAAAGGCTGAGAACGTCCCAGAACCGAGTGGAGACACAAAGCCCCCAGCTCAGGAAGGATGATGAGTTCTGGGAGGACAGCCGTGGAGGGTGCACGTGCTGCCACAGAGGAGCAGAGGGTCCGGAGACCCAGCCAGGACACCCACTCGGGACGAGGGAGGCCGAGGACGACGGAAGGGCATGCGTGCACATGGACGGCAGCGCCCAGCCCAGAATCCTGTCCCAGCCAAACACCTAGTCAAGTGTGGGCAAAACCATGGCATTTCCCCAAAAGCCCCCCTCAAACGGGTGCTTGTCCACCGTGTTTCCCCCCAAACAACTGTGCAGGAAACACCACTGAAGGGTGAGCTCCAGGAGGCACAGCGGTGGCTCTGGCCGGGGGTGGGGTGGGGGAACAGGGGCGGGGGGACACCCAGCTCGGGGAGGCCCCGTCCCTGCCCCCCCGGGTCCCGTCTAGCCAGAGACTGAGGAGCGAGCCCAGGCCTCGCAGGGGCACCCTGGACCGTGGGCCAGCGCAGGGTGGGGGTGCAGGGCCTGAGGGTGCTGACGAGCCTTCCAGGGGAACCTGTGAAAACCGCTGGCTGTGACGAGGATGACCCTGTTTACCCCGAGCTACTGTGAGGAAAGGAGCACTCTGCTTGGCGTGTTTCTGCGAGCTGTGGAACCAGAGATCCCTGCAGCCTTCCGGATCTTCTGGAACTCTCATCTGCCGAGGCCGTAACATCTGCTCTTGTCCCAGGCCCCAGGCCGGCCCGAGGGAGGCGCACTTGGGAGAGAGGGGGGCCGTGTCCCAGCAAACGCCATCGCTTACGCCTGCACCCACACTGCCCGCTGCGCCATGGCAGCAGCTTCCAAGCCTGGACCCCCCCCAAAGGACCACGGCCCCCCGGGACTCCCCAGGGCCGCCCCCTTCAGCCAGAGTCCCCACGAGGCAAAGCCACTCAAACAGACGCTGGGCCTGCTGGTTCTTTCTGGGATTTTTATTTCTTTAAAATAATTCATACAAATGGTTACAGTCACAAACATGATTTTAACCAAAATATTGCTAGCCTACCACATCAGCAGGACGGCACCCGCGCAGGCCGGGACGCTGCGCCCTCACATCCCCAGGACAGATGCCGACGGCCGCCGTGCACAGAGGGCTAGGTGCACTGTTCTCTTGCAGCCACTCTGCGGTGCCGTCTTCGTTTGGAACAAGGGGATTCATGCCAAAATTAGGAAAAACAGCCTTTGTTTTGTTTTTCTAAATTATTCTAAAAATAAGACAAGCAGGTAGAAAAAACAATGCACTGTGTGGCGTAGAAAGAAAAACGGGAAGGATTCGTTGTCCTGAGAAGTTTGCCAACTGCCTCGTTTTGGGGCGTGTTCCAACACACACGGGACGCAGTCTGAGACCGACCTGCCGAATGCTCCCTCAGGGTTCTCTGTTGACAGCTAAGCAAACAAATCCTCTGAAATGTTCTAAAGACTGTACACAGACAAGAACATTCATGATAGAATTAACTACTAACTTCTTCTGCTTAACGAGGACGCAAAGGACACAGGACAGCGGCTGGCCCCGGGACAGGGCACCTACAGCTGGGCGGGGGAAGCTGGCGCCACCTGGCCCCCGCCGGCGCCTGGACAGTCTCTGGAGCGCTGTGGCCACCCGCAGGCCGCCTCTGCACACGCCCGTCCGGGGGCGCCGCCCTGCCCGCGCCGAGGCTGTCGAGCTCCGCCCGGGCTACAACTGGTCACTCGCGTGGTCTCTATCTGCCTCGGGCTTGACGGTTTGGCCGGGAGAAGGGGCGTGGGGCGGGTGGGACACGGGGGGCAGGCCGTGGGACAGGGACATGGCGCTGGGGACAATGCCTTCGACGGCAGTCGGGATGCCGCTGGGGGCCACGCCCACCACGCCCGGCGGGTACCTGCTGGGAGGAGGGACGGTGTGTGAGGCTGGCGGGGTCCCTCCCGGGGCCACAGCGCGGGCCCAGGATGGCTGGGGGCTACTCCCAAAGGCCCTGCCTGGCGGGACCCCACCCTGGCCCTGACGTCTCCCTCACCCCCCTTCACCCTCAGGTCTGATGTGTTGGGCTCTCACCCCCAGACCTTCTGGTCCACTGGGGCCCACAGGAGCACGCACATCCAGGCCTAGGAGCCCCCCGACCCCGGGGCCCTGCCGGCAGTCATCACGGACGTGCTCTGTGCTCCCGAGCCCACCGCTAACCCGCTCACCTGTAGGCGGCCCCGTTGAGCTCAGGGTGCACGACGGCTGGGTCCATGCTAGCCCAGTGGGTGGCGGCGGTCAGATGGTCCTTGTTGACGCAGTTTTTCAGGCTGTCGGGGATGCGGCCTGGCAGATGCAGCGGGGAGAGGAAGAGCCGTGTTACGCGACTGTGTCCAGGAGCGTGGCGGCTCAGCGGCGGCGGGCACGGGCTGCAGGGCCCCCCACAGCTGGACCTCCCTCCCTCTCACTCTCCTCCCCATGTCCGGACACGGTCACCTCACAGCTCAGAGATGCCCCTGGGCCCGAGCGGTGCCCTCAGTCCCGCAGCGGCCCCGCGGCTGCCAGGCCTAGGGATTTTGGGGAGCGGCAGACAAGCTCAGCCCAGGTGTACAAGCGTAGCCAGATTTTTTAAATGTGCGCTGAGGAAGGGCACACGTGCTGAATTCCCACAGGGTGACCGTGGGCAAGTGTCCTAAGTGTGATGCACAAGAGGGACAGAGGGCTGCATGGGGAGCACCACTGTGGAAGCCAGGTGCTGACCTCTGCACTCGGGGGGTTGGCACAGTGTGGTCCCCGCTAGCACGGCCGCCCAGTGGTGCAGGCCTCGGAAGGATGCTCCGGTCCTGCCGGCCACCCTCACCTGTGATGGCTCTCCGGATTTCCCGGGCTGCCTCCTCCCGCATCTCGATGGACGCCTGCTCGCTGTACCAGGCCGCGTGGGGGGTGCAGATCAGGTTGGGTGCATCCTTTAGGGGGCCCTGGCTGAAACTGCAGAAGGCACAAAGCAAGTCAGGGGTAGGGTGGAGGTTGCCTGGCCCTGCCTGGAACCACACTGCAGCCGGTGTCAGACCAGGGGACCCTAGGGTGGTCAAACCTGCCACAGACTCCCGACAGCAGCAGGGAGGAGTCCCAGCTCAGGGTACACGCCCCAGCCCGCCCTGCAGGTGAGGGCACGAGGCCCTGCAGTGACAGGCTGCCAGACAACAGGGCTGACGCACCGTCAGGTGCCAGCTGCTGCTCCAGACGGGCTTCTCAGGCGTGGGGTCTCTACAGACAGGCCACACGGGGGTCAGTGGCCTCCTTCACCTGGGTGCCCCCAGGCACTCCGCATGAAGCACAGGTCTGAGCCCCTCCATCCCTGCCCACGGAGACCTGGCTGGGCCCTGGGGGCAAGCCCGCCTGCAGCAGGACCTCAGGCTGGACATGTAGCCCAAGGACGGAGCCTGGAGACTGCCAGTGGGCATCAGCCCCAGGCCCCATGCCTGACAGGGGTCAATGCGGGCCACGAGCTGGGGCAAGGGCCTGGTGTGGGAGAGCTGGCATCCAGGAATCACCCAGGGCGCTGCCAGGAGGCACCTGAAGGGCTCGGACTCGTGCACGTCCAGGGCAGCGCCCCGGATCCGCCCTTCCTTCAGAGCCTGGGCCAGGGCCTTCTCGTCCACCAGGCCGCCCCGCGCCGTGTTCACCAGGAAGGCGCCTTGTCGCATCTGGGAAGACACAAAAACAGCACCGAGAGTGAATCAACACAGGGGACTCTTCGCTTGCCCCCCACCCCCAGGGGACGGGCCGGCAGTGGGACGAGAGCTCAGGAGTCTGTGCGGACCCTCCTCCAACCTGAGGACCTCTGGCTGGAGCAAATGCACCAACACACAGCCGGTCTCCTCCCATTCCTGGCAGTGAGGTGCGGGCTGTGTCGTGGGGTCTCCTGGCCCAGCCCCCAGGATGCTTGGGGTGCCTGGAAAGGACCTGGCATGTCTGGGACACGGCCTGGCCCAGGAGTGATGGGCACAGGCCCCTGAGATGAGGTCTTCAGTGCAGTGGCCCTGCCAGAGAGCCCCGTGCCCGAAACTGGGCGACAGCTTCATTTCCTTTTGCTAAAAGCCCTCAGAGCTGCCCAGAAGGCACTCCCCTCCAGGCTTCATGATAAGGGGGGCTCCCCGTGCTCTGAGGTGACAGGTCCCTTGAGACCAACTAAGCCTGCCCCGCCGCGGGGCTCACGAAGCCCGCTCTCAGCTCAGCTCCTCGGTTGGCTCTCCCATTCACACCCAGTTTTGGGGGATGGCACCCCAGGGCCATGCCCGTGCCCACCCCGCTCCCCAGCCCACACCCACCCATAGTAGACAGAGAGGAGCCCCGGGTGCCTGGCCTCGTCCTGCATGGGAGGCGGAGAGCATCAAGCACACGCCAACCCGTAGACCTGTGCGCACACGCACGTCCCCACACCCATGTGTGTGCACCCAGGGCAGCGCCCCATAGTGGCCGTGGGACACTCCTGGCCATAGTCAGCGCTCACCCTGGTGCAGGCAGACATGCAACAAAGCCTGAGTCCCCGGGCGCAATGTGTGCTGTAGCCGTGGGGACGCCGGGGCCCTCCGCACAACTCGGGACACAGGCCCGTCTGCAGTTGGCTCCCCAGCACTTGAGCCCATGGGGCGGGAAGAGGCCCCAGCCCTGGACCCCCAGGCCATGACCCTGCGCCCACCTGCTTAACGGTGAAGTCGTTGATGAGGTGGTGGTTGTGCTCGTTGAGGCCGCAGTGCAGGGTGACGCAGTCACTGTGGAAGAGCAGGTCCTGCAGAGTGCTCACCCGCTGCAGGCCCAGGGCCCGCTCGGTGCCGTCCGACAGGTACGGGTCATAGAAGAGCACATTGAAACCGAAGGCCTTGGCCCGGAGCGCCACCGCCTGCCCCACACGACCTGGCAGGGCGGGACACGGCGTCACCACAGCCATGGACCGAGGGGCCCCCACACGGCCCGCGTCCCCGTGTGCCTGGGGCTGACGCTGAGGGGAGCGAAGCCCCATCCACCCCAGGACCCCTGCCCGGCCATGCACAGACAGGGGATTCAGGGGGGAGGGCGGGAGGATGGAGGTGCGCCCCAGGGAGTGCACGGGGTGGGGGCTGCAGCATCTGAGGAGTGGCCCTGCATCTTGGAGAGAGGGTGCAGGGCCGAGGGGCTCACAGCCCCGTACCCCAGGAGGTAAGTGCTGACCTGGACACAGTGGGGCCACTGGGCAGCTGGGTGCTGGGCAGGGGTGGCCAAGGTCCCCACATTTCAGGGGGCCCCACCCCTCCTGGAGCCCCCAGGGCTTGCTCTGAGCAAGAGAACGCTAACAAAGAAAGCAAGCAGGGGATGGAAACATCCCACGCACCCTGAGGCCGCCATGGGGGCCGTGTGCACCTGCCTGCCGGAGGGCATCCGCCAGGGGAGCAGAGTCACCAGGGCCCCAGGCGATCACTGTGCCATGAGTGACCCCAGGTGAGGCTGGGGCAGAGCCATCCTGCCAATTCTACCCAAAATACGAATCCACAGCATCATGAGATCAAGTAACTGGTTGTCTCCCAACACTCCATCACAGAGTGTCCGCGACCTGGTAGATGGTACCTGACACGTACCCAGACCAGGAGCACCGTGTAAACAGTCACAAAAGGGTGCCCAGATGGTGCACCCGACTGAGTGTCCGACTCTTGATTGTGGCTCAGGTCATGATCTCAGGGTGGTGAGATCGAGCCCCACATCGGGCTGCACGCTCAGAATCTGTCTAAGATTCTCTCTCTCCCTCTGCCCCTCCCCTGCTCGCGCACTCTCTAAACAAATAAAATCTTTAAAACAAAAAAACAAGCGAACAAACAGTCCCTAGAGGAGCCAGGGTGAGGGGCTGCTCTGGTCGCCTCTGCCACATCACCTGGCTCTGGTTAAGACGCAGACTCAGCCCCACCAGGTCTGAGCCGCGTTTAAATCAGGCCTGTTAAATCTCTTGACAACACTGCTTCAGGAGGTCAGGTGGCCCCCAAATCCACCCAGCCAGGCAAACCCAGCTGCCCACTGCCCACCCAGGCCCTGAGGTGCAGGGTGCCCATGGGGGCCAGTGCCGGCGTCCGTGTGCCCATCTGCAGCAAGACCATACTGGACGAGAGGCCTGCGTCTCGTGGACGCCCTGACGTCTTACACTAAGGCAGGCGGGTCCGTCAGGTCTCTCTCACGCTGCACAGAGCGGTGCCTCTGCTGTGGAGCCAGTGGGGCAGGGGTGGGCACGGGGGCCTACCCAGAGCAAGTTTGGGAGGCAGCAGGACGAGGGGGCTGGCAGTGAGCGATGGCCCCGTCCATCCCGGGCCTCCCAGGTGGATGGAGCCGAGTTCACACACAGAGATGGGCCACAAACAAGGCAGAGAAGACGGATGTCACCGACCCAGGACAGTGGCCCACATAGCGGGTGAACCAGCTCCCTCCACCCAGAGCAGGGCTAAGAGCCACCAGGTCCTCACCAGAAGGCCATGGGGTGGGGGCGGGGGGGCAGGGTGAGCATGTCTGAGTGTGGTGAGCATGTGTCAGTGTGTGGGTGGCGTGCATGAGCGTGCATGGCTGTACACAGAGGCATGGCACCCGCGGCAAGTGTCTCACGTCTGCCTGTGTGTGACCCACACCCAATGTTCCTGAGGCAGAAGGAGTCAGACCCAGGCGGGCCCTGGGTGGGGGGAACCGTCCGGCAGCACAGCCAAGCCCTGGCTCGAGGTCTGCTGAGCCCCTGCAGAGGGAGAGGACGGAGCTTAACTCACCCAGTCCTATGATGCCCAAGGTCTCCCCGCGGATCCTGGCGGCTCCGGAAGCTACTTCCCGGATCTGCTCGACGCTCTGGACCCGAGTGCCTTCCCGTAGCGCCTGGTGCAGCCACGTGGTCCTGCGGTACAGGTTGAGGATGTGGCACATGGTGGAGTCAGCGGTCTCCTCGACAGACGCCGCCGGCACGTTGCAGACAGCGATGCCTGGGAAACACAAGACACACGGAGGTGGTCACCAAAGCCAGTCCTGGCACTTCCCCAAAGAAAGGCCAGACCCTGACACAAGTGCAGATGACACACCCCAGCCGTGTGGAGAAACCGCCTGTAGATCCAGCGAGTAGACAGGACAGAGCAGAGACTGCCTGGGCAAATGCCAACACCTGGGTCTGCCCTGCCTGGACCGCGGGCCACCTGACCTTCCAGGAAGGGGTCACAGGCAGGTCAGCACCCGGAGCCGCTCACACCCACACAGCCCCACCCCTTCTGCCTTCCTTGGCTCCCAGGCCAACTGAGACCTGGCTTTGGGCAGAGAGGCCCCTGTCCTCCCAATTCCCACACAGCCCCAACAGCCCCTTAGCAGCCGTGGAGAGTGAGCTGGTTCAGGCTCTTCCTCTATGCTGAACTTCGGTGGCCAGTCCTGTGCATGCACAGGCCAGGTACCACTGGGCCTCATGGCCCAGAAGTGGACCCAGCCCCTCCGCATTTCTACACGCCTCTCCCGAGCCTGACCCCTTCCATCCTCATTCTGCCCTGCCCTGCTATCTCCTCGCTCTGCCTGCAGAGTGGTCACCTCCCCACTGAGGGGAGGCACCTGCTGACCAGACGGGGCTCTGAGGCTCCTGAAGCTACTCCAAATGGCAGGACAGTGCCCAACACAGCCACAGGGCTCTATGAGAGGGTCCAGGGTGGCTCCCGTACTCCTTTCCAGAAAAAACTCAGCCCACCAGGAAATGCGAGAGCAGGCGGGAAGCAGGAGCACCAGACTACACCATCCCCTAGATCTGGGGACAAAACTGCTGGCGGAGAGGGCAGACCAGGTCCTGGGACTTCTGAGTCCCTACCTGAGCCCCCACCTGAGTCCCCGCTTGTTCCCAAAGGACATGTCCCTGACTGTCCCTGGTGGAGGAACAGAGCCCCAGCCTGTGACATCACAAAACAGGGCAGACTTGTGCACCGGGACAAAGGCCCCCAGGGACCCCCGGGGCAGAAAGCACACAGGCCATGGTCCCCCGCTGCTGCAGGCGCCTTACTGGGGATGCCACCTAGGGACAAGTGACAGTAGGACCAGAGGGCTCTGCCACGTGACCTGGTGGTGGGCAGGAAAGTCCGCACAGAAGCAGAGTAAACTGAGTCTGCAGAAGACACAAATGCCGGGCCATCCCAAGTCCAGTTCCTTCAGCTGCAACCTGGGCAAAAGGATGGGCCAAACCAGGCAGCGGGGGTGCAAACTGAAGCTGCGAGCTGGTCGGGCACACGGAGATCAGAGTGCACCTGCCCCCTGCAAGGCTTTCTGAGGGAGCCGCGTTGACCAGGGAACTGGCGTGGGGCCCCGCACCCCGAAAGCCGGCTCACAAGCCACCTCCAACCAAACAAGGAGCTGCAAGGGAATTCTCGGTGTAAAGCAAAACCAGCCTACGAGGCCAAGGAAAGAAGATGAAGAGTTGCAAAGGGAAGAACTGCGAACACCCTACCTAAGTCCCCAGCAGACTTGATGTCGATGTTGTCAAAACCGCTGCCAATTCTGACAATGATGCGCAGAGCTTTGAACTTCTCCAGGTCCTCCCTGGTCAGCGTGATGGTGTGGTACATCAGCGCCCCCACCGCCTCGTTCAGCACCTGCCGGGAGGGAGGGTGGCCACCCAGTCAGAGGCCGGCCGGCGGGGGCCCTGAGTCTGGCTGCTACTGGCCGCCTACCACCCCAAACCAGCCCAGACACCCCAACCCAGGGGCGGGGGGGGGCTGCTAATGCTCTCCCCTCCAGCCCGGCTGCAGGCCGGGACGGTCCCCAGAGGCCCGCAGTTCCCTCGGGTCTCTGTCTCCGTGTGCACCGCACTTCGGCCTCCCCTGGGCAGGAGCCCCTGCTGTGACATCGGGGGTGACTGCAGGGTGACCCTGCTGGCTCTGGGCTCCGACTTCCCAGCAGCCGAGGGGCCCCACCCCCCGAAAAAACGCACTGTGTGTGTGTATGCGGGGGCCTGGACTCACCTCCCCTGTGGGCACCAGACAGTAAAACAGGATGCTGAGGAGAACGCAGAGCATCCGAAACCCCCAGACCCCTCAAGGGCCACACTGACACACTGTTACCGGGGGAGAGCGACAAATAGTCCCGGCACAAACGCACACGGGGTCCCGTGACGGCGACCCGCCACTGGGAAAGGGCCGGCCTCCGGGTCACTGGCCCCTGTGCACTGCCCACTGCCTGGCTCCCACATGCAGACGTGGTCTGCACGACAGCCCTGGACACCTGCCCTGACGGTGTTCACAGGTCTCTGTGTGGCCTGGGTTGCCTTGCGTGAAGCCCCATGAGCAGGTCACTGTCCTGTCTCCCCAGAGTTTGGATGAGACGTGCTGACACGCTACTCTTGTTTGCAAAACTGCCCAATGGGGAGGACCCTCCCCAAAGTTGGGGCTCCACCCACGGCCCTGCCCCACAGGGCCCCGCCCCACAAGACCCCTCAGCTGGCGCTCTCCACGGGTGGGGACAAGCCCTGAAGAGGAAGGCACAGGCGGAACCCACGCAGACCACGCTCACGCCCCACGCCGGGCCAGGAGTATGCAGGTGACGCCCCCCCCACCTAGCCAGGGAGGTGCAGATCACGCCCATGCCCCACGCAGGGCCAGGCGGGTGCACCCCATGCCCTACGTAGGGTCGGGCGCGTGCAGACCACGCCCCACGCTGGGCCAGGCACGTGCAGACCACGCCCCACGCCGGGCCAGGCCGGTGCAGAGCACACCCCATGCCCTAGGTAGGGCCAGGTGGGTGCAGACCACGCCCCACGCTAGGCCAGGCGCATGCAGGCCACGCCCCACGCCCCACGCCGAGCCAGGTAGGCGCAGAGCATGCCCCACGCAGGGCCAGGCGCGTGCAGGCCATGCCCCACACCCCGTGCCGGGCCAGGCGGGCGCAGCGCATGCCCCACGCCCCACGCCCCAAGCCGGGCCAGGCGGGTGCAGACCACACCCCACGCCCCACGTAGGGCCAGGCGCGTGCAGACCACGCCCCACGCCGGGCCAGGTAGGCGCAGAGCACGCCCCACGCAGGGCCAGGCGCGTGCAGGCCATGCCCCACGCCCCACGCCCCACGCCGGGCCAGGCGGGTGCAGACCACACCCCACGCCCCACGTAGGGCCAGGCGCGTGCAGACCACGCCCCACGGTGGGCCAGGTGGGTACAGACCACGCCCCACGCTGGGCCAGGTGGGTACAGACCACGCCCCACGCTGCTGCTGCATTGTTCCCAGCGTGCACAGCGCCCCCACCTTAGCGTCTCCTAAACAGCCGAGGCCCCCAGGTATGCCCCACGGCTAGGCTGGGGTTGGGGGGGAGAAACACCTGGCTCTGCAAGAGGGTGCGCCTGGCTCCTGGGGGGGGCTTGTCTCAGGTCCAGGAGGGCGGCGGGCCCGTGCCCCAGGGCCGCAAGCGCTCATTAAAGGGCTGTCGTGATCCGCACAAGACACGCTCTGACAACGCCAGACACTGGCCGAGGGCCTGCGGTGTCCAATTTCCCGCCCAAGGGCAGGGGGCCCAGGATGTAATCCATGACCTGTCATAGTTCAGGGACGGGCTTTATTCTTCCCTAGCAGGATACAACAGTGGGCCTTACAATCAAGGGCACGTCACATTCAGTGAAATGCTCTGGCCACCACGTCTGCCCCCCTCCCCCACTGAGCCTCCTGTTTCGACTCTGGGTCTCATGGATGGCCAGGGAGGCTGCTGATGGGCGCAGGTTGCTGGCTCACAGGCACCATGGGTGACCTGACACACGGACTGTGCCGCCACCAGCCTGGACGTTGGGCTGATGTGGTAAGTGGCCTAGAGCAGGTGTCTCGTGTGGGGTGCAGGGCCTACAGTGAGGCTGCTCACTGCCCTCTCATCCCGTTCTCTACAAGAGCTGAGCCTCTAACAGATGGCAACCCAAAATACCGACAGCTGGCTCTGAGGCTGGCGTGACTTCCCTTCCCCTTCTGATGGCCAACATGGCCAGGAGCACATGCCCTTCAGAGACCACACAAAATAGCCCAAGGGAGAGACGGCTGACTAGCAGGGCAGAGGGGGCCTGGGTCCCTGGTCCTGGAAGCAGTGGTGGGCCTGGACGTTAAGGGAATGTCAGGTGCTACTGGCCCCTGCTCTGGTTCCCACGCTGAAGACCCCAGGAACCTCGGCTCCTGTTCCCGCGCTGAAGACCCCAGGAACCTCGGCTCCTGTTCCCGCGCTGAGGACCCCAGGAACCTCGGCTCCTGTTCCCGCGCTGAGGACCCCAGGAACCTCGGCTCCTGTTCCCGCGCTGAGGACCCCAGGAACCTCGGCTCCTGTTCCCGCGCTGAGGACCCCAGGAACCTCGGCTCCTGTTCCCGCGCTGAGGACCCCAGGAACCTCGGCTCCTGTTCCCGCGCTGAGGACCCCAGGAACCTCGGCTCCTGTTCCCGCGCTGAGGACCCCAGGAACCTCGGCTCCTGTTCCCGCGCTGAGGACCCCAGGAACCTCGGCTCCTGTTCCCGCGCTGAGGACCCCAGGAACCTCGGCTCCTGTTCCCGCGCTGAGGACCCCAGGAACCTCGGCTCCTGTTCCCGCGCTGAGGACCCCAGGAACCTCGGCTCCTGTTCCCGCGCTGAGGACCCCAGGAACCTCGGCTCCTGTTCCCGCGCTGAGGACCCCAGGAACCTCGGCTCCTGTTCCCGCGCTGAGGACCCCAGGAACCTCGGCTCCTGTTCCCGCGCTGAGGACCCCAGGAACCTCGCCTCCTGTTCCCGCGCTGAAGACCCCAGGAATCTCAGTCCTGGACTCGCGGGAGGACATCAAGGCTGCACAGACAGGCATGGACTCCTGGTACCTTGACTGCACCTGGTGTGGGTGGGGTGAGGACCCACGTGTGACAGCTGGGTAGCAGTGAGTGCTCACAGGGCAGAGTGCATGGGGAGGGCGGCCAGGAGGTGGATGTGGTGAGGGCCTGGGATGGAGGGGAGAAAGCAGACCTTGGCTGACCATACTGCAGGAGCAGCCCTCTGGCTACCCTATGCCGAGCTGCATGGACTGGAGGAGGGTGGCCATAGCAGTGGGGGCGAGTGGACAGACTCGTCGGTGCCCACTGTGGGCAGACACAGCCATGCAGTGGGAACAGAGAGAAAGACGCATCTAAGCCAGCATTAGGAGGAGCAGCCCTGGACTCAGGGAAGCTCCAGAGCTGAGCCTGAGTCTCCGGACTCAGCAGCTGGACACATGCAGGCCTCCTCCCGAGACGCCCGTGCAGAGGAGGCTCAGCTGTGGACAGGCGCAGAGGAGGGTGCTCAAAGCCAAGGCCGGTGCTGTGTGCAGGTGGCAACCTTCTTTTCATCTTTAGCGCTGACCCACGGCAGTAAACAATCTCCAAATCATGACTTTAACCGCCCCGCGCTACATCCCAACCCGGACAACCGTAACTTGTCGGGACGCTCCCTACTGCTGGGGCGCTCAGGCAGCCTCCACAGCTGGCTGAGCCGTGGTAAAATCCCACGGCTCCCTTGAAATGAGTCCTTAGGGTGGAGACTAGCAGGCCCACTGGAGAACCCGCTGTGGGGCTCCAGAAAGTGCCACCTGCTGCACCCCGGCAGTGGGACCACCCACCAGCACCAACTGCTCAGCGCCGGGCAGTCCAGGGTTTAAAACGCGATGTGTGATGGACGCAGATTGGCATCCACTGTTTTCACCTTAACTTGCGTTTCTGAGGGTGACTTGCCCACATACGTGTCTTGATAAATTATTTTTTCATGTCCTAGCCTTTCTCTGCTGAGCATATTTTTAATTACATGGTACCCAGTGAAGCATTCTCAGAATAGGGATTGCAACCTGCTCTGTGGCTGTCCACCCCTGACCCTGCGCCAGGGAGGCCCTGCTCAGCTGCAGGCCGGAAGCCCACTGCACTGGCAGCTCTGTCCAGAGGGACACAGGCCGGGGCCACCACACTGCTCTGCCCAGCCCCTAGGTCCTCTCTCCTTGCAGCTTCCTCACGTTCCCTGTCCTGACGGCAAAGTGGCTGGGATACCCCCAGGTGTCACACAGACCTCCCAGGGACGAAGTTGGCAGGAATCCCCAGGGCCCAGTCTGTCTCCGTAAGTTGGAAACCAGCAGATGTCCATTCACATACCCCTCCACCAGCTGTGTGACCAGGCTTGTGACCCGTGTCCTTAACCCCGGAACGGGGTCCCATGGGGCCCACCTTGCAGAATGAACTCAAGAGCGCAGGCCCCGGGTGCTCTCAGTGGCAGCTCACCGGGCAGCACGTACAGGGCGGCTGGGTCTGGCTGGCCAGAAGGATGCCTGCTGGTGGGCCCTAGCCAGGACCCACCACACTGTCCCAGAGGTGGGGGCTGCGCTCGCATCCTGCACATGCACAGATACATGATTCACAAGTGTTCTGTGACTTCTGTGGATTTTACTTACTCTCTGGGTCATTCTGTGCGGCTTCAGCTCAGACAAGTGTTGGCACAGTGCCTCCAACACACTGCCTGTGGTTCCAGACGCTTCCCTGTGACAGACAGCCCGCGCAGGCCCAGAGAACGCTGCATCCTTCAGGTCTGCGCAGACATGCCGAAGCACCCACAAAGCCAGCCCGGCCATGCCCCCCACGGAGCAGGGGTGGCGCCTCACGCCTCCTGGTGCAGCCGCAGTGTGGCAGGAGCCCCTGCTTTCCGGTGGCTGTTCTGTCTTCGCGCAAATGCCCCCTCCGTCACCCACCTTCTGCCGGGAATCTGAGCATCCATTGCCAAATCCCTGGTGGTTGTAGGTGCCGCCAACGTTCACCCACTTCTCACGTGTTCCTTCTTTCACCACGATTGTTTCTGATTGCCTCTTAATCAGACCACTTTTCCTATACATGCCCCGTTTTCTGCACCACTTGCCTCAGGTGGGAAGCACATCCCCTCCAGAAGCTCCCCTAGGTCATCTGCTGTGACGCAGGCACATGCGTGGCCATGCCAGGGCTCACTTCCCCACCCTCTCCCCTGCCCCAGGGCGCCTGTCCCACCCACTCACAGGCACCGACATGGCCCAGCTCTCTGCCCAGAGTCCCTGTGGCCCTCCTGCCGCCCTCTGCCACCCAATGCTTGCTTCCAAGCCTGTTTCTGCACTTGCCTGGACGCTCCCCTCACTTCTCATACAGCCTGAGCACCTCCCTCCTGGGACTGGGCCCCTGCGGTCTTCCCTGGCATGTCCCCCAAAGCGCTGCCTTACTGTGCCACCCCTACAGGTGTCCCGCTCTCCCAGACGTATGCCTGGGGGACCCCCTGCTCCAGGCCAGCTGACAGCACCCTCCCACCCCACGGGGCCCTTTCTCATGAGTGCCCCTTCCTTTGCAGCTGTTGGTCTTCAAAGAGCTTTCCAGGAGAGTAACAGAAAACGCCCCTGTTCCTGCGGTTCAGTCGGATATGCAGTGCTGGGCTGAAAACTGTTTTCCGCAGACGCTTTAAAGCACCCGGCCTGGGGCTGGTCTGATTCTTGTCTCTTTGTAGGTGACAATGGGAGAATCTGCTCCTTGAGCAGCAGAGCATCCTGTGGCTCTGACACTTGTCCTGGGTTCATGCTAGGAGAGCTAGAGTCTCCACTGAGCTCTGAAGGTTTCATCACATTGTGCTGAGAACGGCACAGTCTCTCCTCTGTAACACTCAGCATCTGCCGTACAGCTAGTTACGAGGAGGCAGAAATCCCTGACCCACAGGGATGCGTCGTTTCCCTCTAAGCCAAAGCGGGCAGACAGGTGGTCTGGGGCCCTGGGTCAGCACCACAGCCAGCAGGGGCCAGGGCTCCCATCCTGTTGCTCAGCCATTCCCCAGCACTGTTCCCCTTATGCTCCAGGTGGCTGCGCACGCTCCAGCCATCACGTTTGGTTTCCAGGCAGCAGAGAGAAGGTGGCTCTCTGCACACAAACCTTGTTGGCTCTTCCTGGTTGGACCGTCACTTGTCCACACCAGCAGCAAGGCTTGGGAAAGGAAGTGCGTCTCCCCTGGGACACGGGCTACCCCTGAGGCCTGCGGCTGCACAGGCACACCAGACGTGGGGCTCCTGGGTCTGTGCGGCTCTCCTTCAGCCTCCTCACTCCCATCCTTCTCCCAGGCTCCCCTTGACTGTGTCTTCCAAGCTTCCTATTAAGATTTAAATGTTCACTTGCGTGTTTAATTTCCAAGAGCGCCTTCCCACGCTGCTGGCTGCACGAAGGGCTCCTTCGGGTCCCGCGAGGGCTCCAACTGGCCAGCCCTGACGCTCTCTCCTCTCCAGAGTGTCGCCCACAGCGCAGTTTTCTACGCATTCACCTGTTCTCCCGACATGCAGGCCGCGGCTTCCCGTGGAGGCCCGGGGGGCGCCATCTGTGCGCTGGCGCGGGTGAGTCGCCAGCACGCTGAGGCTGTCCCTGCCCTCACCGGCGGTCTGACTCACTGCTCTGGGTTGTACGCGAACTTCAGATCACTTTGATAAGTTACCATCTTAAAGGAAAACATCCGTTTTGTCTTAGTTTTCAGATTTATTAACAGAACTTGTTTTAGTATCACTCACGATTTTTAGACATTTCTATCTGTAGGTCTCTTTCATTCTCTATGGTTTATTTTTTTAAATATCTTTTTAGTTTGAAACTGTTTAAAATGCACAGTAAGTTGCCAAGAGCCGCCCCCCAGCTCTGCAGTCTGCCCCCTCCCGTCCCTGCACGTGCACGCATGCGCAGGGGGGTGGCTCTAGCCCAAGTTGGTTGGAGAAGCCCCTCACCACCTACTTCCCCGCCTCCATCCTGTGACCTTGCTGCCGAGTAGAGCAGAAGCGCACAGCGCCGTGCCCCCAGGTGCCGGCCACCTGCTGCACACGCTCCTTTCCATGGCCCAAGAGACTCTGGGCACCCTGCACCGCCAAAGGCCGCCAGGTTATTCCTGCTCCCAGGGAGCAGGGGCACGGCTGCGGCCACACTCAAGGGCAGGACTCGGCGTACACTAGGCTTCGCCCCTCTGGGATGAACACCAGCCATGTCGCGGTGGGCATGTCGCGGTGCATTCCTCCTCCAGAGGGACCGCCGTCCGCCAGCTTGCAACACCTCGTCCTTACTCCTGCACCCCTCCCCCCCGACCCCACTGGTCCTGAGGTTTCAGTCAGTGGCACCAGACTCTCGGCTGCAGCCCCTCACCCCCGTCCTCCTGACCCGTCCCGTCCCATCGCATGGAGACCCTCTGGGTCTTCCAGACTTTCCCCAAAGCTGCTCCCATGGTCATCAGCTCCTCGCGAGGCTGTGAGCTCAGTCTTCTCTCTCTGCCCGTTTCCTCGGATCCCGTGATGGGCGCACAGCAGGAAATGAGTGCTGGGATGACCTGAGGCTCTGCCGACAGAACCTTCCCCTACAGAGGACTGTCTGTCGCTCCCGCAGGGAGCCCGCCGCACAGTGGCATCCCCGTTCAAGGCCTGATGCGGTCATTAACAGGCTGGAAGGCGGGCAGTGTGAGGACGCGGCTGCATCCGCCATCCTGTCGCCAGGACCCAGACCCAGGGCCAGTGAGTTCCGCTTCCAGAGCAGCAGACACCCAGGCCTGCGGTGCTTGACCGCCAGCCCGGACGGCCTGGGTGACCAACGTGGGATCAGGACAGCGCAGCTCACTGGTCCCGCTGTGGTCGGCCACATCCATGGCCCCAGGCTCCACGTTCCAGGAACACTTGGTTACAACGCAGTGGCTCAAGCAGCCGTGAAGTAGCCCTAGGTGTGTGTCCAGCGGGGGGTGACAGTGGCCACAGGCCTGGGTGGCACGGGAATGGCAGACACACACACCTGAGACCCACATGCCCTCCCCGCTCCCTCAAGCACCCCGCACGGTCACCTTCTCGTGGATCTCCTGCGTGGACTGCGCGTCACAGAAGGCCACCGTGGCCACGTCCTTCAGGATGGGCATCTCCACCGTGCAGTCCCGGCCATCGAGCAGTGCCACCAGGGGCCGGGGATGCATGGGCCCGTTCATGATCGGGGGTCGGACGCCTGCAGAGAGAGGAGCAGATGCTCAGCCCCAGCAGAGAGCTCGCGACACCCGCGGCCCTACATATCCCAAGTGTCCACACGTCTGGATTTTGTCAAACCTGAGTAAAAACATCTCTGCGAAGAGTGAGCCAGTGTCTGCCACAGCCCACCGACCCCCGCCAACCGGCACCACCCCCCACAGGACTCAGGGCCCCAGACACATGTGGAGGTGTTGTGGCAGCCCCCGCCAGGGTCTTCACCATTCTGACCGTGGAACATGCAGACGGTAACGTCACCGGCTTCACAACACACCCACTGTTCCTTTTCTGCCTACGGCTGCAGCGTGGCTGCCCAGAAACCCTGACAGGACCATCCCCCCCGGCCCAGTATCATCTCATTTGTAGGTTTAAGAGAAGAAACGGAGCAGAGGTGGGGAAGGGTTAAAACACTGAACACAGCCGGGACAAGAAGATTAAGATCTGTTAAAAGCTCCTTCCACACAGGAGGTGACTACACCTCATCCGGGGCCGAGCCGCCCGTGGCCCCGTCCACGCCGCCCACACCCACGGCCCACAGAGACCCGCCCTGACCAGTGCGTGGGCAGCACTACGGCGCAGGATGAGAACCGGGGACAGGGACAACTGGCTGCCCGTGGCCCAGAGCCCAGGAGGCAGCCACCCCCATGGGCGCACGGCTCACCCACTGCCACGTGAGTGGCACAGACCCGGCAGCCCCAGCCGGCGGCTCAGCGCGGGGTCTGCGAGGCCAGAACCCCTTCTCGGTCGCTTCCCTCACTCCGTGGCATGTTTCCCACCTGGCGGGGCGGTGGGTGACCCTCGGCCGGGCAGACACACACCTGTCTCCAGAGAGCATGGAGCTGCGCCCGCTTGCGGACAGCACCACCCATCTCTCCAGCTTTACTTGGGGAATGGTGATGTCTCATGTAGAACTGTTACTTGCACGGAATGGGCTTATCGTCGCTACTTTCACATGAACTGGAAAATGCCTACTTTCAGCATCCCTCGGCTTTAGTTTCTAAAAAACACGGACCGATGTAACGCATGTGAGGGGAGCCCTCAGCCCTCGGCAGCTTCCAAGGCTGAGGCAAGCTGCAGAGTGTGGGCTGGAGCTGCCGCGGGGCGCAAGGGCACGTTCTGCGAGAGCACGCGTGACCCGGTGAGCAGCGCACGAGAAGATGCAGCGCCAGGACACCCCCCCCCACCCCGGTGCCCCAGGGAGGCACTGGCCTCCTGACCACGCGGCTGGCGCCGGAACAGGCCTTGGGTTTCCATGGTAACACCCCAGCCCCGCACTGAGTTCACGGGAGGACGACCAGAACAGACCCAGCATCGACCTGTGGCCTGGCCCACCTGGGGCTTCAGGCCTCCGATGGGACCCCCGAGGAAGCCCCATGCTCTGCTGCCCAGGGGGCCTCACCGAGGCCGGCGCACCGTGGGGAGTGTCGCCACTCTGACCCGCCGCACACGCCATGGGAAGACCAGGGAGTCTGCCGGCCCCTTCCCGGCGCTCGGGCCACCCTGCACTGAACGGACAGGACCACCATGCCTGTGCTCGGTCACGCGGGGACTGGCTTCGAGCCGCTGAGAACTCCAGGAGCCCCTACCAACCTGACATTTCTTAATATGGGCTCGGCTTCCACGACCATGAATTCGACTTTTCAAAGCGTTTTATCTTCAGAATCTCCAGGCAGAACCGCGTCCTGTCACTGGATCCTCATCCCACGTCTTTAATTGTCTCGAACCAAAGCTCTTAGGCTCCTGATCCTCGGCGACCACTGAAGCCTGCGCCGGGGTCAAAGTCTGACTAAAAATTAAACACAAGAGACACGTTAAAATACCATCCGGGGCCAACTAGAACTCAAAGATGCCAGAAGGTCCACAAAGGTGAAGCTTCTCAGTGCATCTCTGACCCAAGCCTGCAGCTGCCAGGCTGGGACCTGCCCGCAAGGAGGGGCCGCGCCCGGCGTAGGAGCAGACCGCGGGGCACTGGCCGGGATGCAGGTGCAGCGAGAGGCTTCCTCTGAAGGTCCGGCCCCAGTGTCTCCTCCAGGTTCTCGGGAACCCCACCCCAGGTGCCACCAGTGTCCATGCACGGCGGGTACGGGGCTCTGGTCTGTGGCCAGCTTGCTCTGCAAGCTCTAGCTCACACTGCCGACAGCCTTCCGGGCCTGTGAGTGCGCTGGGAGAGGTGACTTCGGATGAGGCCACCAGGAGGGGGACCGGGGGATGCAGCCTGGGACACAGGCCCCCCCAGGGACAGGCACTCGACTCAGGCACAGCTCCCCTGACGAGACACGGAGGACAGCACACGGTGGGTCACACACCTGTCAGGGACAGGCTGAGGAGGTTTCAGGACTCCAGACCCACCCGAGCACCTGACCCCTGCTCTCAGCATGAGGACACGGCACCCGGGCTGGCCCCCGAGGCGTAGCCAGGCATCACACCGACTGAGACCCACATTGCCGTTGGCGTGCACCTCCGGAGGCCCCACACGGAGCAGGAGTGCCACGAGGGTGGGAGGCTGCACGGATGTGGGGGCTGGATGTCCCCGCCCCCCACCCCCTGCAGCCCATGGAACCCGTGCAGACCCCTGTGGCAACCACCCCGTCCACACCAAGGGCGGGCGATCCACTGTCCTGACCTGCGAGCCTGGGCCGGGTCGGATAGCCACGCTCACCTTTGGCTTCTGCAGGCGTGATTTCTGACTGATCTCCTCTGTTCCCGCCCGAGTGTGGGTGTGCTTTATAACCCAAACTTCGGGCTGCGCAGTCCTTTGCTGATTGGGCTCAACCACGAAGGAACCAGACTGGCCCATGGAGAAGCCACGGCCAGGCCAGCCACGTGCAGCCTGCAGCAACCCTAGGACGTGCAGTGGCACGAGGGCAGCTGTGCATGCTGCGAGTCTCAGGCCCATGCTGGGGACAGTCTGCTTCTCCCCTCGATTCCCTCTGTGGGTTTCAAGCACCCGCACTGACCCCTCAGGACCAGCTTCCAGCTGAGAACACCAGCTCTCTGCCAGGAAGAGGATGGCTCCCAGGCCTTTGTCCCCATGATGGGCTCCACACCAGGCCCCCTGGTCAGAGGGCACTGAAGCCACACCATGGGAGGAAGGGGTCCCAAAGACCAGAGGCCCAGCAGGTGGCCCAGGGTCCGCAGAGAGCTGTGGCTCCTCCTCAGTTCTGTGAAGCTGCGTGCCCTGAGGCCCTTCCCCCGGCCGGGCCAGACTGCCCACGCTAGGACCCTGCTCTCACCCCTGCCGTAGCTCGCTGTAGCCACCTTGGGCCAAACTGGCACCATCCTGTGCTGCTGAGGGCTGAGCTGCCCCTTCCGTGGGCAGTGGGACCCTCTCTCAGCGGAGGGCACCAGAGCCCCCTCTCCCTGTTGCTCCAGTCAAGTCCTTCACGGGGCAGGTGGGCGGTGGCTGCTGGCCCCAGGCAGGGGACCATGACACGCTCCGCCCAGGCCAGGCCCACCCGCCCCCCCCCCAGGCCCACCTGTGTGCTGCTCTGAGGTCAAGCACAGCGGCAGGAAGGGGCTCGAGGCCCAGCGGGCCTGAACTCTCCTGACACACCGCTCAAGAAAATACAAAATGTGGGAAATTGCAAATGATGGACCCACCTCTGATTTAATTTTGTTCCATCAAGAACACACTCGATGAGTCATAAAATAAGAGATGTCGCTCACACCTCATAAAGCGGGAGGGGGCTGCTCTGTGACAGGGTGAGGCCCTAGAGAACCTGCAGGGACCCTCAGTGGCTGTCCGGCCTCTACAGGAGCAGCAGGCAGTGGTGCGCGAGGCCCCAGACAGTCAGAGGCCCAGCTGTGCCGGCCTACGCTCTCCCCGCCTGGAGGCAAGCCTCACCCTCTACCTCGACCTTCCCAAAGTGAGCATGGAGCCAGCAACGGGCGTAAGGTGTCTGGGCCGGGGCAGCAAGCTGGCCGCCAAGGATGCAGGCCTCCCCACGGACGCAGGCCACCCCACGGACGCAGGCCACCCTACGGACGCAGACCTCCCAAAGGACGCAGGCCTCCCCAAGGACGCAGGCCTCCCCACGGACGCAGGCCTCCCCAAGGACGCAGGCCACCCCAAGGACGCAGGCCTCCCCAAGGACGCAGGCCACCCCAAGGACGCAGGCCTCCCCAAGGACGCAGGCCACCCCACAGACGCAGGCCACCCCAAGGACGCAGGCCTCCCCAAGGACGCAGGCCACCCCACGGACGCAGGCCACCCCACGGACACAGGCCACCCTACGGACACAGACCTCCCAAAGGACGCAGGCCACCCCAAGGACGCAGGCCACCCCAAGGACGCAGGCCTCCCCAAGGACACAGGCCTCCCCAAGGACACAGGCCACCCCACAGACGCAGGCCTCCCCAAGGATGCAGGCCACCCCAAGGACGCAGGCCACCCCACGGACGCAGGCCACCCTATGGACGCAGACCTCCCAAAGGACGCAGGCCACCCCAAGGACGCAGGCCACCCTATGGACGCAGACCTCCCAAAGGACGCAGGCCTCCCCAAGGACGCAGGCCTCCCCAAGGACGCAAGCCATCCCAAGGACGCAGGCCTCCCCAAGGACGCAGGCCATCCCAAGGACGCAGGCCTCCCCAAGGACGCAGGCCTCCCCAAGGACACAGGCCTTCCCAAGGACGCAGGCCTCAGGTCAGGTGTCAACCAGCAGCAGCTGAATAAAGCCCTCGGGGCTGGCTGGCCCGGCATCCTCGGGGCTTCCTGCACCTGCCCAGTGGCAGCACTGGAGGGCGGGCCTTATGGGAACCCTGTGCGGCTGGGCACCCGCAGACGGCGAGGGAGGGAGGGTGGGCCCCAGCTGCAGGTGGACATGCACCCCCTGGCTGTGGCGAGGCAGAGGCGGGATGGAGCGCCATAGAACCCCAAGACCTGCAACCCAAATCTAATTAATTCCTCCATGTCTCCCTGCCCCTCTACTTTCCACCGGTGGCCCACACTTACTCCAACCACAGCCATAGAAGAGCAGCGGCATCACACCGGGCAAGACCACAGCGGTCACCTCCACGGAGCCAAGGGTGGTCAGCCCGTCTGCCCTCCCGCCTGGAGGGCCCCACGGGATCACACTCAGCGTGTGCAGGGCACAGGGAGTTAGTAAGGGGTCACACCAACCAGCGGTCACAAGGCTTTCTTCAGTGTTCTTCCTAAATCCCAGAGAAGGAAGCACCAGGTGTGCCTGAAAGCAACCAGAGTCCCTAGCTGGGTCCTCCGTGCTCAGTGTGGCCCTCGGCAGACGGCACAGGCTGGTGGTGTGTGTGCGGGTGGCGGCCTTCTTTTTATCTGCACACTCACTCCACGCCAAGGGCCCGGGGCTGTGTGCAGCCCCAGTAAGAACCAGACCCCCCTCGAGCACACGGAGCATCTCACCCTGTGCTCTACCGTGCCCCTGGCTCACCCTTTTTTGTGAGAATGATTTCGAAAGGAAGCTTTGCTTTGCCAACAGCTGACCTAGGTTCAGAAGCCCGTGAGCAGCCTAAAGGGGCCAGGGTGCATCGCAGCTCCCTTACTAGTGACAGTGAGGCGTGTCCCACCCAGGGAAGCGCCGGCAGGCGTGGGGCTCAAAGGCCAGACTGGGTCAGGCTGAGGGTCCCTGGGACTGGCAGGCAGATTCCTGGTGACTTCAGGCCCAAGCTGCACACAAGCAAAGGTGAGCCTGGCCCTTGCCCGTCCTGGCCCCAGGGCCCCACAGACAGCACAACGGCACCTACCGGGGCCGGGGAGGCTGAGCCAAGCCCAGCAGCAGTGAGTGCCACGGGACTCCACTGCCAGACTGTGCCTGGGAGAATGAGACCAAGTGACTGCAAGGAGCTTCTAGGCTAGTGCTGGGGGACGTCCCGGTGCGAAAACCCACCAAACTCGGCCTCGTTCCTGGAAAGGGCCCCACGGAAGTCCCGCCAGGTGATCTCACTGCCCAGAACGACCACGGAGAGCCCCACGGACACAGGCAAAGGACGATGAGAACACACAGGGCGGCCGCTACACAGACGTGGAAACCGAGGTGGTGAGGACAGGGCTGGGGGTTGGGGGCCGTAGGGCCACCAGGCCACGTGTACCACCGCGCATCCTCTGGTCACTGCTGCCCAACTGTGTCTGATATTTTCACTGAAAGCATCTTTTCTCAAGCATTTGCACTGTGTGCCTAATTATCTGTAAAGCAGCTTTGCCATAAAAAAAATCACAAAAACTAATGGCATTTGTTAAAAAGAACGTGACAAAACACAAAAAATGGACAGCAAAATCGAAAAGACGTTACTGCAAAACATACACTATTTGAACGCATTTAAACGGCGGAGGCAGGTTCGGGTGGTCCCAGCACACGGCAGGCTGCCTTCTGCCCACCCCCCCAGGCGCTGGGCCGCGAGCTGAGCCCCCACACTGCTGTCCCAGGTCCTGCCGGGAGCACGGCCGCGGCGGCTCAGACTGCACGCGGGGAGACCGTCAGGGCTATGCGTTACGTAATGTCCAAGGGGCACTCTGCCTCCTCAGAGAAACCAACCCGAACTGTCACCCAGCCAAGGAAACCGATGTGCTGTCTCCAGTCATTTTCTGCTCTTTTAGAGCAAACGCCTCGCAGACACTTTGTGATATGGTACAGATGCTTCTGGCGAAATCACCCCAGACTGCCTCAAGCTCCCCAAACATGTGGGCCAGGCGCCTACGGGAGGCCGGGGCTTCTGCTCACCTTCCACCCTCAGGGGAGTGGCCCCACATTTACAAAGGGACAGCTGAAGGGCGGACCCCGGGGAGGTGCAGGACCCTCTCCTACACACCCCGTGAGCCCGTGTCCCTCCGCCCGCCCCAGGTCCCCCCAATGCCCGTCCCACAGTGACCGGCACAAGGCTCCTGGGAGCCACCTGCTCCAAAACAGCAGGTACGAGAGCCCCTAGGCCAGGGACGGGGCCTGAGTGTTAGGGGTGGGGCTCAGAAGCTGGCCGGGGGTCTGGGAGGGTGGGACACGGGCTGGGTGCCACACGCGGGCTGCAGGCTGCCCCTGCCCCTGTCCTTCCCACGACTCAACACTCCCAGGCTCCCTTGGTTTCCTCCCTGGCCACCTCCCGCCCTACTCTGATGTCCCGCTCCAGACAGACACGTGGGCTGTTTACAGCCTCACCAGAAGAGGGGCTTGTGGGCACCTCCCTGCACCTGGCAGGCGCCAGGCATGCAGCGGCTGTGGCCCTGGGGGGCTGGGGGCCCACAGCGGGAGGTGACCAAGTGCACACACCTGCATCCCCGCAACTCAGCGGGGGGGGGGGGGCGGCGGTCAGCACAGCTAGTGACGCAGGAGGCCCCCACCAGGAGCTGGGGGTGCGGGAGGCGGCAGGAGCCACTGGGCTGCAGGAGACGCCTCTGCCAGCCGCCACCCCCCCGCACACCAGCACAGGCCACTGTCCCAAACGTGCGCACAGAATTCCAGGTCGGACAGGTGGGTGCTGGTCAGGCAGCAGCAGGAGGGGGCCCGCACGGGGAGCTGCCGGCAGGGGACACAGACACACACTAGGCTGCCTTCATCATCTTCCTGTGAGCCTAAAGCTGGCCAGAAAGTTCACTTTAAAGGCAATGGGGAAAGGGAAGGGACGCGGCCCCCAGGGCTCCACCCACGGGTGCCTGGGTGGAGCTCTCCTCCGCCCAGCCCCACCCAGCTGACCACAAGGCCGTCCCTCCTGCTCTACCACACCCCCAGCCCCAGGAGGGATCAGGGTGCAGGTGGCACACTCCAGGACACCCTGGGGACACCCGGGGCGCTCAGCCCTCCCCAGACCAACCACAGCAGCTCCCTGGCACCTGCACCAGCAGGAACCCCGGGGGCCGGTGCCCGAGAACCCAGCCAAGCCTAACCTCGGGATCCCGTGTCCCTGGCCAGTCCACGCCTCCCCCTGCAACTCTGACAAGCATCCCACACTCAACGCTGAGAATTCGCCCCAAAGTGCTCCCCGCTGCTTGGCCCCAAACTCCGAAGCCATGGCCCGGGTCTCCCAACCAGAGCAGCCCCCCTGTCCTACGTGCTCCCACCAGGACAGCACGCCCCTCCCCACCACTGTCAGAGGCTTCAGAAACAAGACCCAGAGACTGTCACAGCCCTAAGACCCTCAGCACAAATGCAAAGTCCTTAGCACGGCCCCTACCAGGCTTCCCCTCCACCTCCGTGAAGCCAGACCCTCAGCCACAGCAGGCTCCCCACAGGCTCGGCACACCCGGCCCCTTCTGGTGCTTCAGGCTTACCACTGGTCACACCCTCCCAAACACCACCTCCCAAGAAGGGGCTCCTCACCGCCCGCACCTGCCCACCACATCCTCCTCTGGCTCAGCCCCCAGCACGGCCAGCTGGGGGCAGGGAGGCATCACTCTGCTATGGTCTGGAGGTGCCAGGACTGGCTGCCCGGGGCAGGGTCTGCTGGGTGAGGGCTTCGGCCTGGTGGGAGCTGAGCCTGCACAGAGCAGGACAGGCGCTCTGTTGGGCGATACAGAGCTGCCGGGCACAGGGGGCACGTCCCCTGTCAGCGGCTCGCACTGCGCTGTCCCCTTAACTCATCGTAAACCAGAAAGGCGCTCTTTCATCCACACGTGGATAAGACTGCTGCAAAGGCATGTTCCCGTCACCAAGACTCCCACATGCTCCTCTCTCGTGCTATTACATGTGTGCACACGTGTCCTGCTTTGTGATGCTTCAGAATCCCACGCACAAAAACCTGGGGCTGAAGAACGTCACCTTCCTGCCCTTCTGCGTGTGACATTCAACAGCTGCTGTGGGGAGACCCCAGGTGGGGACATGTCCTCCAAGGTCAGGCCTCACTGCACCACATGGATGTCACGGACTCAGGACGACCAGAGTTAACCACAGCCGAAGACAGGCGGCCTGATGAGGGTGCCAGGCACCGAGCGGGCCTCCCAACAGGCCAGAGTCCACACCTGGGAGGGTCCAGAAAGCGGCCCCTGCCCCCACCCACAGTAGGATGTCTTCTCAACAGTCCCAAGTTCCAGTCCTACCAGGGGGTCACCATCCTCCCAGCCACGGTCTAGGGCCAGGCTACAGGGCTGGCAGGGACATAGGGACCCCCACCCCCGAGGGTGACACAGGCAGAAACAACTCAGCACGAAGAGCAGCCCCTTGGCACTGGCACGTGACGGGAAGTCCATGAGATCTCTGGCTGGCTTGGTAGAACATGGGTGCACCCCTTGGGACATCTTGGGGCTTGTCTGGGCAGACAAGCGAGGGCCCCACGCCAGTGCGGCCCATAGGCTGCCGCACAGCTGAGCTTCTGCAGATGGTAGTGCGGTCCAGTTTGGGAACTGGAGGCAAGTGCGTCGTGGAAGGCCCCCCACCCCTGCAGATGGCGGTGCCAGGGCCATACACAGCTCCCCTTCCCCCAGATCCTCCTTCACGCCACAAGGGCAGGGAAACCAAGAGTCTTCCAGAATGACAGCTGCCACAGGATAAAAAGCCTCATGATGTGCAAGCCTTTGACTGGGTCCTCCACACCCAGTAGCCACGGGCGCTCCAGCTACTTGGGCTGGGCAACGCCCCAAGGGCACTGGCACAGGACGCTCTGGGGGCAGGTGAGAGACTGGTGGCAGACAAAGGCCATGTCATGGGCCCAGCCCTCTGCTCATGGCCTGCTGGCCCAAAGGAAGCCCCTGCCAATCTCAGCTTCCACCGGGCTGGGGGGGGGGGGGCACCGAGGCCAGACCCACCTCTGAACCCCAAGGGCCCTTCACCCGCAGAACGGTGCTCATCTCTGCCCTGGGGTTCCCCCAGGGAACATCTGACAGCTCACCCCACGGCCAAACCTCATGTACAGATGTACAGACAAGGGGTGGCTCCAGCCTCCCAGGACATAGGACTTTCAGAACAGTTAGCAGGACCTCAGCAGTTCTGTGCCCCGTCCCCCACCCACTGTGTCCTCAAGCTGAAGAGGCTAGAAGGGAAACCCCAAATGCAGCCAGGAGGATCCAGGGCTGAGACAGGTGACTCCAGCCATGAGCCCATCTCTGACAGAGGAGACAGCAACCTGTCCAGGAGAACAGGCCAGAACTGCACAAACACCCCAGGGAGGCTGGACGGGACACACCTGCACATGGCAGACACAGATGAAGCCCCAAGTGTGCATCCTTCACATGCCCTTGTAGAGATGCCCAAACCGAACCACGTGCTCAAAGATGGTAATAAAACCCAAGTTAGAAGAAACCTGGAAAGCCAATGGAGCAGAGCACATGGCAGGCATCGCTGGGGGCCACAAAGAGGGGGGACAGACCAAAGCACGGGTCCAGAGAGGACCCCCATGGCCAGCTTTGGCCAAGCCCTGAAAGACAGAGAGAAGGTGAACTCCAGAGGGCACGCATGGCCAGGCTGACATCCAGGGGCAGCAGGACAATGATGGTGAGCACACACAGCAGCTATGGAAAGCAATGGCCCCCACCCTGGCCCTGTCCCCCAGCCCTGTCCCCAGCCTGGCCCTGGCCCTGGCCCCAGTCCCCAACACTTGGCAGAGGCTCACTCATTATCCCAAATGGTCTCACACTGCCATCTCCACCTTTACAGGTACTGGTCAGGGGCTTGGCTGGGACACCCCAGGGATGGGCTTGGGTCTGTGCTTTGGCCCTCTTTGATCGCTCCTCCAAGAACCTTGGGGATGCCATCCCATACAAGAGTGGACAGCCTGCAATGACCCCAGGGAGGGTGTGCATGGCTCCAGGTGCCTCAAATGCCCACAGTGGTGGAGGCCAGCCCTGCTGAGCACTCTGCTGTGTCTGTTTTTATACAAACGAAGTCGCTGCTCTTGAAGTGGGGGGTGATCCTGGAAAAGGGGAATAAAGGTGGGGAAAGGGGATATGGACATCTCCCCATTTGCAAACCGATTCTCCAGTCACCCCGAGAAGTGGGAGCTGGGTGAGGGTTTCACGTCTGTGGGTACTCGATTCAGAGTAACCGGAGGAAAGCCAATCCTGTTCCACTTCTGGATGGTACATGGTCCCCCTCTCTCCCCTCCAGAAGGTTAATCTGTCCTAAACAATCATGGGGAAAATGATCACTACAAAGGAGTCTGGCTCCTGGCCAGGTTCCGGGCTTCTCCAAGATGCTGCCAGCTGAAAGGCTGTCCTCCCGGGCATGCCCAGAGGTGGTGCCCTCATTTCTCAGCAGGCAGGCAGAGGGCTGGGCAGGGCACCCAGCCAGAGAAAGATCTAGCCTCCAACTCGTAGGCTCAGGTGTGGTTGCAGCTTCTCCCGGCGCGGGCCTCAGGGAGCCCCTGGCCCCAGGCTCCATGGTACAGCAGAGGGAAGGAGGAGGGGCAGCGGCCCGGGCCCACCCCAGGCTGGCCCCTCCCCTGCCGCACCCTTGGAGGGCCCCCGTGGAAGAGGCCCCAGCCGAGGCCACTGCAAGTGGACCAGGAACTGCAACATGGCCCCCGACACCTGGGCTCGACTGGGGCACCAGGCACTGGCCGGCGAGCAGGCCAGCAGCCCCCCGGAGTGTGCCCCGCTGGCCTGCCGCCCACGGCCGCACGCTGCCCTGTGTGGTCTACAGCAGCCGCCAAGGGCCTGGTTTCCGACACCCTTCCGAACACGAGGGGGGCGCAGCTGCCTTGGGCGCAGCAGGACGGGGGCCAGGGCGCCTGGCTTATGGAGGGGGCGACAGACGAGCTCAGCGAGAGCGCAGCGTGCAGGTGGCCAAGCTGGGGATGCGTGTGTCCCAGGCTGCTGGCCGGGGCTGCCCTCCCCACCGGCGGGGCTGTGCTAACTGTAAACATGCTGCAAACATGGGAAATGCAGACCGCGGCGCGAGGCCGCCCGAACGCGCAGAGGTGCGGGAGGCGCCCGGCGTGCACGCGGGGCTCGGAGCCCGCACGCAGCCCGCGTCCTCCCGGCCCACGCCGGACCCCAAGGCGGCTCCGCACGCCAGCGCCGAGGCCCGGGGTGCGGGGACGCCAGCAAAGGTCCCCGAGGCCCCGGCGAGGCGAGCCCACGCGACCGCCAGGAGGCCGGCCCGGGCCCCGCAGGGTGCACGCGAGGCGGGAGGCAGGGGGCCGGGCCCGGGAGGGGGCCGTGGGTCCGCCGGGTCCGGACGCCGGGGCGCGCCGCGGGTGTGGCGCGGCCTGGACTGGGGGTCAGGGGGCCGAGTGCGGCGCCCCTTTGTGTCACCTGCGCGGGCGGCGGCGGCGGCGGCGGCGGCGGCGGGCGAGCGGGCGTGACGGCGGCGCCGGCGCACGCGCACTCGCACGCTGCGGCTCGCGCACGCGCACGGCGCTCCGAGGCCCCGCCCCCAGCCCCGCCCCGGGCGGCGCGCGGAAGCCGGCGCGCACGCGCACTCGCACACAAAGCCGGGGCCCGCGCGCGCCCGCCCGCCCCGCCCGCCGCCCCGCCCCCGCGGCCGGAAATGCGCGCGCGCGGCCTTACCGAGCGGCAGGCCCTTGTTGAGCAAGTGCGAGCTGCCCATTGAAAGGCGCGGGCGGCCGCGGGCCCCGACGAGTCCGGCGCGCTCCGCCGCGAGCCCGGCGCGTGGGGCGGCCTGGGCGCCGTCCGCTGCTCCGCCCGCTCGCCTGCGCCCGGGCGCCGCCGTGCCGAGCCGCGCCGCGCCGCGCCAGCAGCCGCTCCACCGGGCGGGGACAGGCGGCGCGCGCGCGGGCGGGGCTTCCGGCCCAGCAGTCTCCTGTTTCCAGGCGCGAGCGCCGCGCAGCACGACGCGGGCGGCTGCAGGCCGCGCCCGCCCGCCCCGCCTGGGCAGCGAGGCTCTGCCGCCGGCCGCGCCTGCCCACACCTGCCTGCATCCGCACACGATCCTGCCCCGCCAGGCGCCCCCTGCCCCGCACCCGCGCGCACACACACATTCACAAGCACCTGCCCTGCAACCACCAGGCCCCACCTGCCCCCCCCCACATAGATACACACACACACCTGCCCTGCACCCGCATATGCACCTGCCACGCACACGCACCTGCGTGCAACCACCAGGCCCCACCTGTCCCGCACACACATACACATAAACGCACTTGTCCTGCACCCGCACATGCACCTGCCATGCACCTGCCCTGCAACCACCAGGCCCCACCTGCCCCCCCCACATAGATACACACACACACACCTGCCCTGCACCCGCATATGCACCTGCCACGCACACGCACCTGCGTGCAACCACCAGGCCCCACCTGTCCCGCACACACATACACATAAACGCACTTGTCCGGCACCCGCACATGCACCTGCCATGCACCTGCCCTGCAACCACCAGGCCCCACCTGCCCCGTGCGCGCGCACTCACCTGTCCTACACACGTACCTGCCTCACACCGGCACACCCACACAAGCACCCATCTACACAACATGCACACACATTCACCAGGCCCCATCTGCTCCACACCCACTAGGCCTTAACTGCCAGGCGGCACCTGCCCCACACCTCCCAGCGCTCCCAGGCGGGGATCATTTAAATGTTCAATGGGCCAGTGCAAGGAGACACTGCGGGTGCACAACAGTCGGCCTTGGGTCGCAGGAGGCCGCAGCTGGGATCCCAGAGTTTCTCTGGGCAAACCTGGCCTTATGCTTGGGTTCCTGGGACCCAGGAGGAGGTGCACGCCTGAATGGGAGGCCCCAGGGATAGCCTCCTGATCCTGCAGAGAGCACAGCGGCCAGAAGTCAGCATCAAGAAGCCTCCGCAGGGATTTCCCTGAGCCCCGTGGTCCCTCGGAGGTGACCAGATGTGGCTGAAGCAGGGTCCCCAGTACCCCCCGCCCCCATAAGCAACCTATGCTTAGTTCCAGAGAGGCACCTGTGGGAGATTTCCCTAGGGTGGGAGCTAGCCAGGCCCCAAGGGTGAGATGATGGGGTGATGGAAAAGGGACTGAAGCCAGCCCTGGGAGACCCTAATCCTGGGAGCTGGAATGTGCTAAGGTGGCAGTGAAGATAGGCAACATAACTGTCCTCTTGGGTGAAAAAACAACAGTAACACACAACGGCTGTATACCTAGCACTGAACTATCGGTACAGCCCACTGGGACACGGAGGACAAATCTGAAATCCTGTTATCCTGCTATTGTTTTTAGAATTCGAAAATTGATGAGAAAGCGTGGGTGGATTCAATCAAGGGTAACAGGAAACTGGGTATCTATTTGCAAAACAAATGATTTTAAATCCTTACTTAGTACTCACCTATGAAAATACCTCCCAAATTGGATTAATTAGAACATAGGGGGGAAATGAGAAAACAGGGTATAAGTGCACATTTAGCAAATGTCTCCAAGAACTTTCCTAAACGCAGGCACAAAATGAGTCACAAGGAAAAGATCAAAACTCCAGACCTGGGTGCATGTCTCACCCCCACACCCTTCACTTTCTCAGGCAGCAGTTACTCATTTAGCAGTGTCTAGGACCAGAGCCCCCAATGCACTCCTTTGGCTCCTCCTGTCCTGTACTAAGACCCATGGTGCCCTTGATGCCTACCCCCTCCACCTCACTCTCACCCAGACCAGGGTCACCAGGGGCCCTAGAATGTAAATCAGATGCTGTCATCCCTTTGTGGCTTCTCATGAATCAGAGAGGAAATCCAAGCTTCTTATCACAGAGAGCCCCAGGTCTGGGACACCTAACCTTCCTCTAACCTCCCTTCCATCCTCCAGCCAGGAGTCCCTCCCTGCCTACCTTGTTCCAGCCACATGGCCCTTCTTCCCACCAGCCACTGGACCTTTGCACATGCTATTTCTGCTGCCTTCCCCTGCTCCTCCCCCCTTACCCTCATGCCTGGTATGGAAATTACCTTTCTGTCTGGACTTTCTCTCTGCTATACTGCCAACTCCCTGGAGGCAGGGGTTTCTGCCCCCCTACCCCCATGTATTTGAGGTGGGAACCTGCTCAATGGAGATGTGAGAAGAATTGGTGTACTCTTCTGAACATGCCCATGCCATGCATGCCTCCCCAGTCCTCAGGACCGGCCAAAGGCACCAAGGCCACAGGCTTCTGCCTCCGGAAGCCCGCCACCCGGATGCCCTCCACTCCCTGTCACCACTCTGTCCCCACCTTTGCACATGACCCCGAAGACCCTGAATTACCTTCAGAGAACTGGCCTGCACACAAGGGCCTGAGTTGGGCACATGAGAAGGCCCAAGGGAAGCTCATTTCTGCCCCAGGTGTCTCCACCACAGCCCACAGGGTGGACCCTGACACTTAAGGCAGTATGCTGCCCACCTGCCTGGCCCAGGAAACTGTCCCCTCCAGGTGAAGCTGCCCCCTCCTGGGAGAACTCGCCACCCGGAATGACAGGATGGGAGGAGCCCCACCCCTTTGCTCCTCAGCAAGACCTGGTTTTGCACCCAAAGTACAGCCTGGTAACTCAGTTCTGCCTTCTGTTGAAGCAAACCCAAACTTTGCTAACTGCAGAAGACAGCCCTGAGCCCAAGAAGACCAGTATATGTTTCTCCTTTGGGAAAGAGGCCAGGCCCACCCCTCCAGGCCACTGGGGATGTTGCCTTGTAGTTGGGCTCCCTTCCTTAAGGAGTTCAGAATATTTCTAATGCCAGAACTTAATATTTTACTTTTCTCTCCACAAACAATATAAGGTCCTTTGTCTTTTAGTTATTCTGAGTACTCTGAAACATTGTGCAGATACCTGCATAATTTATACCACAATAGTCAGCATGGACATGAAGCAAAGCCTCCAAATCCCATCAGCTGGTGGGGGACACCCACTCGGGGTTCACTAGTGGTTCATGAGGGCATGTCGTGGGCCCCCCGGAGCCCTGCTTCTCCTGCAGGCATTGAGAGGAGGCCTTAGGACCCAGCTTCTGGTGACTCTGATGGTTCTTGAGACATGAAGACGTGCTCTCTGGCCACTCTGTGTCTTGGGGCTGCAAGAGAGGAGACCCTGAAGGCATCATGTGAGTGGGGTGGTGGACGGGGGAGGGGTGGAGCCCTGTGGGGGGAAGGGCAGCCCTGCAGAGATCTGGGAGAACATTCCAGCAAGGGAGAAGCACACTCAAAGTCCTGCTGTGGGTAGAGGGTCGGAGGCTTGGGTTCTATTCCTGACCGTGGAAGGGGCGATGTGGGTGTGGGGCACAGGCGGTCCTGATCACCACACAGCCTCCGCAGCTGGAGTCGGGCTGCAGTCTCGACGGGGACCGTGAGCGCAGATGGGTCAGCCGGGGAGACATCTGCAGCTCCCGCCTGGACTGGCTGAGTGCGATGGGGCTGTCCAACAAACTGAGTGGGACTTTGGACTCCCGCAGGTGGGGCTACCTAGAAGCAGGCAATCCCGGGTGAGAATTAAAGGTTTTTCCGGTCCAGGTCACCCACAATTTCATTCTGTAGCTGGAGCAGAATGCCGGGGAGTTCACAGGTGCATCTGAAAGTGAGAGAGAGGAAAGTGGCTTAGAGTTCTGTTACCTCCCCTAGCGCCACTCTCCACAGCATCCCTGCACAGGCCTTGCCACTGTCTTGTCATGGCTCCTATGTGGCCCCAGCCCCCAACCCACTGTCCCCAAGTGCTGCCTTCTGTTACTAGATCTGCAATGATTCCCACCCAGAAGAGAGGCAGCCCAGCTTTGTGCAGGCTCTGCCTCTCTTCCCTCCACCTCCGCACCCGCCCCTTCTGGGCACGAGCGTTTGGGCCTGCTGGCCTGCTCCTGGGCCCAAATCTGTCCTGGGCCTGCACATGGCAGGTACCCAGTGCCTGTTGCCCTTCAAAGGACGTGACTGTCCCCGGAGCTGCTGAGGAGTCCCCTCGGTGGGAAGCTGGGGCCCAGGGCTCTGGTCTGGTAGCACCAGCCTCAGCCCCGGTGGGACAACGTGGCATTGGGGGAAACCACGTCCACCAAGAGCCACTAACATGTGGATGATTCTTCATGGAGCTCCATGTTTGTGGCCTTGAATTCCACATAAGTATTTGAGTCTCTTATGGCCCCGTGTGGAAGCAGAACCCCATTCAAGGCATTCACACTGGTTGTAACCGGGAAGATGGGGACATCTACTCTCACTGGCACTTCTCATTCTGGCACGGAGACTGGGGGGCAGCCACGTCTCACCCAGGGCCTGGAGTGCAACCCAAGGCTTTGTGTTCCTTGGCCCATAAAGCTGAAGCATTAGATCCTGTGTACCTGGAAATTCTGATGCGACAAAGCAGCACACAGGAAGAAACACTGGAATAACAGAGTCCCCACCGGAAACAGAAGTGGGCAAATCCTGCGTGGTCTGGGGGCTCCATCAGGGAAGCATCTGCCTTCTGCTCAGGTCATAATCCCAGGGTCCTGGGATCAGAGCCTGCTTCTGCCTCTGCCTCTGCCCCTCCCCTGCTTGTGCGTGCACTCTGCACTCTCTCACAAATAAATAAATAAAATCTTAAAAAAAAAAGTGGACAAATCCCTGCAGCATTTGTCCCACAGAGACTGAAACTGTTCCACACACACATAAGTCCTGTAAACCTTGGGTTTTCCGCCACGAGATGGGGAGGATATGAGCCCGCACCTGCACAGGGTTGGGGAGGGCTGCAGGTGCCAGAGGCAGACCTGCCTTGCTGCTTCACCACTCCAAGTCCGGGCTTCCTCCATCATCAAGCGAGAACCAAGGTCACCTGCCTGGCAGGCTGGCTAGGCTCGATGAGACAAGTCCCAGCAGCTGAAGGCAGTCTCCTTCCCCAGCATGTTGGGCTGAGGAAGGCATGGAGGTCCTGCCCACAACAAGCCCCCTGCACCCAGCTCCTCCCCTGGTTTGCACAATAATGACCTTGGAGATTCAGGGAAAAAGTGTCCCAGTCACTTTGGAGCTGCTCCCAAGACGGGTCACACTGCTGAGTTTAGCAAAGACATGGAGCTTATGAGCCATTCACTGAGCTTTAGGTAAGAGAGAGTGTTATGGGTTGAATTGCATCCCCCTCAAATTCACATGTTGGAGCCCCAGTATCTTAGAATGTGACCTTATTTAGAAATAGGGTCTTTGCACAGGATCAGGTTAAAATGAGGTCATTTGGGTGGGCCCTACTTCCATGACTGGGACAGAGACACAGAAAATGTCATGTGTATGTAGACATATCGACAAGCTAAAGGCACCAGAGATAGCCAGCAGAGCCCCAGATGTGAGGGGAGAGGCAGGGAACACTCTTCACGGTGCCCCAGACAGAAACACCTTGCCAACAGCTTGATCTTGGACTTCTGGCCTCAAGAACTGAAAGACAGTAAGTTTCTGCTCTAATATGCCCCCCGGTTTGTGGTATGCGGGTTATGGTAGCCACAGAAGACTGACACGGAGGGGAATGGCACACACTCTGGAAACAAGACCAGAACACGACCCCGGAAGGAAAGCAGATGCAGCCTCCCACATGTGGTGTCCCCTGTGACGGGTAACTCCAGACCCCGTCCCTGCAGAACTTGCAAGTACAGGGTGGAAACAGCAACCTTTCACGCTGCAGCTGAGCTCCCAAGGAAGTGGGGACTATTGTGGGGACCATGGAGGGCGGAGGCCCTGGAGACTCCCAGCACCCTCGTGAGGGAGGGGAGAGGCCTGTGGGGCCCACACAAGGCAAGGGCTGGACAGGCAACACCTCCGGAGGAGCACGAACAGGAGACTTGCCTGCAAGGCGATAGGAGGCTGTGTGCCTGGCCTGCTCGGACACATCTCTGTGGAGAACCTGTAACCAGGGCCTTCAGCCTCACAGAGTGTAGGTCCTGAATTCTAGAGCTGCCACAGTCCAGGCCCCATCACCCCTGCTGCAGATAAACTAGCATACAAACCTGGGCCCAGGAGAAAGAAATGTATGATCGCTGTGGGGGAGAAGCTGTTGGTCCAGCCCCGTATGATTCCTGCCAGTAAAAGATGAGCTCACAATCAGAAAGTACAAAACTCACCAAGAAAGAGCCACCACGGGGGGCAGCACAAACAGCAGGACCCCCAGCAAAGAACACGGGACAAGAGAGCGTGAATTCCCACGGTTAACACGGTGAAAGCACTGGAGTGATGAGAGGGGAGGTGAATGGACAGGGACAGGAATCCAAGGGAGGGAAGAAGGGGCAGATTTGGAGCATTTGGAGAGAGGAGTGGTAGTCACTAAGATGACTCAATACGCAGGTTCAAACATGGCTTGGACACAGCCCATCAGCGCGCTTGCCAGAGGTGCCCGCGATGCCCAGGGCGCAGTGCAGAGGGCGCGCGAGGGGACAGAATAGAAGGTGCAGAGCATCTGTAGGGACTCCCTTCGGAAAGATCACGAGAGATGATGACTGAGGGCTTCCCACACTTGCAAGATTCGAATCCTTACATCCAGGAATACTATGAGTCTTAAGCCAGAAAAAAACCCAACTCTACTTTCCACATGTGAAAATGAAACCACAGAATACAAGACACATAAACTTTAAGAGGAAATAACCCTCAGATTGCCTCAAAAGTAGTTATGATGACAGCAGACATATCAATGATGATGATACAAATCTAACAATAATTGTATATCTGTTTTTTCAAAGTCTCAAGATGAAAGAACTATTAACTTAGGATTTTACACATAGCATTATCATCTATTGCAGTGCAAAAATTTACAGCAAAACTGTGCAGTTCAGAACAAAACACGTCCGGTACCTCATAGCTTCTGCGGTTCAGAACTCAGGCATGGCTTAGCCGGGTCCTCCGCCTGACAGGTTCTCACACGGCTGCAGTCCCAGCGCTGGCCGGGGGCTGTGGCCTCATCTGAAGGCATGGCTGGGGACTCCCATTTCCAGGGTCGCCCAGTGGTTCTCAGTCCCCCTGGCTGTCAGGAGGAGGCACCTCCCTTCCTGGCCTCGTGCGCCTCTCCTGGACGGCAGATGGCCAGGAAGGCAGCAGGCAGTCTGCTAGCAAGATGGAAGGCGCAATCATATGTAACCTGATCATGGACGTGAAACCCCTTTGCATGTCCTACTGGCCATGGGGCAGGTGTTGGTCCCATGCGGGCGGGGTGGGGGGCCCACACAAGGAGGGCAGGGCGGGCAGTGGGCCCAAGCACACAGTCAGACTACCATCCAGTGAGGGCTGAAACAAAGCCACCTTCAAACACACACGACTCAGAGTTTATGGCTCCACGTCTGCACGGAAGTCTCTCCTAGAGCTTCAGGGGGAGGTGAGTGGGACAGAGGGAGAAGGTGTGTGGGAAGACGCAACTGAGACTATGGACAGTGCCCCAACCGAGTGAGGAACAAACGGTGCAGCTGAGGTGGTGAAGGTTAAGATGCCAGGAAAGCCAAGCAGTGCCAGCCCCTCATGATAGCCAGGAGGAGGCTGGCGTTTGGGGTCCATCCTGCTCTTAAGTCAAGTCCTGGGTTTTAAAAGGGAAGTCAGCCAGTAACCTGACACAGAGAGCCTCCGAGTCTGCAGTGGATCTTGCAGGAGTCAGGAAAGGGGATAAAAAGGCAAAGATGAAGTCTGGTCAAGGGAAAACATAACATGGGGAAAAACTCAAACAGGACCCCAATCACCATAAAGTTCAATGGATTAAACTAGCCAGTGTTTTTTAAAAATCACTTATTGAATGGGATGGAGAACACGAAATGTAGCTGTGTCCTCATTTCAAGGATGCAGTTGAGGGAATAAAGGAAGAGATGTGTGAGGTAACTGGCCACCAGCAGAGACCTGTGATGGTGTTCTTGAGGCAGATGGAAGGTGCTGTAGGGTGAACAGCATGGGCCGGAGGGGAGAGGCCGCCGCAGATCGGGGAGACAGTTTGCCAGGGGAACTTGATAACGCTGAACTTGAATGTACCAAACACGCAGCTTGAAAATCTATAACGCGGACATTGGCCAAAGTCCAAGAACAAATGATCAGCTCTGCAGCCGGAAGGAAGCCGAGATGTACATCTCTCATGACAGACAAGGCAGGCCTAGGATTAATAAGGTCACAAAAACTCAAAGAACACAATTACAAGCGAGATCCAGTAGACAAAAAACCCTGCACACCCAAATTGAAGAATTCCTCATTTCCAAGCACACGTGGGATGTTTACCAGCAAGGGACACACTGCAAAGCCACCAAACTAAATCTCAACAAAATATCCGAGAATCCGTATCACACTGATCATGTTCTCTGACCACATGCAATGACAATAGGATGAAGAAACAATCACCAAACATTTGGAAATGTAAAACTGTAACATAGTATTTGACTAATGGTTCAAGGAATGAATCAAAATGAGACCGGAAAACAGGTAGAACCCAACAACAAACAAACACCACGTGCAAAACTTTTTAGGATGCAGCCACACTGGACCTTGGGAAGGGAGTTTCTATCCTGAAAGTTCGTGCACAAGAGAGCAGGAAAGGTGGAAAAGCAGCTGTCTCACTGGAGATGCAAAGAAAAACAATTAAGACTAAAGAGGTGATTTGTGGGATCGAAAACTAGAAAGAAAAGCAAACATTAGGCAGGATGAACAAAACTCCAAACTGGCTCTTTGAAGACTGTGCGGTAGGAAGCCTTTAAGACGGGCTCCAGTGGCCCCAGCTCCTGGTTCACTCGCAGTGAAGCCCCTTCCCGAGCCAGGGCGAGGCTGGCCGACCTTTCCCGTGAGGAGGGTACAGCAGAAGTGACGGGACGTCCCCGCCGAGACCAGGCTACAAGAAGGTTGTGACTTCTGTGCCCCCCAGGTCCCCCGCTTCGGGGAAAGCAGCTGCCGTGGGAAGATCTGATGTCTCCAGTCAACGGCCACGTGAGTGAGCTCGGAAGGGGGTCCTCCAGGCTGAGCCCGACCGCGGCTGCAGCCCCAGCCAACGCTTTGCAGCCTGCAAGACCCTGAGAAAGAGCCACCAAATTAGCTTACACCTGGCTCATACCACACAGAAACCGTGAGAGAATACACGTTTGCTGTTTTCAGCCACTAAATTCTGACGTCACGTGTTGTGTGGGGACAGGTAGTCAACATAAGTTAGAAGGGTCATAATGTGGCAAAAGACAGAAGAAGAAATGAGGAAAGAACACATCCCTGAACAGTATTAGGAATGAACAAGGACACACACAGCCCCGGGGAGAACAGAGACCTGAAAGTCAAAAGAAAAGATTATACCCAATTTTTGTCAATAAATTCAAAGCTTAAATAAGATAAACAATATTCTATTAAAAAACTAAACTTAACAAAATCACTCAGGGAAAAAATACAATACCCAAACAGCTGGACAACCACAAAGAAAATGATTCGGTAGTTTATAGAAGTACCCCACCTAAAGAAACAGATGCAGATGGTTCAAAGAAAAATCCTATCAAGTGTTTAAAGAATAGGTCATCCAAATCTTATAAAAAGTGTTTTAGATGATTAAGAAGTAGGAAAGCTACCCAAGTAATCTTGACAGATCGAATCCAGATAGTGTTAAAATGAATTTTAAAAATGTGTAATTGTATTTAGAAACAGAAATACAAGATTATAAAATAAAATATGAGCAAATCAAATCTATAAACATGCACAAAAATAATAATTATGCTAAATCAGGTTTATTCCAGGAATGTAAGAATGACTTACCATTAGAAAATGTATGAACATTTAACCCACTAGCAAATCAACGGAACCTTCCCACTGAATCATCACAACACATACAAGAAAAACTATTTGATAAAATCTAGTGCACACTATTCTTTCATTGAGATAAAATTGACATAACGTAAAATTTAACCATTTTAAAGTGTACAATTCAGTGGCTTCCAGTATATATTCACAGTGTTGTGCAACCATCACCACTAGATAATTCTAGACGATTTCATCACCCCAAAAAGAACCCCCATACCCATTTAGCTGCCACTCCCCATTTCCCCTCCCCTCAGACCCTGACGACCATTAATTTGTTTTCTGTCTCCATGAACTTGCCTATACTGGACATTTCATATAAATTGAATCACATAATTTGTGGCTTTTGTGTCTGCTTTCTTTCACTTGATACAATGTTTTCGGGGTTCATCCACCTTATAGCACTTCTTTTTATGGCTGAATAAAATGCCATTATATAGATATACATTTTTGTTAGTCCATTCATCAGTTGATCATCATGCAGACACTCTTCTGGTTGCCCGTTGATTGGAGAGTCCAATCTACTTATATTTAGTGTAATTATTGAGAAGGACTTATTTCTGCCATTTTGCTACTTGTTTTCTATTTGTCTTACATCTTTTCCCCCTGGATCCCCCCATTTCTGCCTCCTCTGCTTAGGTAGGTATCTTCCCGTGTAACATTTTTATTTCCTTCCCATTTCTTTAACTATGTATATATTTGTTATTAGTGCCTGCCATGTGGCTTACAAGTAACATCTTAGTTTATGATAATCTAGTCGGAATAAACACAAACTTAGTTTCAAGAGTATACAAACACATAGCTTCATTTCCCCATGTTACTTTTGTTACAAATCACATTTTTATACATTGCATGCCCATCAACAGGGTTAATAATTATTGTTTCATGTAGCTGTTTTTTAAAGCAACAGGAAATGAAAGAGGATTTAGAAACCAAAAGCACGATAATACTAGCTTTTATGTGTATTGTTGTTCTTTCTTTTAATTACTGTCTTTGAGTTACCGTCTAGTGTCCTTTCATTTCAACCTGAAGGATTCTCTTTAGCATTCTTGCAAGGCAGGTCCCCTAGTGAGATTCTCTCAATTTTTGTTTATCCAAGGATGTCTTAATTTCTTTTTTTTTAAGATTTTATTTATTTATTTGACATACAGAGAGACAGAGCACAGGCAGGGAGAGAGGCAGGCAGAGGGAGAGGGAGAGGCTCCCCACTGAGCAGGGAGCCCGATGCGGGGCTCAATCCTAGGACCCTGGGATCATGACCTGAGCCGAAGGCAGACACTTAATCAACTGAGCCACCCAGGCATCCCAGGATGTCTTAATTTCTACTTAAATTTGGAAGGATAGTTTTGCTGGACGTTGAATTATTGATTGGCAGTTCTTTGTTCAGCATTTTTCGTGCATCACCCCAACGCTTTCCGGTGCCCATGATCTCTGATGAGAAATCAGCTGTCATTCTTAGAGAAGCCCCCTTATAGATTCTCACGTTGTATTTGGTTTTCAGCAGTTTGATTACACGTCTTGGTGTGATTCCCTTTAAGGAGTTTTCATACTTGGAGTTTGTTAAGCTTCTTGGATGGGTACATTCATAATTGTCATCGAATCTGGAAAGTTTTTGGTCATTGCTTCTTCAAATATCCTTTCAACCCTGTTCCCTCCTCCCAATATGCCTCTGTTGGTATTGGTGGTATTCCATAAGTCTCTTGGGCTCTGTTCATTTTTCTTTCTTCTTTTTTTCTTCTCAGATTGTCTAATGCCTATTGACCTATATTCCAGTTCACCCAGTCTTTTTTTTTTTTTAAGATTTTACTTATTAGAGAGAGAGAGAGAGAGCACAAGCAGGGGGAGCGGCAGGCAGAGGGAGAAGCAGGTTCCTTGCCAAGCAGGGAGCCCGATGCAGGACTCGATCCCAGGACCCTGGGATCATGACCTGAGCCGAAGGCAGACACTTAACCGACTGAGCCACCCAGGTGCCCCTGTTGTTTGTTTAGTGACTTTTCCGAACTAATTTTGCAAAGTCTGCACTGTTGGTCACATGGCCACTGATGTCTCTGTTGAGCTGGCGTAGTGGTCAGTTAGTGATTTGACAAAGACTTCTTTAAAAGTCTAGAACAGCAATACCCTCCCGAACCATAAAAGCTCCCAATCTTTGCAGATGGGCAATGTGTGTGGATTGGGGCACACTTTCAACACTCATCCAAGCAGTTTAATACCCTGCCTTTGCCCTCACTGCCATTTGCATGGAGCCTGAAGGTCGCCCAGGGCTGAGAGATGAGGCCGCTCGGGCTGTTCTGAGGATACGCCCAGGGAATGCGTGTGCAGCTCTAGACCCACAGGAGCTCCCACCCCAGCCTTTCCTCCCAAGCTTTTCAGTATGTCTGTCGTTTGCGCCCCAGGCAGCAGTGGCTAATACATTTGCTTTAAAAGTTTTAACAGGAATCGCCCCCTCCCCCCCATAGCTACTTCTCCATCCTGGAGAGTTCCTAGTTGGGTGAAACAGAGGCAAGCCTTTTTTGCAACAGTCCTTCAGGGAGTGCCCAGAAGATCGGAGCAAAGAAGGACAGTGCTTTGGACACAGCGTCCACTCTGCCCCCTCTGGCCCCAAGCACCCACACCTGGTTTTTGTGACTGCCAACCAAGCAAGGCACGAGGGGCAGGCCAAGGGCAAAGCACAAATGCCCAGAGCCCTCAGACCACAACTGAGCTGCTTTTCCTCAGTCAAGCATTAACCTGTTGCTATAAGTCTTTGATCATTTTCCAGAGTTTCAATAAAGTTGATTCTGATATATTTTTTTTTCGCCAGTTTACTCGCTGGTTTTTGAAGATCCTTATTCCATTTTCACTGACATCACTGCCTAAAAAACATTTTTGATGAGGGCGCCTGGGTGGCTCAGATGGTTAAGCATCTGCCTTCGGCTCAGGTCATGATCCCGGGGTTGTGGGATCGAGTCCCGCATCAGGCTCCCTGCTCCTTGGGAGCCTGCTTCTCCCTCTGCCTCTCTCTCTCTCTCTCTCTGTGTGTCTCTCATGAATAAATAAGTAAAATCTTTAAAAAAAACATTTTTGATGAAACCCTGTCAGAAAACTGTAAGTAGGAGGAAAATTCCTTAACTTGATAAAGAATATCAGTCAAAAGTGGGCAGTAAGCATCATAAATATCGGTGTGGTGATGGTCACACAACACTGTACACTTACAATGGCTAAATGGTAATCTTATGTTGTATGCATTTTACTACACATATAACAATCTGAATCCAGTAGCCATTAAAAAAAAGGAAAGCATCATAAGCACATACTGTCAGGAACTGCAACGATGCTCCTGCCTTTGCTGCAACCTTGTGCTGGGTTTTTGTGCCAAAGCAGCCCAAGGTACCCTTATGACTGACCATAGGTCGTATGGAAACCTACACAGAAAATTAGGGGTCTGCAGACTAAATATTAGCACCAATAAAATATCTTGAAAAGTCAAAATATAGGGGTACCTGGGTGGCTCAGTCATTAAGCATCTGCCTTCGGCTCAGGTCATGGTCCCAGGGTCCTGGGATCGAGCCCCGCATCGGGCTCCCTGCTCGGCAGGGAGTCTGCTTCTCCCTCTGCCACTCCCCCTGCTTGTGTCCCCTCTCTTGCTATCTCCCTCTCTGTCAAATAAATAAATCTTTAAAAAATAAAAAAATAAAAATATAAGACGATAGAAACATATAGGAAGAGCAATCTTTATTTTATTTTATTTTAAAGATTTTATTTGACAGAGAGAGAGACAGCAAGAGAGGGAACCCAAGCAGGGGGAGTAGGAGAGGGAGAAGCAGGCTCCCCGCAGAGTGGGGAGCCCGATGCGGGGCTCCATCCCAGGACCCTGGGATCATGACCTGAGCCGAAGGCAGTCGCTTAACCGACTGAGCCACCCAGGCACCCCGAGTAATCTTTTTTTAATGTTTTATTTATTTATTCATGAGAGTCAGAGAGAGAGAGAGAGAGAGAGGCAGAGGGAGAAGCAGCCTTCCCACTGAGCAGGGAGTCCGATGCACGACTCGATCCCGGGACCCTGGGACCATGACCTGAGCCGAAGGCAGATGCTTAACCATCTGAGCCACCCAGGCGCCCCAGAAAAGTAATCTTTTGACTAGAGATACAGCAGGCAGGACCTCTGTAATGACCTATGTCTGGTTCTGCTCCTCTTTCCATCACATGGAGGAGTACAGTTCTACAGGCCTCTTGCACTGGGGTCAGCCCAAGAGATCAGTCCAGAACAGAGAATTGGGCAGGAGGCACTTGTCAGTCCTGAAGCGAAACACAGAACTGCTGGGGCAAAGCCCTCCAGTGCTCTCTTCCACTGAGTTAGTCATGGGGCCACTCTCTTGTGGCCACCAGACTCCAGGTACCCCCTCCTGTCTCCGTGCTCATGCCCCGTGGGGTCCCCTCTGAGCACAAGTGGGACCTTGCAATATGTTTTAACCAGTAGAACATGCAACCATAATGGGATGTCACTTCCACGATCATCATTTTGATGAGATTTTAATGCCCACCGAGCCAAACGACTCTCCCCCTTGCTGGCTTGGGGAGGATCCGTGTGGCAAGTTGCTGAGGATGGCTTCCAGCCGATAGCCAGCAAGAAACTGAGACCCTCAGTCCTGCCACCTGCAAAGAGCGGAACACTGCCATGGCCACTAAGCTTGGAAATGGATCCTTTCTGGGCTGGCCTCAGAGGACAACCCAGCCAGGTCGATTCCCGACCCATGGAAATGGTCGGAATCACGTGCCAAAATGTGTTGTGTTAAGCCACTGAGTCTGTGGCCACGTGCTGTGGTGACAGATGGGGGTATTGGCCACGGTGCCCCACAGCGTGTACTGTGGGTCTGCAAGAGCAGGAGCAGGACTGTGCTTTGGTTTGGGGCCATTCCTGTTTGGGGCTTTGGTGACCACAGCAGAACCTGGCCTAACGATTACCATTTATCACTGGAAAATGACCTTCACCACATGAGCAACATATGGGGCCTGTGAGGGAGTGGGGGAAGCAGGGAGCCGTTCCCACAACTGGAGGGGAGCTGCCGGGACAGAGCGGAGGCTCGGGTCCTCGTCGGAGTATGAGGACCTGCCGGCCCAAGAGAACACAGCAGGACTACCTCACCTCATGCCTGAGAGGGTCCTATGGGTCCAGCTCAGCCAGAGGTGCTCCGGGGCCACGGGCAGGTCAGGGAGGACAGAGAGGGGGGCATCTGGTGCCCCTCCTCAATCATTTGATGTCAGGTCTTGACCCCCAAAGGGTCACTCAAGTCCAGGACAAATAGCCTGGTACCAGAAGGAAAACAGATGGAAGCTGAGCCAAGTCCCAAGGGCTGAAAACCCTAACGGTCACTTGCTCCCCCGCTCCTGCCTCCTCCCCACTCCCCCTGTGGCGGGTGTTTGGGGTGTAAGAGCTCCCCGGCATCTGTCTCTGGAAACAATCTAACCAACTCCCCAATGGGCTCTGCCTGCAGGGTGGAGGTCAAAGAGCAGCAAACCCCTGGGGGGCAGACGAACCAGGAACGGGGAAAGAGAACCATCACCACGGCAACAATTTACTGCCTCCACCGGAGGACAAAACAGCTCAGCAGAGATATTTTGGGCAATCTATGAAAGGAAATCGGGCTGTGGCCACCTCAGAGGACGGAAGGTTCCCCTTCTCAGAGCCAGCAGAGTCCGGGTGCTTGGGCGCTCAGCCTCTCGTGGCACACCCCCCAAAAGTCCTCTCCCGACCGCACGCACCCAGGAATCCCTCAGACCCGCAAAAAGCAGCGTGCCCCCCAGGCCTGGATCCGAGGCCCCAGCCGGCTCAGGGTCTCCGCGGCCCAGGAGTCACGGAGAACAGAGCGGTACAACCAAGTCCGCAGATTGGAACCCGAGCCACAGAGCCGTGAAGTCCCGGCTGCCACGGAAGTTGACAGATTAGAAGGAGCACACCCCACAAGGGTGTGGGAAGGTGCTCCCTCACAGCCGTCCATAACAGAAACTTGTCTCAGAAAAGCCCAGAATGACTCTGCAGTAGGTTCAACCATGTCCCCGGGGAGGACTTGTTCAGGTCCTAGCTCCCAGAATGCAACCTTGTTCGGGTTGTTAGGATGAGCCCGAACCCAACAGGGAGGAGGGACATTTGGGCACAGACACAGGGGGTCGGCCACGCGATTGGGGAGGCAGAGAGAGGAGTGACAGGTCAAGCCCAGGCCAGCCAGGCACCTTCTGCAACTCCAGCAGCTGGAAGGGGCCGGGGGGACCATCCCCGAGAGACTTGGTGGGGCAGCGCGCGGGACCCCTGGACCTCAGACTTCTGGCCTCCAGGACGGAGAGGTAAGTTTCTGTGGTTTGAAGCCAGCCCAGGGCTGGTACGTGGCTCTGGTGGCCACGGGAGGCAAACGTGGACCGGGACCTCTTACTGGCGGTCATAACCTCCTTCCTTCATGTGGAGGGACTTCTCGGGAGCAAGCATCTCCTGCAGTACAAACCCCCGAATGCCTGCCCTCCGTCCTTCGCAGTTCACCCGTTTCTGCTTCTTCTGTTAACGTAACGTGCCCACCGCTCCTCTGCTTCCCTCATCACCGGTCCCTGAGTGTGTGCCTTGAGTGTGTCCCACAGACGGTCACCAGCTTGGCCTGCGACAGATGTGGGACAGTGAATGCTTTCCTGCTTTTACAGTTGTTTGTACTTCTCTATATTTCTTGGGTTATCGTAATATTGCACATTTTTATAAAAACAGTGCCGTTTTAGCAGATTTAAAGAACTTGAGTGGGACCCTGGGGGGCTGCCGCGTGGAGCAGGGACCGGCAGAGGGTGGTCGAGCATTCGCGGGTAGGTGTTATTTTGTCACATTTCTTTGAGTCAAGAATCTTGACAGAAAACCACCTTTACCCGGTGTATTGGTTTCCTAGGTTTTCCGTGACAAGCCAGGGGTCTTCAGACAGCAGAAATGGATTGTCTCACAGTTACGAGGACTGGAGCCTGAGACCAGCTGTCCACAGGGCGGCGCTCCCTCTGGGGACCAGGTGCTCCCGGGTGCGTCGGCCTCCAGCCTCTGCGTCCGTCCCCATGCGGCCTCCTCTCCTCCTGTGGCTCATCTTATAAGGACACGAGTCATGATGGACTAAGGGCCCGCCCTGTACCAGCGTGGCCTCATCTTAACTAATTACACCTGCCACGACCCTATCTCCAATTAAGGTCATTGAGATCCTGGGAGTCATAATGTCGACATGTCTTACTTTCTGTGGGACACAATCCAGTCCCCAAAGCTCACCAATCTCCCTCCAGAGCTCTCTGGCAGAGCTGGTGGGGAGGGCAGGAGGCCCCTAGCAGGTGGGCACTGACTGGGCCCTTCGGGTCACCCTGCCACAGCAAGGGTCACGAAAGGGGATATGCCTCTGCCGCTGTGAGGCTCCTTGTGTGCTGAAGAGAGGGTGCCCCCAAAGACCTTTGCTCACAGGCCTGTTCTATATTGTTATCATTTAAAATCATTATTATGAAAATCAAAATCATTACCATTAAAGTTTCAGATGGTTGTTTTAAAAAGCTTATTTTTAAAACCTTCCAATGAGTGATTGCTCCCCACTGCTTTGTGTGGATTCCATTTTCTCCTTCCCATGTGCACGATTTCACGATCTTTTCAGAGCGTGAGTTTAAGCTCCTAGAATCTGTGCACGTGGGGAACTGTTTGTCTCCGGTTTTGAAAGGTCCTTTGGTGGGCACAGAGCCCCAGCAACGCTCTTCCCTCTGCGCAGGAACCCTGCTCCCCCGTGCGCAGCGCTGCTGGGGAGAAGTCTGCCATCAGTGCCATTACTGCTCACTGTGGGCCACGGAAATTTGATGTCCCGTTTTTAGGTTGAATATGTATCAACAATTTACTCATTAAAAAATATTTTTGGGTGCCTGGGTGGCTGAGTCGGTTAAGCGTCTGACTCTTGAACCCAGTTCAGGTCATGACCTCAGGGTCGTGCGTTCAAGCCCTGCGTTGGGCCCCAGCGCCTACTTAAAACGTATGTATTTTTGGCACCTGCCGTATGGATGTGTCCAGGTGCTGCACATGTGGCCATGAACAGGACAGGCAAAGCCCTGCTCACGGACGTGACCTGCGTCGGCACAGGGGAGCCAAACCAGCTGCGTGCAGTGACAGCACCATGGAGAAAGATGCAGGGGAGGTGCCAGGACACCTAGCAATACAGGAGGGATCCTCCAAGGGGAGCCCTGAATGGCATGAGCACAGGGCCGTGCACAAGTGGTTGGAGCCCAGGGGGGGGCTCCCGGCACCCCGTTGTCGGTGGGATCTGTCCCTGTTCCCTTTGCTCTAGTTCCATTCGTCCTGCATAGTCAGGGGGTCCTTTCTTCACCATGACAACGGTGGGGGGGAGGGCTGCAGCCAGCCCTGGTGGCCACCGTGGCGCCCATGGCCTCATATCCTGTCCGGATGACATCCTCGGAGCGCTCTGTCCTCCGCATGTCCTCATGCCACCAGGAGGTCCTTAAAATGGTTACCTCCCATTTCCGCTCCCACCCCCAGCTCCAGGATTTGCTCAGATAATTTCCCACTTTTTTCCAGGTGATTATTAGGCATTTCCGGCAGCACACGTGTACCCTCCTTGAGGGTCCTATGCAGAGCTCCCAGGAGGCTGCGGAGCACAGACCCCAGAGCCCGGTGCTGGAGGCCGGGGGCCTGACTCTGCACCTGCTCCTCCTCACCTGGGGATGGAGCGTGGGAGGGTACGGCACCTTCTGCACCGGTCGCTGGAGACCAAGAGAACTGATGTGAAACGTGGACTATGCTCCGCGTCCCCCATGCCTTCTGCGAGGGGGGATGGTACTGACATGCGTTTCCCTTGGGTGATTGGGGGGCTGAAATCAGTTGATGGGAAGTGGAGATTATGACAACCTCTTCCCCCCAAATTATTGGCAGAGCATAGCAGACTGACGGGGAGGAGACAGGGATGTGCCGGGTCCTGGGACTTTGCGATCCCAAGACCCCGCATGGGGCCGGCCGGCTGGACTAGGTGGGTGTGCACCTTGCCATCCCCTGGGAGCTCACGGATGGAAAGCGCAGATTACCTCCGGGGGTTGTCAGGCGGAAGAGAACCCAGAGGACACGGACACGTGTCAGCGCCTTCTTCGTGGCCAGTTGGCAGGGAAGGTAGAGAGCTCCCTGACAGCCCTTCCCAGAGCCCGTGGGAGGGTGAGAAGCTAGGTTGTAACAGCGACCCGCTGGAGGTTTGGACTTCTCTCCCTGGGCTGGGAGGGTGAGGGGTCGAGGGAAACGGGCCTTGTGACCACGCCTCTTTCCGTGTGGCCAGGGAGTGGGGCAGTGGTGGAGAAAACGTGGTGACTTGAGCCTGCGAGGCCGACAGGCTGAACAGGACCAGCTGACGCGCTGGGAGAGTGCAGGGCCTGGAGGGCTGTCAGCACGGAAGCGTCCAAGGTCAGCAAGAGTCCTTGGGGCCAGACACAGAGAGCCTGGGATACCACGGAGAACCCAGCCCACACCCTCACCCATCAGGCCCCAGGGCGCCCCCCCCCAGGGTCTACCCAGGAGCATCTAGGAACCACCGACCAACCCCCACTGGGGCCGAGCTCAGACCCCTCCTGGTGTGCGGGTCTGCACCTCCTCAGACTGTGCCCACAGTCTGTCCCCCCCCCGAACTTACTCCTCACCTCGCCACCCTCCCCACTGGCCCTCTGTCCCTCCGCCCTTCCGTCACCGCCCCCCCCAGCCTCCCCGACAACCTCACCCAGCGGGCTCCAGCCCCACAGATCTCCACCTGCGTCTTCTCGAGGGGGATAAGCTTCTCCAGCCAGCACACAGGAAGGTGGGCGGTCCTGTGTGCGCCCCCGAGCCCCTGCTGGACACTGGACACTGGCGGACGGCCCTGCAAACTTTCCTCAGCCACCTCCAAGAATGACGTGGAAGAACGTCCTCACGCCAGCCAGGACGAGGCCAGAGAGAGTCGGGGCTTCCTTGTGTACCCACCTGGGGCCGTGATGGCTGAGGAGGTGGCCCGTGCCAGGCAGGGCGCACAGCATTTCATGCGCTCTTAGCGGGGTCCTCCCCGCCGCTCCGGGAGCCGTGTCTCCCATCATCCCTGCTTTCCGGCTGCAGCGGGCACCTGCCTGAAGTTACGCAGCGGAAAGGGGTTGGGCGCTCCGGCTGAGGTCAGCGCCTCCGCCTGGCACGGCCGTGCGGACACAGGGGAGCGCGGACACGGGAAGGCGACTGAGAAGTCAGGGGGTCCAGGCCAGCGGGGGCCAGGAGGGCACCCTCAGGAAACGGCAGTTCGGGAACCGGGGAAAAGTCAGCGCAGCCGAAGACAAGGGAGCTGTGTAGGTATTCGGCCGGGAGGCAGGAGCGCAGTCCTGGGTTGGCAACAGCTGATGGGGAGGTCCCTTCCCCTGGGGGCTGTGCAGTGCGGCAGGGACCCTGGATCAGCGGGGAATCAGGGAATCTGCAGAGAACAAAATGTCAAGAGAAAACGACATTCCCGCCCGTGTAAACGGGTCTGCGTTGCCCATATGCCCAGATTAGGGCTTTGTCTCCGTCGTTCTGCTCATCGCCTTCCGGAGGCTTCCGCCCCGGAGGTGCACCTGCGGGGCTCCGGCCGGCGCGCGCGCACGCCACCTGTGCAGCAGGGGAGAGGGTGAGGGGGCTTCCCGACCCCTTCTCCAAGCATGGAAAGGATCCGCTGCGGTGATTCCAACTCCGGGTAACAGAATCTCTGTTCGGGGCCGGCGCCCGCGGTCGCCCCGACGAGGGGTCCCTCCAGCCGGGAAGCGCAGGCTCTGCGCCGGGCGTCACGCTGCCAGGGCACAGGCCCAGGGCGACCACCGCGTCCCGCCATCTGACGCCGGACTCTCCCGGACACACCGGCCCCGCGGTACGGACCCATCGCCCGGCCCGCTCGGCCCCCGCTGCCCCGCGTGCTGGGAACCTAACAGCACAGCTCCAGCGACTTCGGCCAAACTGCGCGCCGCTGCGGACAAACCGGAACCAACGCGCAGGGCTGCCGGCCGAGCTAAGCAGGGGAGGAAGGGGGGCGGGGCGGGCGCCCGCGGCACAAAGTCCGCTCGGGGAAACTGAGCGCGGGAACCGCAGTAGCTTCGCATTGGCCGGGCGGTGGCAGTCTCTCATTGGCTGGGCTGTTGCTGGGGGAGGAGGAAATCTTCTTTCTTCTGCTGGGATAGCTGAGTGTAGCTATGGCAGCATCCGGGAGCGAGGTGCCTCTTTTCCAGTTGGGTCTGCAGTTGACCGGGAGTGGCCGGAGCTCCCCCTACCTGCCTCCAGACTCTGTCCTAAACGAAGCTTCTTGTTAATTTTCGCAGGGGCAAGTCCCTGCCCCACCCCCAGTTGCTCCCCTGTGGCGTGGAGGCTCTGCGCCGGGAGGTGGGGGGCGGTTCCCGGGCGGAGGGGCCGGAGCTGGCGCTGGTCCGGCTGCTAGGGCGTCCAGGATGACGTCAGGATGACGTCAGGAGGGCCTGGGAGCGGGACTCCTGGTGACTGGGGGAGGGGTGCGGCGGTGACGTCAGGCGGAGGCGGCGTGATGCCCCGACTGTTCTGAAGGCAGTGGCCGGCGAGGCCGCGCCGAGAGGGGAGGTGGCCCCTTCGCCGCAGCTCCCTCGCTCCTCCCGTTCTCCGTCCCTGTGCCCGCAGACGGCGAGGCCCCCTCCCACTCCTCCTGGCCTGGGCCTCTCCCCAGCGCCCCGCGCTGCACCCCGAGGTTGGCGCCCGCCTCCGCGCCCCCTTGCCGTCCCGCATGCCTGCGCCTGGCGCCTCCCGGACCCGAGCCCGACGTGGGGCTGGCCGGCCTCCGCAGGCGGGATAGGGAGCCTCGCCCAGCCGGGGAGAGCCCCTCCCGGACTTGCAGGGCCACAGCCGGGCTCAGCCGGGAAGGGACTCCCCCAGACGCGCCGCTGACCGGGAGCCCCCCTGCGCAGGTCAGCCCGGAGCGGGAGAGCCCCCGCGCCCGAGGCGCGCAAGTCTCCGGCTGTGGCCAGGCGCGCTCTGACCCAGCGCGGCTCAGCTCGAGCAAGTGCCGCGGCAACAAGGCTGACGGGGAGCCCTGTGGCCCGGGCCCTCCCGCCAGCACGGGGCAGCCGAGTCCCTGGAAGCTCAGCCCACGGGCAGGCCCAGCCCAGCGCGGGGCGAATGCATCCGCAGGACACCTGGCTGGCTGAGAGCCCTCTGACCCAGCTCAGCACGGGGCACCTGCGTCCCCCAGACGCCCCACGGACCAGGAATTCAGCCCAGCTCAGCAGAGATTTCCCTGGACACCTGGCCAACCGGTAACCCTTTGACACGGCTTAGTGCAGGGCGCAGGAGTCCCCCGGACATGTGTCTTCCAGTGGAGGGGTGAGGGCAGAGGTGAAGGCAGGGGTTCCTCCCCATGCTGGGTCCCCGTGCGGACATGCTGGTGGGCACATGGCCTGCAGTCCCCTGGCTTGGGACCAACTTCAACCTGGTGGCATGCCATTTGGGAACCTTTATCTTTCAGGGAGTTGTCTTCAGAGGGGGCAAAGAGCGCCGGGCCTTAAACTGAGAGATGGACCGGGAATGAGCTCGTGGGTAAATCTTGGACCGAGTCCGGCAGAAAGTTGGAATTTATGAAAGCAGCTTTTAACACGAGCGGGGAAAGGAATACATCTCTTTAAGAAAGTGTCTAAGCTAGAGGTTTTGCTCTCCCATGTGTGAAGATCAAAGGTTGAGAAATCTGCTTTGTCACTCGGTGTCACAAGGAGGACACAATTTAAAGACCTTTCCAGAGCTCCAGGCCTCCACAGACACGGCACGAGATGAGGAGGGGGCTGGGAGCAAGCTGTGGAGAGCCCCAGGCCCTGGCTGAGCTGCTCAGCGGAGCAGAGGTGCTCCCTCCTGGGGCCGGGAGGGGGTCTTCGCGGCCAGGCCAGGCAGCGGGCTCAGAGGCAGGCCCCGGTCCGTGAGCTGGAGAGCTGCTTCGGCTGGAAGCATCTGCCTTCCAGGCAACCTTTGCAGAGGGGCACTGTCCCTGCATACACCCATCCAGGAAGGATTGAGTGGGAGCTGGGGCAGGGTGGGGGCCGCCTGTGGGAGTGGGGGTGGCAAGAGTTTCAGGATTTATATGTTTTGAATAAGTGATCACTTCAAAATAAGTTAAACATTCCCAGGGTGAGTGTGAGGCATGGCCTAGTAGCAGTCACCGCCACACCTCGTGCGACCCTCTCCAGATGTTGGACAGGGGCCTCTGCGGCCCTGAGAAAGTGTGCGGGTGGCTGACCTGAGCCCACCCTTCTGTCCCATCAACATTTCCCACGTTGGCTTCACACAAGGCCAGCCACTGAGGTCGGCACCATTCTGATAGAAAAGCAAAGCAAAGCAGGTATTTCTGTGTAAACCATTTCTGGCCCAACACCTCCCAGCTGGACTGTGGCAAAGCTTGGGTTTGGACCCAGACGTTAACGGCTGCAAACTGGCCACAACAGCAGGTGCTTCTCAACTGCAGGATCTTGCCTGATGCAGGCCTTGGAAGAGCAAATGGGATGTGGGAAGACCACATGGAAAGAGACCGAAGACCTGGCACCAGTCCCAGAGGTGGTGCGGGGTCGAGGCAGCGGGCAGAGACTGGAGTGAGGTGCCAGAGTGTGGGCTCTGCTCTGACCAGAGAAGCACTGCAGGGTTTGGGGGACACCGTGGGGGTCACGCTGGCTGCTTTAGGTGCAGGGCTGCGTGGACAGAGTCAGGCAAAGCAGGTGACGGGTGGGAGCAGGTGCATCTTGGAGACTGTGGGGTGTCTGTGGACATGGAAGATGGGCGGTCGCTTCCAAAAGCCAGAGCTAAGAACCTGTGATGAATTGGACAGAAGGGAGGGGGTAGGTAATGGTCCAGGCTCGGCCCCTCCTGGGAGATGGTCCCTCTTAGCTCCAGGGATGTGGGGTGGGAGCTCAGGTGAGGTGCAGATCCCCGTGGGCTGGGGCCTGCCTGGGACCCCAGCCAAGGTGGAGGAGAGCCTAGCTCTGTGGCCCCTGGACAGAGCTCGGGGTGTGTGCTCATGGTACCTGGGCATAAACTGATGGGAGCCATGAGGAAGCCAGTTGTCTGGGGTAAGGTGAACTCCAGGGGTACATGGGAAGAGAGAGGCTTGCGTCTCTAGGATGGATGGTGTCTGAGCTGATTTGGGAGCTGCTGGTTTCAGGAGCCAGTGGGGAGGCCGGTGGAGTCCAGGTCACTTGGACCTGAGAGGAAAGTGGGTCCTTGCTGTGATCCCAAGGCTGGGGACCTCCTGTGCTCAGCTGCTCAGACCCCACTCACCGTAGCCCAGGTCGTGGACACAGCAGGCTCCTGGAGGGCTGGCACCTCACTTTGGGGGTGTGATCCAGAGCAGTTCACCCCTGGAGTACCCAGTTCCCTCGTCTGTAAAATGCAGACAACTCAGGATGGGGGGCAGGAAGGCAGGAGAGGGCAGGGCTGGGGAGGAGATTGGCAGGGGCAGGGCACAGAGGGAGACCCCAGGCAGGAGGGACGGAGGGAGGGTCCTGGCCCTTCCTTCCTTCAGGCAGAGCATCAGCTCTGGGAGGGGAGCACCCTGGGTGCCGCCTCTATCCCACACCTGCCTGCTCCGCCCTCTTGGTCACAGGCCACAGTCCCGCCCCAGACTACCCCTGCTTCCTCCACATTGCTGGGCACCCACAGGTCAGGGCCCCAGGGGCCCACGGGGATGTTTGGGGCTCCAGGAGCAGGGATGGGGCTGCTAGCCTCAGGAACTGTTCTGGGATGTGTCGACAGGTGTGCCACTCATTACATAATTTGATACATTTATAGATCCACAGGAAGCTGCAGGTAATTCAGAAAGGCACCCTTTACCCATTTCGCCCCAGCATAGCATCTTCCATCCCTGCAGACAGTGCTGGTGCTGGAAACCAACATGGCGCGACGGGCAGATCTGGTTCTGTAGGTTTATCACGTACAGTCAGGAAACCACAGCACAGCCCAGGTGTGGGACTGCTCCATGGGCACGCCGTGCCCCTTCCTGCTCCACACCTGCCCCGGTGTCTCACCCCCGGCAGTCACCAGTGTGTTCCCCAACTTGGGAGCTTGCCATTTGGAGAGTGTTACATGGGGGTATCCCTCTAGCTGGGACCCTTTGAGGTTGGCTGGTGGTTTTTGTTTCCACTCAATGCCCCTGAGATCCGTCCAAATTGTACATGCCACGACTTTTGGGCTTCTCTATCACTGAGTAGGGCTCTGTAGTGTGGATGGACCACAGTTTGTGCATCCGGTCACCTTTCGAGTTTCCCGTCTTGGCTATTCCAAACAAACCCACAGTGAACATTTGTGCACAGCGCTCTGGGATAAAGGTCCATGAGCGTGATTGCTGGGTGTAGGGTTTCTGTTTAGCTCAAACTGTCTTCCCAGAGTGACTGTGCATTTACGTTCCCACCAGCAATGTAGGAGAGAGCCACATCTTCCCAACGTTTGAGGTTTTCACTTATTTTACCCACCTCTTTAGCAGGTGGGCAGTGATACCTCATTCAGGATTTTGTGTGTGTTTCCCTAATGGCTGGTGATGTTGAATGTTTCCTGTGTGTTTAGTTGCCATCTGTACATTCTCTTTGGTGAAATGTCTGTGTCTTTTGCCCATTTTCTATTTGGCTAGTTTGGGGTTTTTTCTCCTGCTGACTTTTGAGCGTTCTGTATACATTCTAGATACAAGTTCTTTGTCAGATAGTGGTTTGCAAACAATGTTCTCCTAGTCTGTAGCTTGTCTTTCCACCCTCCTAGCAGGATCTTTACTAGAGCAAAGTTTTACATTTTGGTAAAGTCCAGTTTATCAAGTGTTTTCTTTTATGGATCATGCTTCTGGTGCCATGTTTAGAACCCACCGATCCTAAAGATTGTCTCCTGTGCTTCCTTCTGAAAGCATTATGGTTTCACACTTTACTTTGATCAGTTTGAGCTCACATTTGTATAAGGAGTGAAGTTTAGGTCGAGGTATTTTTATTCGTTTTGTTTTTGTTTCTTTGCTGATGGACATCCAGTGGTTCTGGCACCATTTGTTGAAAAGCCTATCCTTCTCATAAAGTGGATTCTTCACTTTTGTCAAAAATCAGTGAGTCAGGGGCGCCTGGGTGGCTCAGTTGGTTGAACATCTGACTCTTGATTTCAGCTCAGGTCACGATCTCAAGGCTGTGAGATCAAACCCCACGTTGGGCTCCAAGCGGGGCCTGGAGTCTGCTTAAGATTCTCTCTCTCCCTCTCTCCCCCCACCCCCTGCTCACTCCCACACTCTCTCCCTGAAAAAAAGCTCAGTGAGTCATGCTGATGTAGGTCTACTCCTGGGTCCTCTCCTCTGCTAAACCCATGTCTTTCCTTCCACGGACACCATAGTCTTGAGATGGAGCAGACTGATTCCCTCATTTTATTCCTTTTTAAAAGTGTTTTAGCTCTCCTAGTTCCTTGCATTTCTGCATAAACTTTAGAATAATCTTGCCTATATCTACAAAATAAAGACGGATGGAGTTTCTTTAGGAAACTTGTGAAGCCAGGATATCAGTCTGGGGAGCCTGGGCACATCATTAACTCTGTTGCATCTTCCAATCCGTGCCCCTGTGTCTGGCATTCAATTGGGTGTTTGATTTTTTTTCATCACTGCTGTGTAAATTTCAGCAAACAAGTCTTGGACATGTTTTTTAGATTTGTACCCAGGTGATTAAAAATTGTGATTATGTATTTTTTAAATTTTGGTTTCCATGTGTTTATTGCTAATGCAAAGAAATAAAGTTGATGTTTGTATGTTCATCTTGTATCCCAACCTCATGTATTAGTTCTAAAGCTGTTTTTGGTTTGGGATTTTTTTGTTTGTTTGTGTACTTTTTAGATTCACTGGAATCTTCTGCATAGACAGTCATGCTATCTACAAAGAGAGACAGTTTAATTTTCCCTTTCCAAACCGTATGCCTCCCCGACCCCTTGCCTTGCATCACTGCACTTGGAGCTCTATGTTGAGTAAGAGTGGTGAGGGAAGACTTCCTTGCCTTGTTCCTGATCTTAGGAGGAAAGCATCAGTCTTCCACTATTCTGTATTCTGTAGCTGGAGGCTTTTTATGAGGTTCTTCATCAAGTTAGAGAATTCCCTCTATTTTGATGTTTTCTGAGTTTTTACCGTAAGTGGGCATTGAATTTTGAATCAAAAGAAATGCTCTTTCTGCATCAACTGATGTGTGCTTGGGTGACTGTTGATAGAATGGATTAATATTGATTGATTTTCAAGCATCAAAACTGTCTCAGATCTCTGGAATAAACCCCGTGTGGTCATGATGTACGATTGTTTTTATACAGTGATGAGTTCTATTTGATAATGTCCTGATGTGGATTTTGGCACCTCTGTTAATAAGGGATATTAGTCTGCAGTTTTCTATACTATCTTTCTCAAGTTGAGTATAAGGGTGATACTGGCTTCATCAAATAAATCAGGAAGTGCTCCCTTGTTTTCTATTTCCTGGAAAATATTATGTAAAATTGATGTTAATTCTTCATTAAATGTTTGGAAGAATTCTCCAGTGAAACAACCTAGGCCTGGAGATATGTTTTTTGGAGCATAAAAGTTATATATTGAATTTCTTTGGTAGTTATAGGGGTATTCAAAATATTTATTCCAAATGGAGGACCTGTGTTAGTTTGTGCTCTTTTGAGAACTTGGTCCATTTCACCTAAGGTGTCAAATTTGTGTAGGAGAGTATTTCCTCCTCATTCTTTTCTGTCTGCAGAGTCTGAGCTGACGCCCGTGGTTCCTCCCTGATATTGATCATATGTGTCTTCTCTTTTACTTTATCAATTTTGCTAGAGGTTTGTCAATTTTATGGCCTGCTGTTTAATTGATTTTCTCTGTTTCTTTTTTCAATTTTATTGATTTCTGCGTATTTTTATTGCTTCCTTCTGCTTGTCTTGGGTTTATTTTGCTCTTCTTTTTTCCTAGTTTCTTAAGGTGCAAGTTTGGATGATTGGTTTAAGACTTCCTCTTTTTTAATGTAAGCATTTAATGTTGTAAATGGCACCGCTTTAACTGTGTCCCACAAATCTTAATATCTTGTATTTTATTATAATTTAATTCATTAAATTTAATTTCTCCAGAGACTTTCTTTTTGACCCATGGATTATCAGAAGTGTGTTGTTCAGTTTCCAACTTGGAGATTTTCTTGTAATCTTTCTATTATTTCTTAGTATGATTCTATTGTGGTTGGAGAAACATACTCTGTATGATTTCAGTTATTTTAAATTTGTTGAGATTTGTCTTGTGACCAAAGATATGGCCCATCTTGTCATTTGCTCTGTGGGCATGTGAAAGCAACTTGAACTTTGCTGTTGTTGGGTGGAGTGTTCTATAAATGTCTACATCAGTAACCTAAACTTGTGCTTTCCAGTAATCTATTTTCTGTCTCTATGGATTTGCCTATTCCTGACATTTCATATAAATGGAACCATATAATATGTAACCTTTTGAGTCTGGTCTCTTCCACTCAGCATGTTTTCAAGGTTCATCCATGCTGCGTGTCAGTCCTTAGTTCCTTCTCGTGGCTGAAAAATTTCCCGTTGTAGGGATGGACCACATTTTGCTTACCCATCAGTTGATGACATTTGGGTTGTTTCCACTTTTCGGCTATTGTCTGTAGTGCTGTTCTGAACAGGTGGGTACATTTTTTGGTATGAACATCTCTTTTTCAATTCTCTTGGGTTTATACTTAAGTGTGGAACCGCTGGATCATATGGTAATTCCATGTTTGAAATTTTGAGGGTCGTCCAGACTCTTTTCCACAATAGCTGCACCATTTTTCATTCCTACCAGCAAAGTAGGAGAGTCCCACTTTCCACTCCCTCACTAACACTTGTTTTCTGGTTTTGAGTTATTTTCTTATTTGCTGTTTGGGGATTATGGCTGTCCTAGTGGGTGTGAAGTGGTATCTTATTGTGGTTTTGATTTGCATTCCCCCCCCCCCCCGGTTGTCTAAGGTACGGGGAGGTAAAACTTACCCTTGACCCTCTTAGGGTTTCTGGCTAGGACTGGCATAAGTATGTATGTGGGAGTCCTCACAGGAAAACAAAGACCCAAAGGAGTGATGAGGTCTAGGTGTTTATAAAGCAGGTGAACAAGGAGAGATAACCAGGAACCGTAACTAAAACGCACAGGGAGGGTGAAGGCAGAGGGAAGCTATTTTACCAAGGTCTGCCTGCACAGAATCCCCTCGGCCCGACTCCTTGTCTCTGGTGACCAGAATGTTTCTTTCCTTCAGTACAGGGGACTCTCTTCCATGTGGGAGTTCCAGCTTTTGGTTTCAGGGAGAAAAGTTGGTGTTGGGAGGTCAGAGCCTTTCTTGCACCTGCTCTCTTTCAAGCAAACAACCGATATGCCAACACGACATATTTTGGAGCGGTGCATCCCGAGCTGCTTCACTAGTGATCTTGAGCATCTTTCCATGTACTTAGCAGCCATTTGTATGTCTTCTTTGGAGAAATGTCTGTGCACATGCTTTGTCCACTTCTAAATGGGGCTGTCCTTTTGTCATTGAGTTGTAAGAGTTCTTTCTATATCCGTATCAGATAAATGGTTTGCAAATATTCTTTCCCGTTCTGTAGGTTGTCTTTTCATTTTCTTGATAATGCCCTTTGATGCACAAAAGTTTTTAATTTTGATGAAATATGATTCTTCTTCTGTTACTAGTGATTTTGGTGTCACATCTAGGAATCTGTTACCAAACTGAGGCTTAGATCCCTGGAGTGCCGTTTTGCCCTGGCCTCTCTGTCCTCACTTGTCACTTGTCTGATGCTGCACCTTGGTCTCTATGTGCTCTGCCCATGTGGCGGTGTCCACACTGATGTCCAGGACCTGTGCATCCTTTCCCTCAGTTCTGCTTACCTTGGCCACAGCACTTCTCCAACTCCTGACCCTTAGCCACCTCTCAAACTTGAGTATGCACACTCACTGTGCTGTCCAACCCAGGTAAGCAGGTCAGAGTCAGCCCTCAGGGGCCCCAGGAGCAGGCTCCAGACTGGTTAGTGGGAACTCTGAGGCTGCAAGCATATGGAGCAGGTTCTAGAAAGGGAGAGGGTGCATGGATGGGCATGTCCCCTTGGCCCTAAAGACTCCTGTCCATGGGGACAAGCATAACCTGGGATGGACACCCAGGGAGGTCCTGCCTCTGGCATACCTCCTTTTGGCACTGCAGATGGACACTCCATACATGAAAATGTTAACCACAAATGTATGAGCGTTCACACCTCCACAGGGGAGAGGATCCTGGGAAGTGATCTTGTCAACCTGACTCTTTCTTTGTTTCAATGTATTTTCTACAAAAGAATTTAAAATTACTATTAGTGCTCTAAAAGGGTTGCCTAATCAAAATTCTGCCTATGAGCTTAAGTGAATAAAATAAACCTGTCAAGGTGCATCAGCAATTTAGCATGAAAATAAAATCAGAATTCAAAGAGCGGGGGGTGCCGGGGTGGCTCAGTCAGTTAAGCATCTGACTCTTGATTTTGGCTCAGGTCATGGTCTCAGGGTCGTGGGGTCGAGCCCGGCTTCAGGTTCTGCACCAGGCATGGAGTCTGCTCAAGATTTTCTCTCTCCCATCTCCTCCTCCTCTAAAAGAAAAAGAAAAAAGAATTCAGAGAGCAACCATGTAAAATGTGGAAAATCTAGAATTACCCTTAGAAAGCAAAGGGGCTCTTGGCTGGCGATGATGACAAGTCTACTTTTATTGTAGTAGAAGTTAGTAAATCCTAATGAGCTGGATGAATCAGCAGAATATTCTTAATGTGTTGGGCAGGGACCAGATATGCCATCACCGTACTCGGCAGATGAGATCACGGTTTTGACCACGTCTCCCTGTCTCTCTCTGGGCACTGACCCCGACCTTCCGAGAGGACGTCTACCCCCACACAAGGTGTATACATGGTTGCCAGGCCATCACCCTGTCTCTGCCTTTGAGAGTTCGCTGTGTGCTTGTTTGGAACTTCATGAGAAAGCTCGGAATGTCAGGATAAGGTAAATTCCAGAGTAGCATGCCCGTCCTGGGAGAGGAGAGGGTACTGCTGCTTTCTCTTCTGCAGAGGGCTGGGTGAGGAGAACGCCATGCATGGTCGGGGGCAGGAAGACCCTGGCAGAGCCTCCAGTGGGCCGGTCAGGACAGCATGTGGCTGGTGTGGTGATCAGCACGGAGGGAACCTGCCCCCCAAGTGGGGTCTGAACCCCTCCCTGCTCCCCCTCAGGGCTTGCTGAGCAGGTGGGCAGAGCGGAGGCCTGGGGGACACCCTCCCAGACAGGGACCTTTGCTGCGTGCCGGCAGCAGCTTCTGATGTTGGGGACAGCATAAAGGGCAGAGAGGGACATCCTGACATGGAAAGCAGGGAGTGCTGCCCAGACAGTGGGCAGTGGGGCTGCCAGGCAGAGAAAGAGATCCCACAGGTGGTCAGCTGTAGAGCCCAGGGACCTGCAAAGTCTCACCAGAGCTCAGATCCCAGGAAGACAGAGACTCCCTTTTCTTCTCTCATTTAGTTAAAACTGAAGTGTACCTGACACACGATGTGACGTGGTGAGTTCCAGGTGTATAGCGTGGTGGTTGGACGACTCTCTGTTACACTATGCGCACAAGGGTGACCGCTTCCTGCCACTGTGTTCTGTGTGTTGTACCCTTCATCCCTTTGACCGACCCCATAGCTGGAGGCCCGGACCTCCCACTCCCCTTCACCCATTGTGCCTGCCTCTTCTCCTCCCCCAATTTTTAAGTTGTAATATGTATTACAAATCACATGAAACTTACCATCTTAACCATTTTTAAAAAGATTTTGACACAGAGAGCGCAAAGCAGGGGGAGCAGCAGAGGGAGAGGGAGAAGCAGGCTCCCTGCCGAGCAGGGAGCCCGATGCGGGGCTGGATCCCAGGACCCTGGGACCATGACCTGAGCCAAAGGCAGATGCTCAACAACTGAGCCACCCAGGTGTCCCAATTATTATTCTTTTTAAGGAGGCTTCCATGGGGCTTGAACTCACGACCCTAAGGTCAAGAGTCACATGCTCTACCGACTAACCCAGCCAGGCGGCCCTATCTTGCCTAGTTGTTCTGGCTAGAATTTCCAGTCCTACGTTTAATAGAAGTGGTAAACGTGGGCATCCTTACCTTATTCTTGATTGTAGGAGAAAAGCTTTAAGTCTTTGACCGTTGAGTTTGATGGGCACCAGGGCTTTTATCATATAAGGCTTTTATTATGTTGCGGTACTTCTACTCTTTTTAAAGTTTTTTTTTTCATGGAAGAGTGTTGAATTCTTTCAAATACTTTTTTCTGTATCAATTGAAATGACCGTGTGGGTTTTTTTTCCCCCTTCATGCTGTTAATGTGGTGTATTACATTAATTTTTCCTACGTTGAACCATCCTTGCACGCCAGAGATAAATCCCACTTGGTCGTGGTGTGTAATCCTTGTAACGTGCTGCTGAATTGTTTGCTAGTATTTCCTTGAGGATTTTTGCATCAATGTTCCTAAGTGATACTACTCTGTAGTTTCTTTTCTTGTAACCTTTGCCTGGCTTTGCTCAGGTAATGCTGACCTCATAGAATGAGTTAGTTAAGTGTTCCCTCATTTTCAATTTTTTGAAATTGAAACTTTGAAAATAATTAGCATTAGTTCTTCAGATGTTTGGTAGAACATTTTTGTCGTTTCCTACAGTTCTAGGTGAAACCATCAATTCTGGGGCTTTTCTTTGTCAAGATATTTTTTTAATTATTCATTCGATTTACTAGTTACAAGTCTATTAAAGATTTTCTATTTTTTCATGATTTAGTCTTGGTGGGTTTTGTGTTTCTAAGAATCTGTACATTTCATCTAGGTTATCCAATTTTTTTGGTATACATTTATTCATAGTACTGTCTTATAATCCTTTTTATTTCTGTCACATTTGTTTGAACATTTCCACTTTGATTTCTGATTTTAGTGACTTGTCTTTTTTTCTCAGCCCATCCAGCTACACTTTTGTCAATTACGTTGATCTTTTCAAAGAACCAACTTTTGGTTTCATTGATTTTCTCTGTTGTTTTTCTATTCTCCACTGTTTTTCTCTGCTCTCATCTTTATTATTTTCTTCCTACTGCAAGCTTTGGGTTTAGTCTGTTCTTCTTTCTCTAATTCCTGAAGTTGTAAAGTTAGGTCATTGACTTGAAATCACTCTTGTTTTTAAATGTGTTTATAACTATAAATTTCTCCTAAGCACCACTGTCAATGAATTCATTAGTTTTTGGTAAGTTGTGTTTTCTTTTTCATTCATCTCTAATTATTTTCTAATTTTCTTCACAATTTTTTCTTTGATTCATTGGTTGTTTAAGAGTGTGCTGTTTGGACAACAGATTGAGCCTCTGATGTTCAAAGTAGGTCCAAAGTTGTTGACCATAGTTATAGTCTCTACAAACTTACAGCTTCTAAACATAAAATGAATGTTGAAAATATAAACAGAAGAATTCTTTGATAAGCATTCCTTTTATTCCAGAAACACCTGTGAGAAGTAGAATAGCTTCAAGACTTAAAACAGTTGATTTTTGAGAAGAGAGAACATGGAAGAAGTCACAATCCCCTGCAAGCTGCTCAGATGGTGGTGGTCATGCTTGGTCCTCCTCAGTAAATGTAAACATTTTAAGTCAGTACAGTAAAATGAAAGATTAAGTATTAAAGCTACATGAATATGTGAAGTGTTTTCAGCTTGCTTTATACAACTTCTAAAATCTGAGTTTGTATTAAAATTAAATATGTATATATATAACAATAAAAAATAAAAGGGCTTTTTTTGATTTCCACAATTTTGTGAATTTTCTACTTTTTCTTCCATTATTGATTTCTAGCCTCATCCCATTGTGATCAGAGAAGATACTTTGTATGATATCTATCTTTTTTTTAAACTAGGCTCCACTCCCAGTGTGGAGCCCGATATGGGGCTTGAACTCACGACCCTGACACCAAGACAAGCCAAGATCAAGAGTTGGACACCCAACTGACTGAGCCACCCAGGCGCCCCAATATCTATCTTTTGAAATCCACTGAGACTTAAACTGGTAGCCTCACATATGGTCCATCCTGGAAGATACCCGGTGTGTGCTTGTGAAGAATGTGTGCGTGGTTGTTGGTGGACGGTGTTCTATATGTCTGTTGGATCTGGTTGGTTTATTGTGTTAAGTCCTCTGTTTCCTTATTTATCTTTTTTTTTTTTTTTTTGGTTCTTCTACCTATTATTGTGGGTGGGATAATCAAATTTCCAACTGTTATTGTAAAACTGGCTATTTCTCCCTTCAATTTTGTTGTTTTTGCCTCATATTTTGATGGTCAGTTGTCAGGTATGTAAATGTTTGTATTTCTTATTGCATTGAATTTACTGTATTGAACTTGTTATTACTATATAATGTCCTTATTAATTTAAAGTCTATTTTGTCTGATATTAGTATGGCCACCCCTGCTCTCCTCTGGTCACTATTTTCATGGAGTATGTTTTTCCATCCCTTCACTTTCAATCTATTTGTGTCTTTGGATCTCAAGTGAGTCTCTTATAGACAACCTATGGTTGGGTTATGTATTTTTCCCATTCTGCCAATCTCTGTTTTTTATTGGAGAGTTTGGTTCATTTACATTTACGATTTTGCTGAAAAGGAAGGATTTAGTTCTGTCATTGTACTATTTTCTATGTGTGTTAAAATTTTTTGTCCCTCATTTCCTGCATTGCTGTCTTTTTTTGTGCTTAGTTGATTTTTTGTAGTGAAATATTTAAATTCCTTTCTCTTTTCCTCTTCTGCAGATTCCATAGCTGTTTTATTTGTGGTTGCCATGGGGATCATATTTAAAATACCAAAGTTATAATAGTCTAATTTGAATTTATATAATTTATATCAGATTAACTCAAAAAACAATAAAACCTCTGCTCCTTTATAGCTCTATTCCCTCCCCTTTCAATTGTCAATGTCACAAAATTACACCTTTGTATGTTGTGTGCACAGAAACATAAATTAAACATACTTTTAAATCCATCATTCTCTTAAATTATGCAGAAAAGAAGATTTAGAATTATAAAACAAAGTTACAGTACTAGCTTTTAAACTAATAATTTTTAAAAAATGAATTAGTCTCTTAAATCACGTAGGAAACAAAAAGTGCAGTTACAAACCAATGTTATGATACTTTATAACTATTCATGTATTTACTTTTATTGAGATATTTATTTCTCCATACAGCTTCAAGTTACTGTCTAGTGTCCTTCCATTTCACCCTGCAGGACTCCCTTTAGCATTTCCTCCAGGGCAGGTCTAGGTGGTCATGAAAACCTTTAGCTTTTGTTTATCTGGGAATGTTTTGTTGGATATAGGATTCTTGGTTGACAGGTTTTTTTTTCCCTCTTAGCACTTTGAATATGTTGACCCACTATCTTCTGACCTCCAAAATTTCTAATGAAAAAAATCTGTTGATAATCTTATTCAAGAGCCATTGTATGTGATGAGTTGCTTGTCTCTTGCTGTTTTTGAGATTCTCTTTGTCCTTGTCTGCAATGCCCACAAGGGGTGTGCTGATCTGCTCGATAGTGTCCCACAGGTCCCTTAGGTTCTAGTGGTCTTCTTCATAAAGTTTCTGTTGATATATTCTTTCCTCTGAATGGGCCATACTTTCCAATTTCTTTGTACGCCTTGTGATTTTCTGTTGAACGTTGAAGCCTGAACATTTGGATTTAATAATGTGATTTCTCTGGAAAACAGATTCTCCCCTACCCTAAGGTGTGCTCTTTTTTGTTATTGTTTTTATTTTGCTTTGATTGTTGTGCTGAGGACCAGACAGAGGTGTAACTTAAGGTCTTCTCAGGTCTTTTTTGAGCCCTTTCCTGGACGTGCATGGTCACTTTCTAATTTCCCCCCCATATGCAGTTGTTTTTAATATCTGGCTCTGAAAAAAAAAAAAGAAAAAGTGAAGTAGTGGGAAGGGAGCTGGCCCTTTAATTCCCCTGGAAGTCTTTTCAGCTGGAGGGAGAGGGTCTTACAACACTGGGGAGAGGGGCCACAACAATGACTGCCTGCCTATTTGTCTGCACCTGTGTTATTAGAAGCAGTAGTCAGAGCCCAGATCCCTACCATTTGGAGGACAGGGTCTTTTTGCCCACCCTGGCTTTTGCACAGTGTTCCAGAAACAGGTGGACAATTGCCTGCTGTGTGGCTGGGGGTGCAAGATGGGGATGGGCCACTGCTACTGTGCTAAGAGCTGAAATCGACCAAAAGTAGCCACAGTTTACCTTCCAAGTTTGGAATCTGAAAGCCTTCAACAGACTCCTGAGTTCAAAACGGCTATTGCATCAGACGGTTTCTGCCCCTGCAAATGTGGTCCAGGTGGGGAGGCAGTTTCTTACTTACAGGTGCTTCCTGCTCTGCCATCTTTCCAGAATCCTCTCCTAAAAAAGCACTCCTAAAGATCCTGTAATAAACTGATCACCCACTAAAATGTGGGATATGTTACCCCTTTCAGTGTGGTATTTTTTTTTAAAGCAGTATTTCTGGGGTGCCTGGGTGGCTCAGTCAGTTGAGCGTCTGACTCTTGATTCTGGCTCAGGTCATGATCTCAGGGTCGTGGGATTGGCCCCGTGTTGGGCTCCCTGCTCAGCGGGGAGTCTGCTTGGGAGTCTCTCTCCCTCTCCCTCTGGCCCTCCCCCCACTCACACATGCTCTCTCTCTAAATAAATAAATACACAAAATCCTTTTTTTTTAAAGCAGTATTTCTTATAGAAATATCACACAGGAGTTATAAGAATGTCAGATATAATGACATACACAATCTGAACAAGACAGGCTGATTAAGAATTCACATAGTGTAAAAATGTACCTGTTAAAAGTTAACCGTGTGGACAGGTGCATGCAGCAAGAAGAGTAGCTGATGGGAAGCTGGGGGTCGAGAGATCATATGCGGTAATACTGCTTTTCCCCCAGTACAGAAAATTACTTCCCCTAACAGATACTCTACAAAGGTAAATCATGACCTGCAACACATACAGTCTAAAGTAGTCTCATTGTGATCTTTCTGTGGTACTTCCACAAAAATAGCAAATAGTGGCCCCATGAAGTACTAGGAAGCATCAATTGTCTATCCTAGGTTGGACTTGGAAATGTTTAACTTGACATTAATATCTATAAATAGCCAATGTCTCCTTTTGCTATGTTTTATTCACAATTGACATGCACTTAGAGTGGACAATTTGGTTATGTTAACATTAATAATAAAACATACAGTTATTTTACCAGCAAAATGGGTTTATTTGGGAATAGGAGATAATTGCAATCTGGGACAAGCAAGTGGCAACAAAACCATAGGCAAGTCCGAGAAACAAAGGAGAGGAACATTATTTCTTGGAGACGGGGGATGTTGGGAAGTGCTGTTTGAAGGAAGGTCCACTGGAGAAAAGTAGGGGTTCAGGGTGATGAGGGTTCTCACTGGCTGAGCTGCAGGGGTGGTGGGTTTCTTGTAGGAGGGCCTGTAGCTGGTGAGTCTTTCCTGGTGAAGGTTCTTCTGTGAGGCCTGTAACTGATGGTTTTTCCTGTGATTGATGTGGAGTGGCAGGCAGGAGAGTTGTCTCTGGCCTCCTGACTCCAGTTTTAGTTGTTTGCCTTTATTAATGTTCACAGACTTTTGACCTAAAAGTGATTACTGAAATACTCTTAAAAATACAAGAACTTTAAGGGCACCTGGTGGCACAGGCAGTTAAGCATCTGACTCTTGGTTTTGGCTCAGGTCTTGATCTCATGGGTCCTGGGATGGAGCCCCAAGTCAGTCTCTGCGCTCAGCAGGGATTTTGCTTCTCCCTCTCCCCCTGCCCCTCTCACTGGTGCTCTCTCTCAAATAAAAAAAATACAATAACTTTAATTACATGTTTTAGTCACACAGTTAACATACAACATAATCTATATCTTTAAGACAAAAGGTAGATGGAGTGCATCTGAACTTTAATGCTTTGAGTTTCAGTATTCTGTAGCTTCTTGCACTGTCCTAAGACATGAAACTGATTTAACTGCTTGTTTCTCTACCAAAGCAGACACTAGTTTAAACTCTTAGATCAGAGAAAATCCAAAACAGAAGAAATGTCACTCACTTTTTCTCTGGACCTTTCAGGAACCAGACCAAAATTATAAATTATTCAAATTTCCTATTGAGTAGTTTTTCTGTGTGTAACTGTCTAGAAAACAAACCAAAGAGTTCCCTATTACTGCAAGAGCATTAACTTGGTACACTTCTATTAGGAATTGGGAACCTTGAATAGCATTTCAGAGTTTTCTTATACACCCCGGTTTGCCCTGCTTTTTGCCAGCTATTATGGCCAATGCATTTTGGGGGCCATGCTTGGCAACTGAGGCTTAAAGATCCTTTTATAGAGAGTCGCTAGTTGAGTAGAAATCCTTGTATAAAAAGCTGGCTGTGATTTGAAGCTATACTACAAAGCTATAGTAACTAAAACAGGTATTACTGACATAAAAATAGACACATAGACCAATGGAACAGAATAGAGAGACCAGAAATAAACTTCACCTATATGGTCAACTAATATTTGACCATCCAGTAGGGAAAGGGTAGTCTCAACCTTCAACATGTGGTGCTGGGAAAACAAGATAACCACATGCAGAAGAATGAAATTGGACCTCCTTCTCACACCACTCATGAAAATCAACTCAAAATGCATCAGTCTTAAACTTAAGACCTGAAAACCTAAAATTCCTAAAAGGAAACAGGGAAGAAACTGCTCAATATTGATCTTGGCAATGAATTTTTTATGATACCAAAAGCACAAACAACAAAAGAAAAAGTCAAGTGCGACTACATTGAACTTAAAAGCTTCTGCACAGCAAAATAAGCCACCAACAAAATGAAAAGACAATCTACAAAATGGAAGAAAATTTTTGTAAACCATATATTCAGGGTTAATATCCAAAAATCTATCAAGAACTCATAAACTCAATAACAACAGCAACGACAACAACAAAACCCCCAAACAATCCAGCTTAAAAATGGGCAGAGAAACTAGATCAAAACTGAATTTTTCCAAAAAAGACATCCAAATAGCCAACAGGTACATGAGCAGGTTCTCAGTATCACTAATCACCAGGGAAATGCAAATCAAAAGCATGATGAGATATTGCCTTACACTTGTAAGAATGGCTAGTATCAAAAAGACAGGAGCTAACAAGTGTTGGTGAGGATGTAGGAAAAGGGTGCCCTTGTGCACTGTTGGTGGGAACATAAACTGGTTCAGCCACCATCGAGAACCATAAAATAAATTTAACAGTTTAACATATTGTTAAAATATGGAGTTAAAAATAGAACTATATGATTCAGCAATCCCACTTGTGGGTATACATCCAAAGGAAATGAAAACAGAATACCAAAGAGACATATGTACTCCCGTGTTTAGGGCACCATTATTAAAAAAAAAAAAAAGATTTGAAATAACCTGTGTCCCTCAATGGATGAATGGATAAAGAAGATGTGGTGTACATACATACAAGGGACTACTACTCAGCAAGGAGAAAAGAGGAATTCTGCCATTTGCAACAGTGGATGGACCTTGAGGACATTATGCTGAGTAGTGTAAGTCAGACAAAGACAAATACTTCATGATTCATATCTCTTAGATGTGGAACCTAAAATAGCTGAAATCATAAGCAGCGAGTTAATGATGGTTACCAGGGGTTGCAGGATGGGGGAATGGGAGAGATACGGTTTACATACTGGAACGAGTAAGTCAGTCAGTCCCAGAGACCTGATACACAGTACAGTGATTACAGACAACAAAAATGTATTATGAGCATTAAACTTGCTCAGTGATCAGATCTGAATTGTTCTCAACACTGGAAGAAATGGCAGTTATGTGACCCATGGCAGTATTCCCAAATCTACAATAGCAATTATATTGTAATGTATCAAATCAATACATTGTATACCTTAAACTTACACACCAATGTTATTTGTAGAATATATCTCAATTTTTTAAAAAACTTGGTAGGTTCTGTTACTCTAGTGAAGACTTAACGTCTCTTGGAAAGATCAAATGGCATTTCCTTTTGGGAAAGAGCATAAAGATAACAAGGATTTATTTTATTGACAACTTAGAATGCAATGTATTAACCTTCAAAATAGAACTATTTTTCCTAGCTATTTTCCCAGCAAAACTGGGTTTATTCTGGAATAGCAGAGGACTGCAGTGCAGGGCCAACAACCCAGGGCAAAACCGTAGACAGGTCAGGAGAATAAGGCAGAGGAGGCCCATTTATAGAGGAAGGGGGGCTGGGAAGGCTGTTGTAAACAGAAAGTCCACTGGGGTAAACTGGGAGTTTAAGTGTAGTGTCTTCTCGGTGGTGGTGGTGGTTGTGTTTTGTTTTTTTTTTTTTTTCAGTTCAATGGATTTTTATTTAGAGGTGAAAGCTTGAGGCAGGGTGACCAAGCTGTTAGCTATTCCAATTACAAAAGAAACATTAGAGACAAGGTGCCAGAAGCCCAAGGTTACCCTTGAAGCATTTCAAGGGATTCAATAGTGATTTCAAGTACACAACAAAGGAGAAGACTCAAAATTAACAAGACCAACTGTTTTTAAAGAGAAGTGATAAATTTCAGTGAATCAGGTCCCAGGTAAAGTCTTAAAAAAAAATTTACAGTAAACATCTTAAACTCCGGAATGCAGGTCAGTACAGTGAGGAGTACATTACGGTTACAAAACTGCTCAGACAGTAGGTATTCCAGAGTAAGAATTGAAAATTCTCCTCCTTGGGCTGTGGCAGTCTCTCATTGGCTGGGCTGTGGCAGTCTCTCATTGGCTGGGCTGTGGCAGTCTCTCATTGGCCGGGCTGTGACTGTCTCTCATTGCCTGGGCTGTGGCAGTCTCTCACGAGCTGAGCTGTGATGATGTCTCATTGGCTGGGCTGTGGCAGTCTCTCATTGGCCGGGCTGTGACTGTCTCTCATTGGCTGGGCTGTGACTATCTCTCATTGGCTGGGCGGTGGCAGTCTCTCATTGGCCGGGCTGTGGCAGTCTCTCATTGGCCAGGCTGTGGAAGTCTCTCATTGGCTGGGCTGTTGCTGGCGGAGGAAGAAACCTTCCTTCTTCTGCTGGGATAGTTGAGTGTAGCTATGGCAGCATCCGGGAGCGAGGTGCCTCTTTTCCAGTTGGGTCTGCAGTTGACCGGGAGTGGCCGGAGCTCCTCCTACCAGCCTCCAGGCTCCATTCTAAACCACCTTTGGTGTCAATTTCCACAGTATTTTATGTTTAAACTCCTGAAAATTTAAAACAAGATAACCTAGGTTAAATAATGTAGTTTTCCAAAGCTGCACATGCACATTTCAAGCTGTTTTTCTCCTTGAAATACAAAAACAACTTCCTAAAACTAGATGGGAACACTACTACTCTGATGAACTATGATTAGATCTGGGATCAATCACAGTTGGTAACATCCCTTTTTTTAAAAAAATTAACATAATGTATTATTTGTTTCAGGGGTACAGATCTGTGATTCATCAGTCTTACACAATTCACAGCGCTCACCATAGCACATACCCTCCCCAATGCCCATCACCCAGCCACCCCATCCCTCCCACCCCCCTCCACTCCAGCAACCCTCAGTTTGTTTCCTGAGATTAAGAGTCTCTTATGGTTTGTCTCCCTCTCTGGTTTCATCTTGTTTCAATTTTCCCTCCCTTCCCCTATGATCCTCTGTCTTGTTTCTCAAATTCCTCATATCAGTGAAATCATATGATAATTGTCTTTCTCTGACTTATTTCACTTAGCATAATACTCTCTAGTTCCATCCACGTCATTGCAAATGGCAAGATTTCATATTTTTGGATGGCTGCATAATATTCCATTGTATACTGGGCGGAGCAAGATGGTGGAGGAGTAGGAGACCTGGATTTCGTCTGGTCTCAGGAATTCAGCTGAATAGGGATCAAACCATTCTGAACACCTACGAACTCAACAGGAGATCGAAGAGGAGAGTAGCAACAACTCTCTGAACAGAGAAGCGACCACTTACTGGAAGGTAGGACTTGTGGAGAAGTGAATCCGAGGCGATATTCGGGAGGATAGACGGCGGGGGAGGGGGACTCCGTCGGCCGCTTCTGGCAAGTGCTAGAGCCGCGGAGCACAAAATCGGACCTTTTAGAAGTCGGCTCCGCGGAGGGACGTCGCTGCAGTGGCTAAGCGGGGGGTGGAACCCTCGCGGGACAGTGGGGTCTCAGGACCCCCGGGGTCACAGAAAGACCGGGGGTGCCTGAGTGCGGCAGAGCTCCCAGGGATCGGAGCGGGGAAGCCGGCTGCAGAGACGGAGCCGAGGCGTGGGCTCTCAGCTCGGGGTGGCCATAAACTGTGATCCACGGCCCAGTCGGGCCACTGCTCCTCCAGCAGGGACCCCACAAGTGGCAGATCCAGGGAGACTCCCCTTCCTTCCCGGGGAGGAGCGGCGCGGGAGCGCACCGCAGGGATCTGCTGGGTTTGGAGACTCCGCGCGGGGTCGGGCGCCAGAGATAGAAACGCTCGGTCACAGGCCGGGTGAGCACGGAGTGCGGCCGGAGACCGGGGACAGGGGAGTGACTGCTTTTCTCTGGGGGCGCACTGAGGAGCGGGGCCCCGAGTTCTTGCCTCCTCAGGCGGAGATTGGGAGGCCGCCATTTTCACTGTCGTCCTCCAAAGCCGTAGGGAAAGCTTGCAGGGAACAAAAGCTCCTGAGAGCAAACCCGAGCAGCTTGCTTAGCCCGGACCCACAAGGGCGGGGCAATTCCGCCTCCGGCAAAGACATTTGGGAACCACGGCAACAGGCCCCTCCCCCAGAAAATCAACACGAACAGCCAGCAAGCCAAGACCAAGTTTACCGATCAAGGAGAATGGGAGAACTCCAGCGCTAGGGGAATACTGCACATAGAATTCATGGCTTTTTTTTACCATGATTCATTAGTTTTTCAAAGTTAATTTTTTAACTGTTTTTTTAATTTCTCTTTTTCCCTTTTTCAACCAACATCTTATCAATCCCTTTTTAAAAAAATATATTTTTTATTTTTCATTTTTAGAGTCATATTTTATCCCTTCATAGTAGTTACCCTTACTTTTGGCATATATATATAAGTTGTTCTCTCTTTAAAATTTTGAGATACAGTTTCTTCTAACAGATCAAAATATACCCTAAATCACTAGTGTATGGCTTTGTTCTAGTCTCCTGCCTGATCACATTCTCTCCCTTTTTTTTTTAATCTTCTTCTTTCTTTTTTCAAACAACTTCTTATCGTATCAATTCCTTTTATAAAATCTTTTATAATTTTCATCTTTACAGTTATCTTCCATCCCTTCATTGTATCAACCCTTATTTTGTACATATATGTCTTTCTTCCTTTAAAATTTTAGGAGACACTTTTTTCTAACAGACCAAAATACGCCCAAAATCTAGTGTGCGGCACTGATCTAAGCACTAGCCTGATCGTATTTGATCATATTCGGGTTTTTTTGTATTGTTCTGTTTTTTTTAATCTTTTTCTTTTTGTTTTTCTTTCTTTCTTTCTTTTCTCTTTCTTTTTTCTTTCTTTCCCTTTCTTTTCCCCTGGTTTCAGGTCTTTTCTGATTTGTATAGAGTATATTTGCTGGGGATGTTGTTAACCTGCTAGCATTTTGTTCTCTCATTCATCTATTCTCCTCTGGACAAAATGACAAGACAAAAAAAACCACCTCAGCAAAAAGAACAAGAGATAGTACCGTCAGCCAGGGACCTACTCAATACGGACATTAGTACGATGATGGACCTAGAGTTCAGAATCATGACTTTAAAGATACTAGCTGGGGTTGAAAAAAGCGTGGAAGTTATTAGAGAAACGCTTTCTGGAGAAATAACAGAACTAAAATCTAACCAAGTCGAAATCAAAAAGGCTATTAATGAGGTGCAATCAAAAGAGGGGGCACTAACTGCTAGGATAAATGAGGCAGAAGAGAGAATCAGTGATATAGAAGACCAAATGATGGACAATAAAGAGGCTGAGAAAAAGAGAGAGAAACAACTACAGGATCACGAGGGCAGAATTCGAGAGATAAGCAATACGATAAGATGAAACAACATTAGAATAATTGGGATCCCAGAAGAAGAAGAAAGAGAGAGAGGGGCAGAAGGTATATTGGAGCAAATAATAGCAGAGAACTTCCCTAATGTGAGGAAGGAAACAGGCATCAAAATCCAGGAGCCACAGAGAACCTCTCTCAAAATCAATAAAAATAGGTCAACACCCCGACATCTAATAGTAAAACTTACGAGTCTCAGAGACAAAGAGAAAATCCTGAAAGCAGCTCGGGAGAAGAGATATGTAACCTACAATGGTAGAAATATTAGATTGGCAACAGACCTAGCCACAGAGACCTGGCAGGCCAGAAAGGACTGGCATGATATCTTCAGAGCACTAAACGAGAAAAATATGCAGCCAAGAATACTATATCCAGCTAGGCTCTCATTGAAAATTGAAGGAGAGATAAAAAGCTTCCAGGACAAACAAAAACTAAAGGAATTTGCAAACACGAAACCAGCCCTCCAAGAAATATTGAAAGGGGTCCTCTAAGCAAAGAGAGAGACTAAAAACAGCACAGATCAGAAAGGAACAGAGACAATATACAGTAACAGTCACGTTACAGGCAATACAATGGCACTATATTCATACCTTTCAATAGCTACCCTGAATGTAAATGGGCTAAATGCCCCAATCAAAAGACACAGGCTATCAGATTGGATTAAAAAACAAGACCCATCAATATGCTGTGTGCAAGAGACTCATGTTAGACCCAAAGACACCCCCAGATTGAAAGTGAGGGGGTGGAAAACCATTTACCATGCTAATGGACACCAGAAGAAAGCTGGGGTTGCAATCCTTATATCAGACAAATTAGATTTTAAACCAAAGACTGTAATAAGAGATGAGGAAGGACACTATATCCTACTTAAAGGGTCTATCCAACAAGAAGATCTAACAATTGTAAATATCTATGCCCTGAACATGGGAGCAGCCAATTATATAAGGCAATTAATAACAAAAGCGAAGAAACACATTGACAGCAATACAATAATAGTGGGGGACTTTAACACCCCCCTCACTGAAATGGACAGATCATCTAAGCAAAAGCTCAACAAGGAAATAAAGACTTTAAATGACACACTGGACCAAATGGACTTCACAGACATATTCAGAACATTCCATCCCAAAGCAACGGAATACACATTCTTCTCTAGTGCCCATGGAACATTCTCCAGAATTGGTCACATCCTAGGTCACAAATCAGGTCTCAACTGGTACCAAAATATTGGGATTATTTCCTGCATATTTTCAGACCACAATGCTTTGAAACTGGAACTCAATCACAAGAGGAAAGTCAGAAAGAACTCAAATACATGGAGGCTAAAGAGCATCCTACTAAAGAATGAATGGGTCAACCAGGAAATTAAAGAAGAATTAAAAAAATTCATGGAAACCAATGAAAATGAAAACACAACTGTTCAAAATCTTTGGGATACAGCAAAGGCAGTCCTGAGAGGAAAGTATATAGCAATATAAGCCTTTCTCAAGAAACAAGAAAGGTCTCAAATACACAACCTAACCCTACATCTAAAGGAGCTGGAGAAAGAACAGCAAACAAAGCCTAAACCCAGTAGGAGAAGAGAAATAATAAAAATCAGAGCAGAAATCAATGAAATAGAAACCAAAAGAGCAGTAGAACAGATCAACAAAACTAGGAGTTGGTTCTTTGAAAGAATTAACAAGACTGATAAACCCCTGGCCAGACTTATCAAAAAGAAAAGAGAAATGACCCAAATCCATAAAATCATGAATGAAAGAGGAGAGATCACAACCAACACCAAAGAAATACAATTATAAGAACATATTATGAGCAACTCTATGCCAGCAAATTAGATAACCTAGAAGAAATGGGTGCATTCCTAGAGATGTATCAACTACCAAAATTGAACCAGGAAGAAATAGAAAACCTGAACAGACCTATAACAACTAAGGAAATTGAAGCAGTCATCAAAAATCTCCCAACAAACAAAAGCCCAGGGCCAGATGGCTTCCCAGGGGAATTCTATCAGACATTTAAAGAAGAATTAATACCTATTCTCCTGAAACTGTTCCAAAAAAATAGAAATGGAAGGAAAACTTCCAAACTCATTTTATGAGGCCACCATTACCCTGATCCCAAAAACAGACAAAGACCCCATCAAAAAGGATAACTACAGACCAATATCCTTGATGAACATGGATGCAAAAATTCTCACCAAAATACTAGCCAATAGGGTCCAACAGTACATTAAAAGGATTATTCACCATGACCAAGTGGGATTTATCCCTGGGCTGCAAGGCTGGTTCAACATCCGCAAATCAATCAACGTGATACAATACATTAACAAAAGAAAGAACAAGAATCATACGATCCTCTCAATAGATGCAGAAAAAGCATTTGACAAAGTACAGGATCCTTTCTTGATCAAAACTCTTCAGAGTATAGGGATAGAGGGTACATACCTCAATATCATAAAAGCCATCTATGAAAAACTACAGCGAATATCATTCTCAATGGGGAAAAGCTGAGAGCTTTTCCCCTAAGGTCAGGAACGCGGCAGGGATGTCCACTCTCACCACTGCTATTCAACATAGTATTAGAAGTCCTAGCCACAGCAATCAGACAACAAAAAGAAATCAAAGGCATCCAAATCAGCAAAGAGGAAGTCGAACTCTCACTCTTTGCAGATGATATGATACTGTATGTGGAAAACCCAAAAGACTCCACCCCAAAACTGCTAGAACTCATACAGGAATTCAGTAAAGTAGCAGGATATTAAATCAATGCACAGAAATCAGTGGCATTCCTATACACCAACAACAAGACAGAAGAGAGAGAAATTAAGGAGTCGATCCCATTTACAATTGCACCCAAAACCATAAGATACCTAGGAATAAATTTAACCAAAGAGGCAAAGGATCTGTACTCAGAAAACTATAAAATGCTCATGATAGAAATTGAAGAAGACACAGAGAAATGGAAAAACGTTCCATTCTCATGGATTGCAAGAACAAACATTGTGAAGATGTCATTGCTACCTAGAGCAATCTACACATTCAATGCAATCCCCATCAAAATACCATCCACTTTTTTCAAAGAAATGGAACAAATAATCCTAAAATTTGTATGGAACCAGAAGAGACCCCGAATAGCCAGAGGAATATTGAAAAAGAAAAGCAAAGCTGGCGGCATCACAATTCCAGACTTCCAGCTCTATTACAAAGCTGTCATCATCAAGACAGTATGGTACCAGCACAAAAACAGACACATAGATCAGTGGAACAGAATCGAGAGCCCAGAAATGGACCCTCAAATCTATGGTCAACTCATCTTCGACAAAACAGGAAAGAATGTGCAATGGAAAAAAGACAGTCTCTTCAACCAATGGTGTTGGGAAAATTGGACAGCCACATGCAGAAGAATGAAACTGGACCATTTTCTGACACCACACACAAAAATAGACTCCAAATGGTTGAAAGACCTAAACGTGAGGCAGGAGTCCATCAAAATCCTAAAGGAGAACACAGGTAGCAACCTCTTCGACCTCAGCCACAGCAACTTCTTCCTAGAAACATCGCCAAAAGCAAGGGAAGCAAGGGCAAAAATGAACTATTGGAATTTCATTAAGATAAAAAGCTTTTGCACAGCAAAAGAAACAGTCCACAAAACCAAAAGAACCGACAGAATGGGAGAAAATATTTGCAAATGACATATCAGATAAAGGGCTAGTATCCAAAATCTATAAAGAACTTATCAAACTCAACACCCAAAGAACAAATAATCCAATCAAGAAATGGACAGAAGACATGAACAGACATTTTTCCAAAGAAGACATCCAAATGGCCAACAGACACATGAAAAAGTGCTCAACATCGCTCGGCATCAGGGAAATCCAAATCAAAACCTCAATGAGATACCACCTCACACCAGTCAGAATGGCTAAAATTAAACAAGTCAGGAAATGACAGATGTTGGCGGGGATGCGGAGAAAGGGGAACCCTCCTACACTGTTGGTGGGAATGCAAGCTGGTGCAGCCACTCTGGAAAACAGTATGGAGGTTCCTCAAACAGGTGAAAATAGAGCTACCCTACAATCCAGCAATTGCACTACTGGGTATTTACCACAAAGATACAAATGTACAGATCCGAAGGGGTACGTGCACCCCAATGTTTATAGCAGCAATGTCCACAAATAGCCAAACTGTGGAAAGAGCCAAGATGTCCATCGACAGATGAATGGCTAAAGAAGATGTGGTATATATACACAATGGAATATTATGCAGCCATCAAAAGGAATGAGATCTTGCCATTTGCAACGATGTGGATGGAACTGGAGGGTGTTATGCTGAGTGAAATAAGTCAATCAGAGAAAGACATGTATCATATGACCTCACTGATATGAGGAGTTCTTAATCTCAGGAAACTGTTGCTGGAGTGGTGGGGGGTGGGAGGGATGGGGTGGCTGGGTGATAGACATTGGGGAGGGTATGTGCTATGGTGAGCGCTGTGAATTGTGCAAGACTGTTGAATCACAGATCTGTACTTCTGAAACAAATAATGCAAGATATGTTAAGGAAAAAGAAAAAGAAGATTGCAGGAGGGGAAGAATGAAGGGGAGTAAGTCGGAGGGGGAGACGGACCATGAGAGCTGATGGACTCTGAAAAACAAACTGAGGGTTCTAGAGGGGAGGAGGGTGGGGGGATGGGTTAGCCTGGTGATGGGTATTAAGGAGGGCACATTCTGCGTGGAGCACTGGGTGTTATGCACAAACAATGAATCATGGAACACTACATCAAGAACTAATGATGTAGTGTATGGTGATTAACATAACAATAAAAAAATTTAGAAAATATTCCATTGTATATATATATACCACATTTTCTTTATCCACTCATCTGTTGATGGACATCTAGGCTCTTTCCATAGTTGGGCTATTGTGGACATTGCTCCTATAAACATTGGGATGGACATATCCCTTTGGATCACGACATTTGTATCTTTGGGGTAAATACCTAGTACTGCAATTGCTGGATCGTAGGGTAGCTCTATTTTTAACTTTTCAAGGAACCTCCATACTGTTTTCCAGAGTGGCTGCACCAGCCTGCATTCCCACCAGCAGTGTAGGAGGGTTCCCCTTTCTCCACAACCTCTCCAACATCTGTCATTTCCTAACTTATTAATTTTAGCCATTCTGTCCAGTGTGAAGTGGTAGCTCATTGTGGTTTTGATTTGTATTTCCCTGATTCTGAGTGATGTTGAGCATTTTTTCATGTGTCAGCCATTTGTGCCTCCTCTTTGGAGAAATGTTTGTACGTGTCTTCTCCCCATTTCTTAACTGGATTATTTGTTCTTTGGGTGTTGACTTTGATAAGTTTTTTTTTAAGATTTTTATTTATTTATTTGACAGAGAGAGACATAGCGAGAGAGGGAACACAAGCAGGGAGAGTGGGAGAGGGAGAAGCAGGCTTCCCGCAGAGCAGGGAGCCCGATGCGGGGCTCAATCCCAGGACCCTGGGATGACCTGAGCTGAAGACAAGATGCCCAACGACTGAGCCACCCAGGCACCCTAATAAGTTCTTTATAGATTTTGGATACTAGCCCTTTATCTGATATTTGCAAATATCTTCTGCCATAGAATGGTGCATTTTTCCAGTCTTACACCAATTTCTCTTTTAAAAAAGATTTATCTAGGGCGCCTGGGTGGCTCAGTTGGTTGAGCGACTGCCTTCGGCTCAGGTCATGATCCTGGAGTCCCGGGATCGAGTCCCTCATCGGGCTCCCTGCTCGGCAGGGAGTCTGCATCTCCCTCTGACCCTCCCCCCTCTCATGTGTTCGCTCTCTCTCTCATTCTTTCTCTCAAATAAATAAATAAAATCTTTAAAAAAAAGATTTATCTATTTGAGAAAGAGAGGATGTGTGCACTTTTTCGCAAGTTGGGGCAGGGGCAGAGGGAGAGAATCCCAAGCAGACTCCCCACTGGGTGCAGAGCCCCGTGTCCCATGTGGGACTCAATCTCACAATCCTGAGATCATGACCTGAGCTGAAACCAATAGTCCCACACTTAACGGACTGAGCCAGCCAGGCACCCCTAGTCTTACACCAATTTCATTCCCAATGTCTCCTGAGAGGCATGTACCATACACAGGAACCTATCTTCCTCCTCATTTTCACAGTTTAGAAATGGGCGTGGACATGTTGCATCTCTTCCCCGACGGGGAGAAGGCTTGATTAGTATTGAGCTGTAAGCATCTTCTGATTATCCCGATGAATTCACTCATGCCGATGCAACTGGGTACAAGGAGCTTGGCTTGGTCCAGACAGGAAGGTGCTTCTCATCCCAGTATGGCTCTCTCGCCACCTGCATGGCGTGGGGGCTGGGCAGAGGCGGGGGGCAGAGGGTCGAGGTGGCTTCTGCTCCCCCAATAGCGGCCCCCCTTGTGTCATCTTAGGTGTTTTTCCCACACTAAGCTTAAGTTTTAAGCAATTGTTTCAGGAATGAATGTGAAACACGAGAAATGGTTTAATTTGAAAGTCTTCCCCTAGTTAATGAAACCTGATTTCATTTCTGTTTAAAAGGGGGAATAAGAGGGATTATTTTGGCAAGGCAGAACGTGGAACCGCAGCACCGTGTTGGACACCAGGGCCACGTGCCACCGGCGGGGCGAGCACACTTCGGGAGCTTCTCTCCTGAAAATCCGTTACAAAAACTCCGCCTTTCCTCTCCCGACAGGCGACCCGAGCTTGTACGCTGGGTCGCCAGCCGCGGCTGCTCGGCCGTAAGGCGGCCCGACGGAAAGCACCCGGCGGACGTTCAGGTGGCGGGCACCCGACTGGGCCACTACCGCGAGCGAGGGCCGCTGTCTCGGGGGACCGCCTCCCGGGAGCCCAGGCACCCCCACAGCGGCGCCCCTCGCCGGTCCTCAGCCTCCCCACCCCCGGGGGCGCCCCGGACCCCCGCGCGCCCACGCCCGCTTTCCCGGCCGCGAGTTCAAGGAGGAAACGGCCCAGCCGGGCTTCCCGCTGATTGGCTGAACGGGAGAAAGGCCGGAGATGATTGGTCGGGCCGGACGCCTCTCCGCGCGCACGCCGCGGCCGCGCCTTCTCCGCCGCCACTGTCTGGTGGGCGGACGCGATTGGAGCAGACGCGTCGGCTCGCCCCGCCCCGCCCCGCCCCCGCCGGAGGGCGCGACGTCACTACCCGGCGTGCCGCGCGCGGCGCTTCCCCCACCCGCTAATGTTTTGGCCGATTCAAGATGGCGGTGCAGGAGTCAGCTGCTCAGCTCTCCATGACCCTGAAGGTGCAGGAGTACCCGACCCTCAAGGTGGGGTCTGAGGGCCGGGCGAGCGGCCGCGCTTGGCTGGTGCCCGCGGACCGCGGGGGGTCGGAGGGGAGGGAGGAGGGTCAGGGTGGGGGCCGGGGCGCGGCCTGGGGCACCGGGCGGGGTCTGGGGGGGGTCTGCGGGGCCGGGCTTCGGAGCTCTGGGGGGCTCCGCGGAGCCAGGCTCCCGGGTTCCCCGGGGTCTGGGGGTCGGCAGGGCCGCGCTCCCCAAGATCCGAGGGTCTGCAGGGCCTTGTTCTCCAAGGTCTGGGGGTCTGAAGGGCCGGCCTCCCTGGGGTCTGGGGGGGCCTGTGAGGCCGGCCCCCCGGGCTTCCCGGCGGCGGCGGCGTCTGGCGGGCCGGGCTTTCTGGGATCTGGGGTCCTTCAGGCCGGGCGGGTGTGGCGTGGGGCCGTCCATTGCCTGCCCGGCCTTCGAGGACTTCGTGGCAGGGCGTGGAGCGCGTCTGTCTGGCGCCCCGCTTCGCCCTCCGGAGCCCGATTGTAGCCCCTTCGTGCTAAAATAAAAAGGAAGGAAGGAAGGAAAAAAACCGTGAACTGCCCCAGTGACATTTTGCGGTAGGCAGGCTGGTGACTTTGGGGGCTGGGATGGAGACCGGGGTTTCCAGGGTGTGGGGTCGCGGGCGCCCAGCAAGAGTGCCCGACGGTTGGTGTCCAGCTGTCCTCCCGGAAGCCTAACGTCAGAAGGTGTTGACGTGTTGCTTTCCAGTCTCTAATTAGGGAACCTGTAAAGAGAGACCTAACGACCTAATGGGCACCCATCTTGTGGGGCGTCACCAAACCTGAAATACAGCCCTTGCCACTCGGTTGCCAGTTGCGTGACCTTGGATGGCCACTTAGCCAAGTCGTCTTCCGTGAGCATGAAGTCCGTGTCTCTAGTGGGAGGGGCCGCACTTGCTCTTTACCTAGTTAGCGGAGAATTTGATGGTGACGAGAACAAAGCACCTGGAAACAAGTTCCTTAGGAGATCAAGGTCATAACGTTCCCAGGAGAACCGTGGCCGGGCATTTGTGATTCTGAACGCCTTCCCTGAGAGGCCAGGTAGCTTTTCTCTCCTCCTGGAAGACCCCTGCATCCCCATCCACCTCAGTGGTGACAGGGGGTGGTGGGTGCAGCGTGGTGGGTTCGAATAACTGCGCCACTGTGTTCATCACTGACGGGAAGACCTCAGGCAGGGTACTTACCTGCTCTGAGATTGCTGACTTTTGTCACACGTGGGTAATGATAGCTCCAGGGCCACCCCGGGTGAATCGGGGGACTCCATGCTGCCTGGAGTAGTCGTCAGTACTCGAGTCAGACTGCCCTGTGCAGTCCTCGCCCGAAAGCAGAAGGGAGGCTTTGTTGCTTTTCATTGACTAGCGGTGGAGCAGTGCTGTTTCCCTGCACCTTGTTTGATCAGGGAGGATAGGGGAGCGCTGCCACCCGTGCCGGATGCCTGTTGTCCAGGCCCTTTTAGGATTAGGTGGTGGGTGTTTTTGTATTCAACTCCTTGAAGACCCTGTGGCTCAGAAAAACCATGACATCACCCCACCTGAGGCCCCCAACGAAACATCATTTGGGTTGATGTTTATCCCTCCTTCCCCCACCAAACAAATAAATAAATAAATGAGGCTTTCGTGGGGGAGCCATTAATTGCCGGGCTGTTGTCTTACTCAGCCTACCCCCAGGCCTGCCGTTGGAACTGACAGAACTGTGGCAGTTTATCATGTTTGGGACTGGCTGGTGAGCATGGGCAACAGCAGACAGGAAGGGATTTCCCCTCCAGGTTCTCTTCTGTGGTTTTATAATCCTGACTGTGATTGATTTCCAGACTTATTAAATAGCCTTTGATTAAAAATAGTTCTGCAGATACTTATACAGGTAAAGAGATATTAAAGTGTCATTTCAGCTGAGCTTCCCTGTTAAAAGGAGTTTTACTTCTGCTTTAGAATGATTTAAATGAATTTTTGAAATCAGAGAAGTTACTTCCATCATTTTCCCTCACAGATTGTCTGGATCACCTGTAATCCATCAGCATGTGTCATTGTTGAGAGTTGACATTTTTTTCTAGATGTTTTCAGGAGTGATTCCTACTGGATAATGTGGAAGTTTCACTGGGAAACTAGGGACCCTTGACTGAGGAGCATAAGTTAATACAGAATTCCCCAGAGGGCGCCTGGGTGGCTCAGTTGGTTAAGCGACTGCCTTCTGCTCAGGTCATGATCCCAGGCTCCTGGGATCGAGTCCCACATCGGGCTCCCTGCTCAGCAGGGAGTCTGCTTCTCCCTCTGACCCTACCTCCTCTCATGCTCTCTCTATCTCATTCTCTCAAATAAATAAAATCTTTAAAAAAAAAAAATACAGAATTCCCCAGAACACTTAGGAGCTGTGCTTGTCATGGTCTTGAGCACGGTCCAGATGCAGCTGCCCCAGGGCGGCAGGAGCACTGTGCAGACAGCAGGGAGAGGGGAGTGAGGGTCAAGGGGCTGGAGTTCTGAAAGGTGTTTGCAGGGTACCAAGAGCCGAGTGCTCCTTGCTTTCTTGACAGGCAGTTCCTCCTCAGACTTAATAGAGATTCCTTGCTATTCAGAGGATTGGCAAATCCAGCCACGTTCCTCACAGCCCCAGGGCTGGTCGACACTGGTCTTGCCTCCTGGTGCCGCGGGAAGAGAATGGCGTGGCCGTGACATATGCAGTCTGCATGCGTTGAGCTGGACACCCTCTCCTCACTGAGCCCTCAGTCCTGGGGGGAGCTGGGCCAGCACAGGCCTCTCAATGGCCTGTGGACCTTCGGGGTGGGTGGTTCTTTGTAGTGGGCGTTGTGCATTATAGGATGTTTAGCGGTACCCCTGGCTTCTGTCCATCCCCAAAATGTCTCCAGACATTGCCAGATGTCCCCTGGGGAGCAAAATCGCCCTGGTAGGGAGAACCACTGGACTGGATTTTGCTTTGTGGCACTTGTTTTTATGTTCTTACAACAGCAGGGAGAGTGGGGTTCACGGGACACACTTTTGTGTTCTGGGCCTGGCTGTGAGTCTTTTCCTGTGAGCTCCTTGAACTGGAGGCCCATTTTCATTATGCTTTTAAAAGTGTTCTCTTGGGGGGCGCCTGGGTGGCTCAGTCAGTGAAGCGTCTGCCTTCTGCTCAGGTCATGAACTCGGGGTCCTGGGATTGAGTTCAGCATCGGGCTCCCCGCTCAGCAGGGAGTCTGCTTCTCCCTCCCCTGCTCCCCCTGCTCGTGCTCACTCGCTCTCAAATAAAATCTTCAAAAAAAAAAAAGTTATAAAAGTAACTTGTGTTTACTTTCCAAATTATTCTGCTAATCATCCTATTAATATTTTGGTGTGTTGACTTCTGTTTTTTCCCCTCAGAGAACTGAAGTAAAATAGTATTTTAGAGGCCTTCTTTACCACTACCCAAATCAAGTGGGGGTCTTCACAGCCCAGGAGAAAGGCTGTGGCACGGGTCCCTGGGCTACCTGGCTCTGGACCCCCTGGCCCCTCACCTTGAGTCTCACCTGTGCGTCTCGGTGTCCCTGCCTGACCCGGCTCAGCCTGGTCCCAGCTGCTCTCTCTCCTTCACACAGGACGGGCTAGGGGGAGGGGTGGGCGTGGGGCACTGCTCCCGGCTGGGTCTGTGGGCGTCTTCTGTCTCTGAGTTCTCTGGAGGGCTGTTGAAATGCTCTGCTTTTAGTTTGGTGACAGTCCTGACCAAACCCTGCTCTGCAGTTTCTGAGCCTGGGTTTGTGCCTGTTGTAGAGTCTGGGTGCCAGTTATGTGCCTAAAGTTAGGACTTTTCCAGCTTGGTCTTGGCTGGATTTAGGGGATCGTGTGTTCTCAAGTTTGAGAAACAGTGGTAAGCGTGAGCGTTTGGTCTTAAGAGACAAAATCCTAGGTAAGCTGCGTCCGGAGGGTGGCAGTAGGCTGGGTCCTCACTTTTTTTTACTTTAGATTTTTTGGTTTAGAGAGTGAGCCGTTTCCTGTCTCAGAGGTGGTTGTGTCGCTGGAAGGACGCTGACTCTCTCTGGCTTGGGGCAGGCATCTGTGTGACACCCTTCCTCCTCTCAGGCTCCAACCTTGTCAGACCTCCAGAGCACCGTCTGCTCGTACCCGAGAGAGCCCCAGGCTGCCTCTGCCTTCCGGAGTCCCGCCAAAGCCAGAGCACGGCTGCAGTGCTGTCTTCTTACCCTATGCATACTCCTGAGCTCCTCCCGTCTCTCGCGCCTCTGCTCGGACACTTGGCCACAGACGAGACACTGGGGTGGTGTGGGCCTTCGGGGACAGGTGCAGGTCCACGTCGGGGTGAGTGCCCTGCTCACTGCAGGCTGTTTGTGTTACTTTAAACAAGCTTCATGCCAGGAGAGGAAGGGCTTCCCAGTGCCCCATTCTCCGTAGCGGTGGGGTGTGCTAGAGCCAATTCGAACCCCGGCCAAGCAGCTTCAGCAATAGGCAGGGGCAGCTGTGCAACAGATGCTCAGCTTTAGGTCTGAAGGTGGGGCTTGCTGTTGCTTCTCCCTCACAGAGCCACCGTGAGGCACCCCGGAGCTGAGGTGCCAGACCCTGAAGGCCTTGTGCTCCTTGCTGCTCTCGAAGAACCTCTGCACGCTCACTGGGCACTGCTGGTGACACTGGGGTGTCACAGAGAAAAAGACAAGTGAGGTTTCTGTCCTGGTGCCGCTAGGCTTGGCAGGAGGGAGGCCGTTAAACAAGTGGATGCAAACGTTTCCAATCCTTGAACGAGTAGAGTCAGGCACGGGTGGGGCAGTGGCCCACGGGGGGTGCAGTGGTCTTCAGTGGGCAGCCAGGGCACTTGCACGTTGGGGGAAAGCTCTGTGGGCTGTGTTGAAGTCTTGGCAGACCCTAGCACCGTCAGCACATGGTCCCATTGGAGCAATAGGGCTCAGGGTGTTCCCAGAGCCACACAGAGGCCATGACAGTGGGGCCCCGAGGGCCTGGACCTCGCCATGGACTGTGTATGCAGGCCAGCAGGAGTGGAGAGCAAGCTGGGAGGAGGCCGGCTGCTGTGTGCGGCATGTGCCCCCCTCAGGGGGGCCGCTCGGTGTGGACCGAAACACGGCAGAGCAGTCTGTCAGGGGCGCCTGTTGGTCTTTTTAGGAGTACGTTGTTTTAGAATATTTATCCCTGGGGACAGTAGTTTGAAAGCTTTCTGAAAAAAAGATTTATTCACTGTTTCAGTAATAACTAAGTGATAGAAACTAGGTATTATTAAATAGTTTAACAACCCAACTAACTCTTCAGCTGAATGCGGCTAATGGAGAAAAACACCCACCTGTGCTGACAGTCTCACTGACCGTCGCCTCCTGCCTGTGAACCCTGAGTGCTGCACGGCCCCCACTTCCTGTACGCGGCTCCTGCCCACGTGGCCCCAGCCTGGCCTCGTCACCCCCTTTTCACTCGTGGCAGGTACCGCCCTGCTTGGGTCTGCTTGTACCTTGTGGGGGAGCTGCCCCACCAGGGGCCAGCTATGCCCCGAGCCTGCCCGTCTGGCCTGTGGCTCCAGCACTTGCATCTCTCCCCTCCTATCTCAGTTTCCCCTTTTCACTGGGTCCCATCAGCACGCACATGGCCCTCATCGCCCCATGTCCTCCTCCAGCTGCTGCCCCCTTTTCCTGCCCCTCCTCCCGTGTATCTCTCCGGGTTCAGGTCAGAAGTTTTGCCCCTAACATTCCATGAAAATGTTTTTGTCACAGTTGACTTGACGCCGCTACGTGGCCAGTTGCCGGGCAGTCGCCTCCTTCACTTACCCCCCTCCTGCCCCCCGCCCCGGTGCCGTTCTCTTGCTTCCTCGTGGCTCGTCTTCTGCAGATGCCTTTGCCGTTACTGTGCATCCTCCAGCCTGGGGGTCGTTGAGTCATCTGGCAGCAGGCAGCCCTCGAGAGAGGTCTCTGTGCTCTGTCTCCAACTCCTGCCTCCAGCCAGGCCCCACCCTAAACTCCCCCGTGGATCATCGGCCTCCTGCTTGGTCTCCTCACTCATCTGAGTGGGGCTCGGAAGGTACCACGTGCAAAACCCAGCAGTGCCTGATCTTGGCCTCCCTGCCCTAGACTCATGCTCCTTGGCATGCAGCCAGCCCATCCCAGGTGAAGACAGTGTCCTCCTGCCCCTTGTGCAGGGTTTGGTAAAAAAAAAACAAAAACCCGGGGGCTGTTCCTGATGCCTGTGTTTGCTGCAATCTTTCTGGGGTCCGTGATCCCCTTGTTGGTCTGCATTGACTGCAGGGCTCCAGTCTGCTTGCGGGCAGCTGGCACGGGAGGGGAAGGTGCCGGCTCACTCATGGGGCCTCCCAGAAGTGCTGTTCAGCATTTATGCTTGAGCTCAGAGGCCAGAACTTGCGGTTGGCTGTCTCTAGCTTCAAAGGGACCCGAAGACAAAAACAGCCTGGTGGTGGGCTTATTGCTGCCCTAGCCCTGAATGAAGTTGGGGTTTGTGGCTCCTGTTCTGTGTCCCTTTCTCTGGTTTATTTTCTTTACAGCTTTGATCACAGTCTGACAGAACTGCCTCCAGTCTGCCTGCTTTTCTGTCAGAGGCCCTCATTACAATATGCGCTTCTCAGGGCAAGAGGGTGTGTTTTGCTCCATCACTCCCTGGCTTTGGCCAGGCCTCCAGGGATCCTGACGGTGTCTTGCAGTGAGCACCCACTGACGGCCCCTCCTCCCTGTTTGGCCCCCAGGCTCGCCACCCTGGCCGGGTTCCTCCCCAGCTCACAGCCGCCCCTCCACCTCTGTGTGACCACCCACCATGCTGGTGACCTCACGTGGTCTCCTATGCTCTGAGGGTACCAGTGACTCCCAGAGGGTTAGTCCCCAGTCCCAGAGCCCAGGATCCAGTGGCTGTACTTGGATCTCTGTAGGTAGCTCAGCGTATGTAGACCTGAACTTCTTAACTTACCTGTCTCCTCCCCAGACCTACTCCCCATCTTCCTTGGCTCAGGTTAAAGCCTTGAGCACTCTGTCCTCGCAGCTTGTGTCCATATGTCCTTCTGCTCTGGCTCCAACATGGATTCGGGATTTGACTGCATCTTACCTTCTTTCCTCCTGCCACCATGGCCGAAACCATCTCTGGGTTGAAGTAGCCTCCTACCTAGTCGCGGCTCTACCCATGCCCAGCAGAGCCGCCACACTGCTGTACCAGACAACGCCATTCTCCTGTTCTGGTAGCTTCCTGTGCGACTTGGGGTACAGAGCGAGGTTGTTAGAGTAGCTCTGCAGGCCCTGTGCCTTCACCTCTGCCTTCTCCTCCCCACCCTCCTCCTCCAGCTCTGCTCCCCTTGGGCACTCAGCCGTTGGTCTCCCTGCTGCTAGAAGATGTGCTGGCATGGGGGCCTCCGGGCCTTGGTGCTTGTTTACTTTGCCTGGAACCCTCTTCCTTCAGTTACCCATCTTATTCCCTCACCTTCTTGGATCTCTGCTCAGGTGTCACCTTCTTAGCGAAATCACCTTTAAACTGGGAGCCCCACCATCTCCCTCTTCTCGGTTTTCCTCCCCAGCTGTTACTGTCATACTGCATTTTGCTTCTTTGTTTCTAACCCCTGGGATTGTAAGTTTTGTGGAGGGCAGAGAAGAAGTATTTCTTCAGTTAACGAATGAACTATTAAATATTATTTTGGCAATTCTATCCAAAGAAGTAAAAATTGAAACAGAAGTAAACGTAACTTCAAATGGATGAGACGTAATATGTTATGTACCCAGAGAACACAAACAAGCTAATTGGAAAATTACTACAGTTAACGAGAAAGTCTGTGTCAGCAATAACCAGTTAAAGCACCTCATGGGAAAATCCCCATTCGCAATAACCTAACAGCAACAGAAATAAAATGTCAGGGTGTGCTTTACTGGCTCTGGTGATGGATACTGAAGGAGACACAACGTGGTTTCTTAGTAGAGGCCTAGGGAAGACCAGTCACAGCAGAGAGTGTTGCGTCTGTTTGAACAGACTGATGATTGAAGGTACCATCTCACCTTTTTGTGCTGGATCCCATATTTCTTACTTGTAATCAGGGAAGTACCCGGCAGGGTGGGACCTGATGCCAGAGGCAGGTGTGAACCTTGTTGCACGACTTCTGCTTACAGTCACACCTCATAGCTAAACAGCAAGGGAGCCTGCTTGGCTAGTGTTACGAACACACGTCTGTATGGTGCCATTTGTGGTTGGTCAGTGAGCCCGTCCCGGGAGATGGAGGGCACTTGAGCAGGTGTCGGTGGCTGGTACTCCGCTGCATTGCAGCTCATATTGCTTTGCTCATATCTGCCTTCCTAAAACGGACCAGTGGCACAAGAAGATTTCTGCAGGTACCCGGCGGCCGGCTGGTGAGACGGTCCTGCACTGAGAGGAGAGAGCATGGAGGTGCTGGCAGCGCTCTTCCCGCCTTGAGCTCTGTCAGCCGCACTGTGAACGGTCTTTCCCCTCAGAGCCCCCTCGAAGCTGACCAGAAGTGTCATTTTCTTTAAGAAGCCTATCTGAAACTGGATGCGCCTCCCTCAGGGTGTGTGCTGTGCTTGGGAGACGAGCCCGGGGAAGTAGGAAGCCATTGGGATTTGGGAGACTGACCCATGCCATACAAGAACATGAGGCAGAGCTCCATCTAACACTTCAGAAGATGTTCCTAGCTTTGTGATGAATAGTGAGAAACCTCTTCTGAGGCTTCTTCATTGTGAAAGATAAAAAGTCCCATGACATTGGGGAAGTACTTCCTTCCAGTGCTGGTAGAAATGGCTGAAAACATGATGACAAACTAAGATGCATTTCTTTGTCAGCAAATACTGTCAGAAAACCCACAGCAAACGTTGGAGAAGGTTTGAAGAAACTAAAGCGAATGACACAGTGTAGGAGGATTGCCATAGAGCTGGGTGAAGGTACAGATGTTTTCTACAAATCTTAACTTATGGTGTTTGCCACATTCTGTTTCAATTATGAAAACAGGAAGGATTACTTTTTATGAGTCACTGAAGGGGAAAGATGTACTGAAGGAAATATAATTTAACATCAGCTAACTAAACAGAGAAATCCTGTGATCTTAAAAGCTACAATGCAACAAATTACCAAGGAAAAATTGAGTGGATTTGATTAATACATATTTAAATCTTTGGTATACTCAGATAAAATAGAACCAGAATTTAAAAGCAAATAACGATTTTAAAAAGCCACCAAATATGAACCATAAAGAGCTGATTCACATTGATGAGAAAGATCCAAGACCTCTTTTCCTTATTGAGTTTTAGACAAGGAGCACAAAGGGAAAATGTGTTGGATTGAACCATGTAAAATTGCTATTTTGTGGGTTAAAAGACAGTGGTTGAATAGGCTTATAACATGTAAAGAGATTAAAAAAAAAACAAAACAAAAACTTTCCATAAAGAAAAGCCCAGGATGAAGTGGCTTCAGTAGTGAACTCTGTTAAATGTTTAAAGAAGAATTAACACTGATCCTTAACAAGCTCTTCAGAATAATAGAAGAGAAAGGAACATTTCCCAACTCACTCTGTGCTGTCAGTATTACCCTAATACCAAAACCAGACACATATCCAAGAAAACTACAGACCAGTATTCCCTATGAATGAATATAGGTGTTAAGATCCTCCACAACACGCTAGCAAACTGTATCGGACAACATATGAAAAGGATTATGTACCAGGAGTAAACGGATTTACCGCAGGACTGCAAGGTTGGTTCAACATGCAAAAAGCAGTGTAACATACCACAACAGTATAAAGGACATAAGCCACATGATCATCTCAATAGACACAGAAAAAAAGCACTTGACAGAATCCAACGCTTATTCATGGTAAAAACACTTAACAGACTAGGAAAAGGAGAGAACTTCCTCAACCCGATAAAGAGCATCTATGCAAAAACCACAGCTAACATCATGCTTAGTGGTAAAAGACTTTTTCCCCTAGGACAAAGAAGCAAGGATGTCCATTCTGGCCACTTCTGATTCAGCATTGTGCTGGAGATTATAATCAGGGCAGTTAGGCAAGAAAAAGAAATAACAGGCATTCAGATTGGAAAGGAAGAAACAAAACTCTATTTGCAGATGAAACGATCTTGTAGATGAAAAGCCCTAAGGAATATACACGCACGCACACACACACACAACACACACACAAAACTTATCAGAACTCATAAACTAGTTCAGCCATGTTGCAGGATACAAGGTGAGTATGTAAAAATAAGTTGTACTTCTGTATTCCAGATAATGGACAATCAAAAAGGAATGAGGAAAACAATTTTAGTTATAACAGCATGAAAAATAATAAAGTAAGACTTCACTCTTAAGATAGCAGTAAATTGATCTATAGATTCAATCCAATCCATATCAAAACTCTAACTGGCACTTTTGCAGAAATCGAGAAGCCAATCCTAAAATTCATACGGAAATGCAGAGGGTCCAGAACAGCCAAGACAGTCGTCTGAGACCGCTCAGGCTGCACTAACAAAATGCCACAGACTGGAGTGACTGAAACAACGGATATTTATTTCTTAACCGTTCTGGAGGCCGGGAGGTCCAAGAGCAAGGGGCCGTCAGATTTGGTTCCTGGTGACCCTCGTTTTGGTTTGCAGATGGCTGCCTTCCCACCATGTGCTAGCATTGATCCCATTAGGGAGTCCCCCACACTTGTTACCTCATCTGAACCTAATTGTGTTTCAAGTGCCCAATTCCAGATAACCATCACACTGGGGACTAAGGCTTCCACAGACGGGAATTTTGTGGGGGGGGAACCCAAACATTCAGCCAATAACAATCTTGAAAAAGAACAAAGTTGTAGGACTCACATTTCCTAGTTTCAAAACTTACTACAAACTACACTTCTTGATTACTGGTTAAAAGGCTAAAGATAGATCAGTGGGCTAGAACTGAATCCAGGTGTAAGCCCATACATAGTAATTCTCAGTACGGTGCTAGGACAGTTACATAAGGAAGGGAGAGGCTTTTCAACAGACAACTGGATAGCAACATGCAAAAGAAGTTGAGTCCTTTCCTCACACCGTATATGAGCATTAAGTCAAAATGGATCAAAGGTTAAATACAAGAGCTAAGAGTCTTAGATATAACACCTAAAGTACAGGAAACCAAAACAGAATGTTGGTTGGACTTCAGAAGTGAAAACCTTGTGCTTCCGAGGACAGAATGGAGGGAAATGTTTTGCATGTCACCTCTGTGATCTAGTAGTGTCCAGAATCTCCTAAGAGTTCTTAGAATTCAGTAATGTAAAGACAACCCAATTTTATTTATTTTTTTTTAAAGATTTTATTTATTTATTGGACAGAGAGAGACAGCGAGAGCAGGAACACAAGCAGGGGGAGTGGGAGAGGGAGAAGCAGGCTTCCTGCTGAGCAGGGAGCCCGATGTGGGACTCGATCCCAGGACCCTGGGATCATGACCTGAGCCGAAGGCAGACACTTAACGACTGAGCCACCCAGGCACCCAAGACAACCCAATTTTAAAATGAGCAAATGGTTTGAATAGACTTTTCCAGAGAAGATATACCAACAGCTAATAAGCGTTGAGAAGATATTCAACATTATTAGGCATTTATGAAATTCAAATTGAAAACCATAATGAGCTGCCACTTCATGCCCCCTAGAACGACTAATCAGAAAGATGGACGGTAGTAAGTGTTGGATGAGGGTGTGGTGGAGAGACTGAAGCCCTCCTACAGTGCTGGGGTGCATAAAATGGTAAAGACGCTGCAAGGCAGGCTGGCAGTTCTTTAAAAAGTTCAACACAGAGCGGCCGGCAATTCCACTCCTAGGTAGAGCCCCCGAAGAAGTGAGAAGGTGTCCCCACAAAAGCCTGTGCAGGAGTCTTTGCGGCCTTATTACTCATAATAGCCAAAAACGTATGAATGTGTAAGCAAATGTGGTATGCCTGTGGGACGGAACACTATTCTTCAGCCATAAAAAGGAATGAAATACATGTTACATAATGACTGAACCGTGAAAACATTACGCGAAGTTAAAAAAGCCACACAAAAGGCCGTCGAATGTATGATTCCATGTGTACGAAATGTCCACGATGGGCAGATCCGTATAGGCAGGGAGTAGATTATTAGTGGTTGGTGCCTGCCCGTGAGGAGGACTTCCATAGGTACGGGATTTCTCTTTGGGTTGATGAAATGTTCTGGAAGTATTTTGTGGTGAAAGTTGTACAACCTTGTGTTTATATTAAAAACTAAATTGTACACTTAGGGTGAGTTTTATGGTATCTGAGTTATATTTCAATTAAAAATTGGTAACATAATGATGGCCTATAAGTTATTTTTGTATCATTCAACTTAATAGAGAGCACTCATGCAGGGGTGCCTGGGTGGCTCAGTCGGCTAAGCGTCTGACTGTTGATGTCAGCTCAGGTCTTGATCTCGGTTGTGAGTTCAAGCCCCGCATGGAGCCTACATAAGAAGAAGAAAAAAAACATTCCTGTGCGGTGCTGGCCGACCTTGGGAGGGTACCCATGACCTACGACTCTGCACACATGTGCAATTGGCTTTTAGGATCAGTCCACAGTATTGGAGTAGCCAGGTCAAAGGTTAGGCACAGTTTGGTAACTGCTGTCAAATTTCCCTCCCCCCACACGCTCCCTGCCAGCCATATGTGGGGTCCCATTGACCTCAGACCTCACCATAGGTTTTCTGTAGCTACACTCTCCAGTACAGCAGCTCTGAGCCCCGTGTGGCTGTTGGGTACTTGAAATTTTGCTGGTCCAAGTATGTGCTCTAAGTGTAAAAATGTGTACTGGCTTTTAAAGATTTAGCATGAAGAGAAAAAATAATGTAAAATGTCTAATAAATGAAATATTTGGGGTGCATTGGATTAAGTAAAATAAACTAAAACCAGTTTCATCCCATTCTTTTTAATGTGGTTGCTAGAAAACTTAAAATTATGTGCATATGCAGCTCACAGTTCTCTTGGACAGCGCTGCTCTGTGGCTTTGTCCTTTCTGGTTTTTTGTCCACTTACGCTCTAGTTATCTTTCTGCAGCCATCCAGGTTTGTAGTGAGTACCAATGTTGTGGACTTACCCTCTCCATCTTTGTTCTCTGTCTCTGGTGCTTTTGTGTGTCTTTTTTTCGTTTCCTTCTTGGTAGATTGATAAGGTTTTCTTTGTTCCATTTAATTTCCTCTTGTGGTTTGGCGAGCTCACAAACACACCCAGGTTGTGACAGATCCGATCGGTCTCCAGACATTGTTTCCAAGGGTCCCCTGGGGAGTAGTCTCCCTGGTGGAGAACCACTCCTCCCACTGGTCTGCTGGTGTTGGAATGTCCCATAAAGGGAACCCACAGCTGCACTGTGTGTCTTGCTTTCTCCCCTGCCCATGTCTGAGCTTGATTGTGCGGCACCCCACGTCAGTGGGCAGTTTACCATCCCCATGGATGTATGTTTGAGATAGTTCCAGTCTTGGGCTTAGGAATAAAACTGCTATGAGCATTTGTACACAGTCTCTTTGTGGATACTCTGGGTTTGTTTCTCTCAGGATTGGAATTGCTGAATGATGTGATAGGTGTATATTTACTGTCGTAAGAAACAGCCAGACTCTGTTGTTGAGGATCACCCACACCACTGCCAGTGATAGCTTCCAGGTGTCCCCAGCCTGGCCGGCAGGTGGGGCAAAGTCTTCCTAGCGTGCAGGAGTGTCCTGTCTTAGGGCTCTCCGGAGAAACAGAACCATCCAGTAAGGGAGGGAGACACAGGGAGAGGGAACGGGGGAGGGGGAGTGAGGTTGAGCCTGACCTTACAGAATTGGCTTTACAGGATTATGGGGGCTGAAAAGGTCTGCAGTGGGCAACCGGGAGCCCCAGGAGAGCTGACAGAGTCTGCTTCACTCGGCCCAGCATCCAAATGAGACTCTCCAGACACACCCAGAGCTGCATCTGACCCTGTGTCTGCACCTTGTGGCCCGGTCAGCTTGAAAACACATGCAGCTGACCCTCATGTGTCCCCTTGTGGCTTGAATTTGCATCTTGCTGACTAATGATGTTATGTGTCTTCATTATTAGCCTTTTGTATATCTTCTTTTGTGACTTTTTGTTAAAACTTTTTGCCCGTTTTAAAAATGGGATTGTCTTCTTGGTCTTGAGTTATAAGAGTTTTAAACGTGTTTTAGAAGTCCTTTGTTAGGTTTACATACACTGAATGTTTTCTCCTCGTCTGTGGCTTTTCTTAAATAATTGTCTTTCAAAGAGTAGAAGTTTTAGTTTGATAAGGTTTAATTAATTAATTTTTCTTTTATAGTTAGTGCATTCTGTATCCCTGTGAGAAATTTTTGCCTACTTAAGGTTGTGAAGGTTTTCTCCTGTGTTCCCATCTAGAATTCTGTAGTTTTAGCTTTGATGTTTGGGTCCGTGGCCATTTAAGAACTTTTTCGGACCGAGTGAGGTCCGGGCTGAAGTCCTCCCTCTCCGATGTGGCTCTCCAGTTCTGTACCGTTGTTGCAGAGCAGGTCCTCCCTGCCCTGGCTTGCTGGGCTCCTGGGTTGGGGGTCCATTTCTGGGCTCTCCGCCCTCCACCGGTGCTGGTGCACAGCTGCACCAGGGCCCCACTGTCTTGTTCACTATAGCTTCATGGTGGTTGTTGAAATCAGGTACCATTGCCATGTTTTTACTGTGGTGAAACATAACACGAAACTAACCATCTTCGTCATCTTTAAGCAGTATCAGCTATATGCATGTAAGGTCGCCACAACTGCTCAGTGTGCACAACGGAGACTATGTACCCATTTGTGTTAACCAGTTAAAAGTGAGGTTGACCGGGTGCTTATGAACAACAGAAGGTTCTTCTCCCAAGTTCTGGAGGCTGGAAGTCCAAGACGAGAGTGCCGGGGTGGTCTGGCTCTGGTGAGGGCCTCCTCCCTGCATCCCATGTGGTGAAGACAGCCAGTGGTCCTTTTAGAAGGATGCTGATCCCAGTCACGAGGGCCGCATCCTTGTAACCCGGTCACCTCCCGAAGCTCCATCCCCATATGCCATCCCGTTGGGGGTAGTATTTGTGTCTGTGTTATAAGGGTAGGGACACATTTAGTCTGTTACACCATTAAACCCCTCCCCTTTCCCCAGACCCCGGCACCGCCCTCCTTCCTTCTCTTTCTGATCGTTTGGCTGCCCTCTGTATCTCACGGGAGAAGAATCATACAGTTTAGTCTTTCTGTGACTGGCTATTTCACTTGGCATAATGTCCTGCAGGTTCATCCATGTTGCAGCATATGGTAAGATTTCCTTCTTTGTAAGGCTGAATAACATTCCATTGGGTGTATACAACACATTTTGGTAGTCTGTCCACCCGTCCACGGACACTGGGGTGCTTCCCTGTCTCAGCTGCTGTGCATGATGCTGCTGTGAACACGGGGGTGCCGGCCTCTCATCCAGACCCTGCTCTCCGTTCTCCGGGGAGCACACCCAGACGTGGAATGGCTGGGCCGTGGGCTCATTCTGTGCTTAGTGTTTTGAGGACCCTCCACGGTGTTCTCCATGGCGGCTGCACCCCACGGTGCCCGGGGTTCCGGTTGCCCCACGTCCTCGCCAAGGCTTGTCGGTCTCCGCTCCTTTGAGAGCAGCCGTCCTGTGGGGTGTGGGGTGGGGTTCTGCCCGTGGTTTTGACCTGCATTTCCCCGATGGTTGGTGATGCTCAGCACCTTTCCCTGTGCGGGTCGGCCACTGTGTATGTATCTTCTTCGGAGAATTGTCTGCTCAGGGCCTCTGCCCACTTTGGGTTGGGTGTTGTGTCTTTGCTGTGGAGGTGAAGTTTTCCGCCTGCCCCGGGTACCAGAGCGCGTTCCACTGGGTGCCCTCCTGATCCTGGGCTGCGCACTGCAGATCGCTTCCTTCGCTTCGCACAAGTTTAAGTGTGACGTAATCCCATGTGTCTGTTTTTGGTTTTGTTGTCTGTGCATTTAAGGCTACATTTCTTTTTTTTTTTTTTTAAAGATTTTATTTATTTATTCATGAGAGACAGACAGAGAGAGAGAGAGAGAGGCAGAGGGAGAAGCAGGCTCCCAAGGAGCAGGGAGCCCGATGCGGGACTCGATCCCAGGACCCTGGGATCATGACCTGAGCCGAAGGCAGATGCTTAACCATCTGAGCCACCCAGGCGCCCTTAAGGCTACATTTCAATATTTGCTTTTTATTTTGGAATTCTTTCAGAATCCCTTGGACTTAGCGTCACCTTGTCCACGTTTCTTAGGCTGTGGATTGGTTTCTTGCTCTCTAGTTTGACTGTATCATTTACTGGTGCTTTTCCTCACTGCTCTTTGCTGTTATCTTATTTCCTCTCATTGATTTTGTTGTTTGTTTCACCGAGGGCTCTCTGAGTAATTTTCCTCCCAGAAAAGGGTTGTGGGCACTAACCTTGGCAGTCCCTGCATGTCCAGAAGTGTATTAATCTTGCCCTTCTTCTGGAATGATAGTTTGGCTTCATTCAGGATCTTCAGCATTTCTGAAATTCCATTCCTTCATTTGGCAAAAGCCCTTTTGGGAGGAGCCTGTGAAGGAGCTGCTGGTGACTGAGCAGCGGGGGATAGTTGGGGAAAGGCAGGGGAGGCAGGACCCCAGGCAGGGTGCCCTGTGGGCAGAACACTGAGCAGCTTTCCGGGGCCAGCTGCCTGGTGTCCATGGGACGGAAGCTGGCACAGGAGGCTGCTTAGTGCTCCCGGGATGTAAATTCTGGGAGCTCCGGGGGTGGGGGTGCTGCTCTGGGCCAGGCTGGTGGGGGGCACAGGACAGGTGGGGGTGTGGGCAGCAGAAGGTGAGGTCCTGAGAGCTCAGCCCTGTGGAGCTTGTGACTGGGTGTGGGGCTGGAGCACCGAGGGCAGCTCGTGAGTCCTTTTGGGTGGGAAGAATAGCCATGGAAAGCGCCTGTCCGGGCCATTTGGAGGTCAGACTCAGGAGTGGAGGCTGAGGGGCTGACTCAGGTCCAGGGGAAGACGAGGCCACGTGGTGAAGAGCACAGTGGGGCTCACAGCCCCCAAGAAGTATACAAAATCCTGACTTAGTTTCTTTTATCAAAAGATAGAGGAATTAACATGGACTGTTACCTTACAGTATAAATTACTGGGCCTGGATATCGATGATGGACTGAAGATGAATGTTAGAGTGTTGCCTGCTTCCTTTTTGGATAAAAGTTAAAAATGGAGACCAAGCCTGTAGCGCTTGCTTCCGAGTCTCCCTTTGCCTTCCCTTTGGCTAAGGGATGAGCCTCAGGCCGGTGTCATGAGCAGAAGGCAGGACCTGAGAGTCCAGGGAGTCCCGTGCTGGTGTCCACTGAGCCTTGCATATGTTGACCACAGGGAGACCTGCTGTGTGTGTAACGGCACTCACCTGCTGCTCACCTGGACTTCAGCTGCCTAGAGCCGGGGACGTTCCCGTCACCTGCGTGTGCTTGGGCTGACAGTGTGTGCGGTGTATGGCTTTTTCTCTTTTCCTGTGTTATGGTTGCTTTGATTGTATTTATTGAAATATAATTTTGTCTGAATCAGAATAAAACTTGGAAGCTTTTGTTAGCGGGTATCATGGGATTTCAGTTCACTTTTCAGTAACTCTGTTTATTGTGTTTTATGAAAGTGTCCGCTGGGTCAGATTGGAAGCACACACCTATCCTGGAGCAGACGGTTTGCAGGGCCCCTGGGGTGGGTGGGGGCTCTGAGAACAGTCCCAGATTCCGGAAGGGAGGTTGCACACGTCAGCAGCCCACCACCGCCCGGCCTCTTGTCCAGGAGGGGTCTAGCGGATGCACGCACCTAGGTCTCTGTGCTGTGCTGTTGTTATGTTATGAGGTACGTTTGCCAAAACTGAGGCTCAGGGCAGGGTGCCCTTTCCTTTGGACATGGAGGACGGGGCTCGTGTCTGAGCCCAGCCACCTGCTCGCAGCTTCACCCTTGTCCACGTGCCACAGTGGGAGGCTTTTCAGGGACTGAAGCCAGGGCAGGCCTGGTTAGGTCATGGACCTCGGGGCAGATACCATTTTGTGGGCGTTGGGGTGCTCTGTGCCACTCCACGTTAAGGATGGCCCTTTGGCTTTGTCTAAAGACTCTCCTGTCTTGCTTGTGCTAGACTGTGGCATGGTTGCAGGAAAGACTACTAGACCCGGCTGCTGGGGATGATGAGCCCTCCCCGGGTGGCATACAAGGTTTATGTAATGGCATCCTGCCTCTTGAGCTGGTAAGACCCGAGGTGTGGACAGGACTGTTTACCCACTGCCACTGTGTCCCCAGGGCAGCCTAAGGGGGGTGGCAGCTGGGGCACGGACAGTACTGGACCCCTGGCCAGGTCATGGGGAAGTCCTGCTGCAGGGTCCCCTTGCTGGTGTCTAGGTCCCCTTGGCATCTCTGCTTCTGGGAATCCCAGGCTCCTGCCTGGCACACATTGGTGCCTGGCACCTGTTGGAGCCGGCAGTGAGGACATCCACAGTGAACCACTGGTCACTGGGGTGTCCATGCTGCGTGAGCAGCATCTGATGAGCGCAAAGTGCTAGACCCACAGCCAGAACAAGGGCTGGGAGGAGTGTTGGCAGCCACTCTCTTTGGAAGGACAGAAGCGTAACAGTGACACATTATCCTTCCTGGGTCTTTTGTCAGGTGTTCTGTAGGGAAAGGTGGTTTTGTCACTGGGGGCAGATGAGCACTGTCTGATTGAGAGGCATTAGATGTGCACCTATGGTTTCTGCTGATGTGCTAACGCCCTGACCTGTCTTCTGCACCCCCTTCCTGGCGTCCCAAGTCTACAGCACCCCCCCGGGCCCATCGCAGGCCCCTGCAGGCTTTCACATCTGATGGATCTCATTTTGGTCATCTCCTTAAACTGTTTGTTATTCTGGATGAACTTTGGGATTATTTTGTTGGTGTGCCCTTAACAGTTTTCTGCCTCTGTGGATTTGGGGACAGTACGCGTCTTCTCATTAGTGTCCTCATCGAGGAACACAAATGACCCTCCATTCACACAGAGCTTTTGTGGGCCTCAGTCAGGTGTTAGAGTAGACGTGTCTTTAGAGTGCTAGAAGCCTAGGACTTGTGCCTGACAAAACGCCATGAAGGGGGTCTGGGCATCCCACACATAGGACTGCTGATGCTCACACACCAATTACCTCCCTTCTCCAGGTGCCCTACGAAACACTGAATAAACGCTTTCGGGCTGCTCAGAAAAACATTGACCGAGAGACGAGCCACGTCACCATGGTGGTGGCTGAGCTGGAGAAGACCTTGAGCAGCTGCCCTGCTGTGGACTCTGTGGTCAGCCTTCTGGATGGTGTGGTGGAGAAGCTCAGCGTCCTCAAGAGGAAGGTCGGTGTGGCTTCTGGACCATCCTGCCTGCCTGTCTACGCGTGGGCTGTAGCGTAGGTCCAGCGGCCCAGCCTTCCCATGTACCCAGGCAGTCCCAAAAAGGGGCTGTCTTCTGTGGGAGCCGGGACACAGTGGAGACCAGGCAGCCCTGCGATGGGGAGGTGGGCTCCTACGGCCAGAGTGTGGGCAAGGCGAGTCCCTCCATGCTGTCTGTGGTCTGCAGCCCCTGTGGGGCTGGCGGCTTGCTTCCAGTCCCGTGCTCCTGTTCCTGCAGGGCTGGGTTGTCCTCACTCCAGAGTGTCCCAAGCACAGACAGGAGGCAGATGATTTAGTACTTTTAGAATTTCCCCTCAAAGCTTCATGGAGGAAATTTCTCATTTCTGGGAGACGGAGGTAGGGTGCACTACTGCGCCCACTGAATAACCCAGAGGATGCAGCAAGATGCTTTACAACGTCTTACTGAACGTATCAGAGGGCTCATGAGACGAGCGTTTATCACCAGAGCTGTTCGGCAGGGCCAACAGCGGGGCAGCACCCACGGCTGCGGCCAGTGCCGGGGGCGGGGGGAGGCCAGGGCTGGTGGTGGGACCTGGTGGTAGTACGTGTCGGGGGGCTGCCCCAGGAGTGGACGTGCTGTGGCAGAGCATCACGGCCTGTTTCAGAACACCCGGGGGAGCCAGGACCCTCCTCTTCAGCCTGGTGTAAGTGGTCCCAGCTGGTGGCGCCTCACTGAGTGCACTTCTCGGGGAGGACACCGTCCGTCCGAGCGTCAGGGGTCTGACGGAGGATCACCAGGTGCACAGGATGCTGCGGCAGAGACAATGAACACCGCCCAGATTTCAGACGTAGAGATTATCAGGGACCAGACTTGACTGCGTCTGAAGATTAAGCAGACAGCTGAGAATTGTTGCAGGGGACATAAAGTATAAAGCACGATTGAGAGTTTAAAATAAACCAAATAAAACTTCAAGAAATTAAAAGTATAATAACTGAAATGAAAAACTCAAATGTTTGCTTATAACACGCTTTTTAACATGTAACAATCAGACAAAGCTCAAGAGAGAATTTGTGAGCTAGAAGGTAGTTATGTTTTTCTAGATAATTCCTAGAAATTCTAGTTGCACACAAAGCTAAAAACACAGAACTACGTAAGAGGGTGGGAAGCCTCGGAGACTAGAGTGGAGGCCGTGTTCAACCAAAGTCAAGAGGGCGTGGGAAGAGTGGCCAAGAGTCTCAGAACTGTTGGATAAATAAAAATAAACCTAGGATTTCATATCATGAAACTGAAGAGAGAGAAAAATCTTAAAAGCAGCTGGAGGAAGAAAACCACTTCCAAAGGAGCGGCAAATACCCTGGAAGCCAGAAAGCCATGGCGTGTGCTCGAGGGAAAGGCGGACCAGCCAGGGCAGCAGTTGAGCCTGTGCACCGCCAGCCAGGTGGGCGCCGCAGTGAATCAGCCTGCAAATCTGGCCCCTTGGCGGCGGCACTGACCACACGTCAGGTGCTGGACGGTTGGCTGCTGTCCAGCCAGCACCGATACAGAACACGTCTACGGAGCTGTGTTAATTTTGAACAAACTTGACTTTGAGGGAAAAAGTATTATAAACGAAAGTCGCAAAATAATAACAGATGGCTTAATTAACCAGGAAGCTGTAACAAATTTAAAATTATGCGTATGTGGCCGCATAGCTCCAGACTCCATAAAGTAAAAGGTGATGTCGCTGAAAAGAAGGTGCAGACCCAGAGTGGTAGGTGTTGACTTGCCTCTGGGTAATGACAGGTGCAGCCAAACCGGCCTCGTGGCGGTGGGCGGTGGGGGGGGATAACTCCCTTTTGCTTCCATCACCTAGCAAGGGGACATCCCCCCGTGTCCCCCTGTGTGTGAGGGTGGGGGTAGGCGCAGCCTGGTCACTGTCCCACCCTGAACCCCTGTGTGCTTGCGTCTCAGGCGGTGGAGTCCATCCAGGCTGAGGACGAGAGTGCCAAGCTGTGCAAGCGCAGGATCGAGCACCTCAAGGAGCACAGCAGCGACCAGCCGGCGGCGGCCAGCCTGTGGAAGAAGAAGCGCATGGACCGCATGATGGTGGAGCACCTGCTGCGCTGCGGCTACTACAACACGGCGGTGAAGCTGGCCCGTCAGAGCGGCATCGAGGTGGGCACGTGCGCGGGGCTTCTTGCTGCCTCCGGGGGCGGGCCGTCCCGGGTGCTCGCTGAGCAGCCTCCCTGATCAGGTAGCGCGGCCCAAACCCTTCACGCACGCGTGCCCGAGGTTTAGTGTGTTTGAACCGCGGCGACAGCTCTGGGTGCTTCTCTCTTGCCAGCATGTTCTAACGGGGAAGCCCGTGGAAGGGGTCGTTCCCACTCAGTACCTGCCCTCCCATGACTGTTTTTACTGGTGTCCAGGGGAGGGTGCGTTTTCCACCCCTCTGTAGAAACAGACGATCCTCTGGCCTTCGGTGTGTGGGCAAGCGGTTAAGCGTGGAGCTTCGGGAGGAAGGCTGCTCAGCAGTGGTGAAGGCATCCAGTGCTCTCCCTCCCCTTACCAGGGCTTCACAGACCCATGTGCACCTTTCTCTAGCCTTCGGGCTGCCCCTCTGCTTTCGGGCAGCATCCACCTCCCCGGCCCACCGGTCTCCACTCTGCACCATTGGTCCCTCGCCCTGCTCCTCCCACCCCCCTGCCCTGCCCAGCATGGCCAGCGTGTACCTGATTGATGGGCTTCCTAGTCGTTGTGTTTTCCCTGGCACAGCCGTGCATCTGCAGGGGTCATGTGGGTGCCCACAGATAGCCCACACTTCTCTCTTCCTGCCCCTGTGAGGGTGTGGCCAGATGCTCCTAGCCTTGAGGAACGTGTGCTGTGAAGGGGAGAGAGGCAGGAGGTCAAACAGGACTGTTTCCAGGGGTGCACAGGGCAAAAGGGCAGGAGGGCTGGTGATTTTCAGAAGGTTGGTTGGAGTGGGCTTGCAGAGATGAGGGGAGGGTCCCGCGACAGGCCTGGGAGCTGCCCTGTACTGGGGTGTGGGCATCTGAGCATGTGCAGAACTCATAGAGTTTCCCCTCAACTGAGATGGGTGTGCGGTAGGGGGGTTGAGTTGGAAGCATTGCTTTAATGGGCTCACTCTGGTTGCTCTGTGAAGAACAGAGTATAGGGGGCATGGGGGAGCCAGGAGGCCTGTGGGAAGCTGTACTGTGTGATGGTGGTGGTGTGACCTTGGACATCCTGTGAAGGGGGCACTGCAAGATTTCCATGTGGACCCCCAGCTTCACAGCTATGGGTAGAAATTAAGGTTGCTTCTAGCAGCAAGCGTAGGGGGAGCCTCAGGCCCTTGGGGTGGGGCGAGGGCTCCTGACAGGATGGGGTGCTGTCACCAATGAAGAGGCTGATGTATCAGGGTTCATTCACATTTAAAACTTCTGTTCGTCAAACGCCATGGAGAGAGAGCACACCGGGTCAGCCCAGATGGGGGCTGTGTGCCCCACTCAGAGCCTTGGTCCTGGAGGAGAGGCCAGTCGCTGGTGGTGTCTTCGTGTCTGTCTGCATTAGAAATCACAGTGCTGTCATCTCACGTGGGGTGACCCCTGATGGGTGTGATTTCCAACCCGCCTCCCGTCATCTGGTTTAACACCTCTGGTGTGACTCCCACACCCCAGGGTCCATGGACATCTGAGACACCATCAGCGGAAAAGAAAAAGATGGCAAAGACCCAAACCCTGAGGCCGCGCAGACCCAGGACAGATGGACCCTGAGGTGCGGGCAGGAGAGGCTGCCTCTCAGAATTCAGACCAAAACTGAAAACCAGAAATGGGAAATAGGAGAGAAAGATGACCCTCATATAGGAGACCCAGCGTTTCCCTGCAGGAGCGTTCTAGAAAAGAGAAGAAAATGCCAGACAGATGGCCAAAAATGTGGTTCACAAGAACAGCCAGCCGACCTCTAAGATGACTTGGCGCCGCAGTGCCCAGCACTTACTGTCAGAGCTCATGTCAGGGGGGTGGGGGTGGGGGGCCCAGGAAGACAGGAGGCCCACCCCTGCATGAGGGCCAGGCCGAGTGAGGTTGGGGATCCGTCTGGTGGCTCCAGAAGACTTGGGTGGAGAGACCCTTGTGTGGCCCAGCCCAGACTGCCTGCCGCTGAGCTGCCGTGCAGAGCCGGCGAGCTCACAGGTCGTCTGCTGGCACCAACCCTGACGGCGGCACACCCCTTGCCCTTCAGGTCAGGGATCAGCTGGGGCTGGTCCCTGGTCGCACAGGATGGTGCTCTGATGAGTATTTCTCCTTGTGAATTTTGTATAAACGTCTGTGGTTTTTTTGTTTGTTTTTAAGATTTTGTTTATTAGAGAGCACGAGAGGGAAGAGGGTCAGAGGGAGAAGCAGGCTCCTCGCTGAGCAGAGAGCCCGATGCGGGACTCGATCCCAGGACTCCGGGATCATGACCTGAGCTGAAGGCAGTGGCTTAACCAACTGAGCCGCCCAGGCGCCCTAAACGTCTGGTTTTATCGGTGGCGTCGTTAGCCCTCATGTGCTGCTTACCGCGGGCATAGACGCGTTGCTGGCTTTCGCGGGGCGTCCTTTTCCTTGACCTCCTGCCTTATGCTGCACTCAGCAGAGGGACGGTGGCCCTCCTACAGACACTGCAAGTCCTGTGGTGGGCTCCTGACTCGGTTGGCCCAGGGCGACCTGAGGTGGAGACAGCACTGCAGGAAGGCTGCCTTGTGCTTTGCCGTGGGGAGGGGCCCCGAGTGGGGCTGCCCGAGGGTCGCAGGAACAGGGTTGCAGGAACTCGCCAGCCGCACCGCGCTTGCCCACTGGCCGCAGAGAATTCAAGGGATCTTTGTGTTGGATGCTTCCCCTCCGTCACTGAGAAGCTAGTCTTTAGTTTCGGATGGGAGAGACACCATCTGAAATTTGTTTTCCAACAGCTTCCCCCCTTGGGTGGTGCACAGGCGTCTACCATCTCTTCCTGCCTCCACGGCCAGCCGCTTGCTGGCGACTGGCAGGCCCTGAGCACCATGTGGGTGTCGTGACCCCGGGTCCCTGGCCCTGCCTGGACCCTCCAGAGCTCAGTAGATGCAGCTCCACAGGCAGGCATCAGAGAAACGGGGGAGAAGAGCAAACGGCAGCAAAGACACGGCCCTGCCCCCCCACTGGCCCTCTCTGCTCCTTCTCAGAATCTCAAATACATCTTCAGAGGAAAAAACACAAAATAAAAACGAGGGTTCTGGTTGCCAGGGTTCCCAGGCCTGATTGTGAAGGGGTGGAACGGCCACTGCTGGGGTGGGGGGTAAGGTTCTGGATTGGGGTTTTGGCTTCGAGACTGTATCCGAATGCTTTGCGCACCTCCCCGCTGCGGGCCTGCCCCTCATCCTGGAGCTGGCTGGGTGGGGTGTGCTGGGGTGGGGGTGGAGGGGCACTCAGGGAGGTGCCCCGGAGCTGGCCAGGTGCAGTGTGCTGGGGCGGGGGGCGCTCAGGGAGGGAGCCCCGGAGCTGGCCAGGTGGGGTGTGCTGGGGGCAGCGCTCAGGGAGGAGCCCCAGAACTGGCCGGGTGGGGTGTGCTGGGGCGGGGCAGGGCGCTCAGGGAGGGAGCCCCGGAGCTGGCCGGGTGCGGTGTGCTGGGGCAGGGGGGGCATCAGTGGACTTGGGGCTGGGTTCCGGGTATCCAGTGCTCTGAGCGCGCACCGCTTCTTTCCCCGAAGGACTTAGTGAACATTGAGATGTTCCTGACGGCCAAAGAAGTGGAGGAGTCCCTGGAGAGGCGGGAGACGGCCACCTGCCTGGCCTGGTGTCACGACAACAAGTCCCGGCTGCGCAAGATGAAGGTGTGCGGGCACCCGGGATGGGGCTGTGGTGGAGGTGCCCGGGGTGGGGTGGGGGGTGCTCTGGGCGGGGCAAGCACCTGCCCACAACCAACGCGCCTGCACCTGTTGGTTCAGAGTTCTGTGCTTCTGGTTGAGATGGGGGGGTTGTTGGGTTTGGTGTGAGTTCGGGGTTATTTTTTGGTCATGGTGTTTGGGTTTGAGGTAAAAATCCCTAAAAAGTGCACCCACTTCTGCATTATGGTTTGGACAAGTGTTCTGAGCATGGGGTTCTGAAGGAGCGAGGTGCCGACTGCCCGCGTGTGCTCAGCTTGTTAGCCACCCGCTGCTGGGTCCGTCCTGCCCCCCGACCCCCCAGTCACCGATGCAGGAAAGCCCGGTCCGGAAGTGCTGTCCACCTGCAACGGTGCAGAGTTCTAGGCTGGGATCCTCTCCAGTACAGCTTTTCTTGAGACCCACAGCAGCTTTCAGAACAGATACTTAATCATGACTTAGAGAATCTAAACATGCTTACTGAAAGGTGTTGTCACCTGGGGCTTGCAGAAATGTTTAACTTCTATTAACCTTCCCCTGCCTCCATTAGAAAAACTGTTTGTTTTCTGTTTTCTAAACCGAGCGCCTTTAACCTCTCCCCGGTTGAGCTTGTTGTGTGCACATAGTCACCAGCCAAGGGTGACGCTCTCTGCCACTCAGGGCCGCCAAAGCGAGCACGACGCGAAGACGGGACGGAAAAGTAGAGTGGCCAGTGGCTCCCCTAAAGAGAGTGAGGATCTTGGTATGGAAACCATAAAAGGAAAGCCAGAATTGGTATGTAACACTCACCCTGCTCTCCTGCTCCAGCCCCCACAGCTGTGCCGCACGGTGGGAACCAGGTCAGAAGGAAAGCAGGCCCCCATCCTGACAGGTGGTTTCTGCAAGCCCTGCTACCTCCAGTCAACACTGCTGCTTGGCGAGGGCACAGCCGCACAGCCGGGTCCAGGCGGGGCCGCGCAGCCGCTGTGGGAGCGGGAGGGCGGGCGGCCGGATCCACGTCACCTGGCCGTTTAACTGGAGAGAGCGTAACTAGCCATCCCAAAATGCGTTGGGAAGACCAGCTAATGACCTGAGAACGTGCTTGTTATAAAATGTCAACTGAACAGAGTGGGGCCCTAGAGTGCCCAGACAGCGTGCTTCATGTGTGCATACATGCATGAGCTCACACACGCAGGCCAGGGAGGGGACAGACGCCGGGGCGGGGGGGGGGCCATGCCCGACGACCATGGATCCCTCGCATCTGTCGTGAGACTCTAGGCAAGAAAAGAAACTTTCAGACCAAGTCTCCCGTAGCTGGAAAAAACTTGTAAGGTGATGGGTGAATATCTGTTGAGTTGATTCCTGTCTCCAGATGCTTAAGGACAGCCGAAGCAAGAACACGCGTGCTGCGTGTCGGGACAGCCGAATGAAGTCACAAACGTGACTGCTCCAGGCCCTCCCAGCTAGCACGGGAAGGGTGTGTTCAGCCCTCTGTGCTTGGCGTGATCACCTGGAATCGTGGTATTTTATGTTTGAGTCTGAGTACCTAGGTTTTGGTACACATGTATTTGTCTGTTAGCGGACTGTCTGGAAGGTAACCTGCTAGAGCAGAGCTGTTACAATAATGGAACGTGTTTAAACATGTCAGTCGTGGGGAGTTTACCATGACGTCCGTCTGGAATGCCCACCTGGTGGCTTCCTGTTGCCGGTAGAGCCCCTGGCGTCCCCTGAATACAGAAGCGGCAATCATCTGGTGCCCTGGGGAGGCAGGCAGGGCATCTCCCCACTGCTCTCTGCCCCTCGCCTCCTGCTGGTCTGGCCTTGGAAGGAAACTCATCACTGGGGCTGGTTTGTGCTGCCGCTCAGCACATGGCACCGGCTCCATCCAGTTGGGGGTCAGGACAGACTGCCGCCTTGGTACAGAGGGCAGGGGAGGAGGGGGCTGGGGCAGGGAAACACGCTTTGCTCTGAGCACCTATGGTGTGGACGTGTTGGGCACCAGGTAGGTGGCTCCCTGCAGCTTTGCCTCTGACAGCCGGGTGGGCCCCAAGGTAGGTCCCATCGGCCAGTGTTGCACCCTCGTGTCCGTGGAACAGGGCTGGGGCTTGGTGGAGGGCGCCCTCCCAGGGGCCTGGCTGAGCTGCTTCATCAGAATGCCCGTGCACACGCTTGGAGGCTCGGGTGGGAACAGTCCACATGACTGGTAAACTTGAGCGTAAGGGTTAGACGTTTGGGGTTGACTGACGGACTTGCCTCGTGGACTATGTGTCCACGTCATCTTGTGATCCAGGTACTGTGGAAAGCAAAGTGGCAAATGAGGTGGAAAACGCAGAGATTTTTCTCTTGTTCTCTTAATTCCACATATCCGTTTCTGGTTGGAAATACCTAGTGTTTTCTAAATTATCATCTTTGTAAAATAATCCAGTTTTTCATCTTAGGTTACAAAGGTTAACTTTGCCTGCCTTCCCCCATCCCCAGCCACAAGAGTTTGAACCCAAGTTGGACTGACATTGCTACGGTTGCAGAGTTAGCATTTGGACTTCCATACAAATGACCCTGCTGGTGGCACACCCTGCTAGTGCCCCTCAGAACCGCACGTGCCATGTTTGCACAGGTGCCTGTCAGACACGCAGCTGACTGGCACAGCAGTGCGTCCTCCAGCAGCCGCTGCCCCAGACTCTCGCGACCTCTGCAAATCCTGGGGCTTCCGCCGTGTGCTCGGACGGCTCTCAGCAGCACTGCGCTCCTCCTGGTCCTGCCCACCCTCCCCAGGGCCTTTGAACTGGCTCTTCCTCTGCCTGGAACATTCTCCCCAGGCGTCCCTGCAGACTGTCCCCTCCTCATCCCCACCCCGCGTCCCTGCTCAGGGACCTGGGTTCTCTCACCGGCTCCGCGTGCGTTGCTCCCGCTCACGCTCCTCTGTGAGGCGCCACCTCCCAGCAGCCTCTCCTCCCACCAGCGTTGGCCTCACGCCGGGGCTGGCCTCCCTCTCCCAGAGCAGGTCGGGGTGGAATGTGCCACACGGGGTTCTCAGGCCATCTGAGGCTCTGAGGGCACATCCCCATGTTTTTATGCCTTTACAACCCTGAGACAGAATCCAGAGAGCTGCTTGGTCCTCGTAAAGGGGGTGGAAGCTTGTCTTCTTGGGCTCCCTTGCTTCACATGGGAAGTCATGTCTCACGCCCTCCAAGCTGCTGACGGCCTGCAGCCTCCTCCCGGTGACTCGTTCCCAAGCCTGGCTGGTGGGTACGCGCTCAGGGCCTGCTGCGGGAGGAGCGCTGGGCCCACGTGCCGTCAGAGCCAGGAGAGCGTTGGCTGCAGGCTGAAGTTAGGGTTTGGGTATCAGACCCACCTCCCCCGGTGGCTCTAAGCTTCCTTGGCGGAGTGTGCAGTGTCCAGCTGGTCTGGAGGGGTCAGCCTATGGGCATGGCTCTGTGGCGACCCTCCCCAAGCCTGGTCTTGTCTTTACCCCCAGAGTTGCCTGGAGTTCAGCCTGAGGATTCAGGAGTTCATTGAGCTCATCCGGCAGAACAAGAGACTAGACGCCGTGAGGTATGTGGAGAGGGGCACACGGCCTCCTTGACTTCATGGGGCAGGCCTTCTGGGCTCTGGGGGATGAAGTGTGGAGTGTCCAGCAGGTCTGCCCTGACTGGACAGAGCATGAGGCCAACTTAACATGTGGACTCAGGGCCCCTGGTTCTACGGCTGTCTCCACCCGCCCCAGAACGGTGCTGGCCCTGGGGTGGGCAGGGGGAGCCTTTGGGAAGGAGGCTGGTATGCGGGTATGGGAGCATGGGTTCCCCCTCAGGTGCAGGCAGTGCAGGAAGGCCTGATCTGTGCACCCCAGGGGCAGGGGGTGGGCTCTATGTCTCTGAGAGTTGGATGGGGACTTATTGCAGCACTGGGAGAACCAGACTGTCTCTGGGTCCTCCCAGGGCTGTGTCGTTGGGGTTTGGGTTCACGGCCACCAGGGTCACTTGGAAGGGCTTGGGCCACTGCCTCTGGGTGTTTTCTGCATGGGGTTCTGTGCTTGGTGCCTCATGCCTCGTCCCCCTCCCTGTTTCCCTTGAGGAGGGGGGCCCTCGCTGAGCTGAGCTGTGGCAGACCCTGGGCCAGGTCACATGAGGTGGGGCTTACTTGGTACTGAGGCTCTGGCATGTGCTGCGCATAGATTCTTGAAGGTAAAAAGGCAAACTCAGATGACCCGAAATGTTTTCTAGACATGCGAGAAAGCACTTCAGTCAGGCCGAAGGGAGCCAGCTGGACGAGGTCCGCCAGGTCATGGGCATGCTGGCCTTCCCTCCGGACACGCACATCTCGCCCTACAAGGTAAGTCATGCCTGTGGGCCCCCGGGCCTGCGGAGAACCTGGGTGTGTGACCAGCACACAGTGTGAGCTTTTGCCATCTTCTTGCTCCCTCTTGCCGGTAAGAAGTTTGGAGCAGAACTGCACACGAGAGGTTTCGGCCTAGGAGGGACTTCAGCTCTGAGTGCCTCACCTATCGGCCCCCCTGTCCCCCTCGCTGCCAGTGTTCTTCCTGACCTCCGTCCTCTCTCCCCTGCTCCCCTTGGCCTTGGGGGTCCACGTGGGGTCTGGGCGGGCGTGGTCACGCAGCATCACTGGCCAGCCCGCTCGGCGTTGCTAGGGCGGCATGTCTGGCACCCCTTTGGAAACCTCGGGGCAGCCCTGGTAATCTCTGATCCGCCTTGGGGGTCCTTCTTCCCTTGTCTTGAAAACTCAGATGTTTGCAGCTGAACTGCTCACGGTGCCATCCTGGAGAACCTAGGAATTCGGACAGCCTTCCCCCACTCCTCCTGGCTCCTCCCCCTTGGGGGCCCCTTGGCCATCAGCCCTTGGTCACGCCTCCCCTGGTGTCCTTAGAAAGGCTTGCTTGGCTGTGACCTTGGTGTTCTCTCTGAGCAGCTTTCTCATTTTTCGCAACACAGATGGAAGTTTCCAGATCATCAAGTTTTCTTTTCTTTAGATGAGCAGTCCCACCGCAAGGTCCGTTTTTCTGTCCACACGTTTAGTGAAAAGGCTTGTAGAGAAGCTAGGTGCACCTTCAGCAGCTTGCCTGGGACACTGCAGCCCCACGTCCAGCGTCCTCGTGCACAGGCGCTGCCTTCCCCCAATGCGGCTGGGCTCTCTGCCACCTGTGACAGGCCTGCTCGGGACCCCGTAGCCGCTCTCTGTGGAGACTTGGGCCCTCCCAGCCCTGCCCACGTTTGTAGGGGTTTGTTGCTCAGTCCCTCCCTCAGTTTTCTGTCGTCTGTCTGGGGTGCTGTGACAGAATCCCAGTCTCGGGTCGGGAAGCCCGAGATCAGGGCACTGGCAAGGTTGTGGGGGGCTCTTCCTCCTGTATGTTCTTACGAGGAAACTAGTTCCTGAAGACTCCACCTCAGGACCCTTTGGGCCTGGAGATCCACCCGCCGACACCATCAACAGTGGGGCACATAAGACGCTCAGCCACAGTGTCCTCCCCCGGCTGCCAGCCTGTCCCCCAGAAGGACTGAAGTAAACTGCCTTCCCTGTGGGCTGAACCGGGCTTGTTCCCTGAGCCGTGATGGCAGGCTCTGCCCAGGGGCACCGCGGAGCCCGCTGGGCAGACACAGCCCCCACTGGCTGGAGTGCTCGGCCGCAGGCCGTCTGCAGGGCGGCTGGAAGCGTGTCCCCTGAGACTGGACTCACAGCTCTGTGGTGTTGGAATGTCCTGTGATCAGCCCTCAGGCCACAGGGATCTTGCAGGAGTGAGACTGAACTTTGGTTGGCAGCCTCTTTGGTCTCTCTTCCCTGCTCTGGAGAAGGTTTGTGAGAAGTGCAGACAGGACCTGCCCTGGAGAGTGAGGTGTCCCGCTCGCAAAGAGCGAGGCCAGTGTTGCCGTCACAGCCGGAGGGCCGGCCCTCGGAGGCACCGAGGCAGTGTGAAGAGAAGCCGTGCAGCCATTGTGGAGCCAAGGCCGGCAGGGGACAGGCACAGCCCACCGACGCACAGCCTCGTACCTGGACATGGACAGCACGCCAGAGGAAGGCCAGGGTGCACACACACGGGATGGCGCAGGGTGGGGGCACGGGGCCCCAAAGGGCAGTGCTGGGGCAGGGCCACGCCCTGCCATGCTGAGGGGACAGAGCCCTCACCCCCTGTGGCAGGTGTGTCTCAGTGGGTCACACGAGAAGCAGGACGACGTCCTCTGGTCAGGGAGAGGTGGCCGCTCCAGAGGCCCAAGGCCGGGGTCTCAGGGAGGGGGGATGCAGAGCCTCTGGACTCGGCTTGGTCCTCTGTGGACTTTGCTTCGATAAAAACGACATTAAAGATGTGTTTTTGTAACGTTGGAGTTAAGCGTGATATCTGCCCGTGGAGCCCCGCTGAATGGGGGTGCCCACGCTTCCTCCCTCAACATGGGGCCCTGACCCCAGTGCTTGATGTGCAGAGTTTCCCTCTTGCTGGCGTGTGCCCTCCCCTCCCTTCTCTTGTTGACGCAACCTGGGAAGCCCAGGGTCACACATTAACCAGGCCTGAGGTTCTGGAGTGAGACTTTTCCCCCTGAGACCTCAGTGCTGTTCTTCGGCCCACTGCGTCCCCTTCCTGCTGTGAGGCCGCAGGCCCCCCCACCCTTGAGCATCCGTGTCCACGCAGACCACGTGGCGGTGGTCCTTACATGGACTCGGAAGGCCAGGCTGCAGGCGCCCCGCACAGCCCTGTGGCCGGTGGGCGTGGGTTTGTGGGGCCCGGGCCCGCTGCTGCTTCCGCCGGTGTGGGAAGGGCTTGTTGTGTGCTGTTCTCAGGGACGGCACTGTGCCGTCCCCAGCACCGCTCTGCCCTCTCTCTTCCAGGACCTGCTGGACCCCGCCCGGTGGCGGATGCTGATCCAGCAGTTCCGGTACGACAACTACCGGCTACACCAGCTGGGGAACAACTCTGTGTTCACCCTCACGCTGCAGGCCGGCCTCTCGGCGATAAAGACACCGTATCCTTCTGGCGGGCAAGGGCACCCGCGTGCTCCGCCCTCCTTAGCCAGGGTCCGTGTCGGGGCCCTCTGCCCTCCAGCGAGCAAGCAGGTGCTGCACCCCTCCCGACTTGAGACCTGTGCTCTTAGCTTGTGTTGTGGGGTCTCCATCTCAGGCCCTCGGGGTGGCGTTGGGGCCGAGCCTCTCCCCTTGGTCTGTGGAAACCTTAGCATGCGGCCTCACTGAGTGGTCGCGCCGTCCCAGACGCTGCCCGGCACACTGCTCGTGGGTCGGAGGCTGGTGTTGGCGTACCTTCTGGCAGCTGGGACTGGGCACCTTTTGGAAGTTTCCCTGTGTGACTCCTGAGAGTCACCTCAAACTTCTCTTGCTCTGAGCCCTGGCCGCCCCCGGTCCAGTGTCTTTGAAAACTTGTGTGGCACAGCGGCCATTCCCCTGCCGCCAGAGAGCTGTGGGGTTGGGACCCCAGCACCCGAGGGTCCCTCTCGAGTGCGGCATGTGGGCCCCGTGGGACCCTGGGCTGTTGGCTTTCGTGGCCATCTGTGTGATGGGACCCAACGTGGGCTCAGGTGCCGAGAACGTGGCAGGTGCACAGGGGCGGGGGTGGCGGAGTCCCCGGGCTGGGAGGGCAGTGGCCTCAGGCCATTTTCCTTCTGGATGCAGTGTTTGCTGGGGCTTGATTTCTGCCCTGCAGCCTGGGTGGCCTCAGCCTGCACGGTGTCCCCCACCCCTCCCACCCCCCGACCCTTCCTTAACCGGAGCACAGACAGTGCTACAAGGAGGACGGCAGCTCCAAGAGCCCCGACTGCCCCGTGTGCAGCCGCTCTCTGAACAAGCTGGCGCAGCCCCTGCCCATGGCCCACTGCGCCAACTCCCGCCTGGTCTGCAAGATCTCGGGCGACGTGATGAACGAGAACAACCCGCCCATGATGCTGCCCAACGGCTACGTCTACGGCTACAACGTGAGGGGCTGGGGGGGCCGTGGGGGTGGGGGGCGGGGGCGGGAGCCGGAAGAGGAGTGCGGCTGGTGGTGGGCCTGGCAGTCCTAAGGGTCTGCGCCAGTTGCCTGCCAGCTGTGCTGCGTGCGGGGCGCCGGGTGCGGTCTGGGGTGCTGGGTGCCGGGTGCCGGGTGCGGGGCGCCGGGTGTGGTCCCTGGGCGCGGTCCCCGGGGGCGGGTGGCTCGGCCCCGCGCTGCCTCTGGAGAGCCGGGCCGGCGGTCAAGAAGCCACAGGGTCAGGGCGCACAGGCAGGCAGGCCTCGCAGAGGCAGTATTCGGAGAGGTTCCGTGTGCGGTCCGTGTGCTCATGCGCTGCACCCTTCCCCCCGTTGTTTTTCAGTCTCTGTTGTCTATCCGTCAAGATGACAAAGTCGTTTGCCCGAGGACCAAAGAAGTGTTCCACTTCTCCCAAGCCGAGAAGGTGTACATCATGTAGGCCGGGCCGCCCTGCGCGCCCCTGCCTGCCTGCGTTTCTGTTTCTTGCGACCAAAGATCAGTGAGCGCCGATGGGTACTCCTAGGAAGGGAGGAGTCGGATCCGCACGTCTGTGCTTGGGGACAGCCTTTCCGCTGGTAGGACTCCAAAGCGCGCGTGAGCTACCTGCCGCCTTCCCCTTTCAGAGAGACCTTCCCGCTGCCGCTGAGGGAGCTTCGGCCGCTTTGGAAACAGGAGTCGGTTATTTCCCGCGCCCCTGACCCCGCCTCCTCCCGCCCGTCCCGCCCGGCAGCTGTCCTCGGCCGGCCCACGGGCTGCACCTGCGGGCTGCACCTGCACCGCCGTAGGGGGGGCTTAGGGTGTGCTAGGTTCAATGTCACGTCATTCGTGCGCCTTATTTCCTGCTTGAGAATGTATTCACGTGGAAATCCACTGGACCGAGTTCTGCAGAGGCCTTGCCGATGGCTCCGTAACTGTAGATCTAATGCTGTTCGTTACAGAAACTAGTAGTTCAGTCCAAGTAACCACCGATGACTTTTCAAATCAAATGAACCATTGTAGTTTACACAAAACCATCCTGTAGAGGTTTGTATTTAGTGCTTATTTTTGCATGTTGATGTTGATTAGCTAATAAACTGTAAATGTAAAACCTGTTAATAAAAGGGTTTTCTATTTCTTATGTCTGTGTGAGGTAGAAGCTGCTGTGCATTCTAAGGCCCTCGCTGGTGTCTGCTCACCCCAGGCCCCCCAGGCTGCGGCCACGCAGCAGGGTGGGTCCTGGGGCCCCCACATGTGCCCCATCCCAGAGTCCTGCTCCAGCATCCGCATGGGCGCTGTGCTTTAGGGGAAGCCAGTGTGGCTGGGCCCTCCGAGTGGGGTCTCCCCTGACGCGCCAGTGCATATGGCCTCCCGCGGCCAGTGAGCACCTGGCCCACACGCTGAGCCCCCACTCAGAGCACAGGGTGGATGCAGGGAGGCAGCGGCTCCGTCCCACCATGCCCTCCAGCCATGCTGCCCTGGCCCCCTGGCCTCACTCTGTCACCTGTGCCGCCTCCCCTTCTCCTTCCCAATGTCGTGAGGACACTTGCATGTGTGCACATGCGTGTAGCCACACACACCACTCCTGCCCTCAGGTCCCTCCTGGTCCATTCTGGGGACCTCGTCCATGGTGAGAGCCGCTCAGCTGTGGGGCAGCTGTGGGCAGCCACAGGGTGAGCTGAGCATAGCAATTGGTTCCGGCTATACTGGGGAGGTTTGGGCTGTTTGCAGATGAAGCTGCCACAAACATGCTCACGTGGGACTTGCTGGACACGCATGTTCAGAGTGGAGCTGCTGGGTCCCATGTTAACTTCAGTAGACACTGACGGCCAGTTGGCCAAAGTGCTTGTACCAGCCCACACCCACCCACCTTGGACGCAGCTCCACCTGCTTCTGTGTCCCCACCAGCTCTTAGCACTGGGCGGACATCTTGGACTTGAGACATTCTGTTGGCTATTGGCTCCCTGTGGGTCTTAACTGACGTAGCAGTTGCACCCACTGGAATACACTGGCCCTCAAGAAACAGTGTGATGAGTTTTGATAAATGTACCAGGTATAAGCACAAAGCCCAGGTGTACAGCATTCCCAGACCCCAGGAGGCTGTACCTTCTGTCCTCCCAGACGATCTACACCCCGCTCTACAGTCATCACTGGGACTTTTATCAGCACAGGTTGTTAGCCTTGCCCTCGTGTATATCAAAACACAGACGTGCTCCTTTGTTCCTGACGTGGTTCAGCAGATGCCTCAGGTGCATCCCCATGGCTACGTGTGTCAGTGGTCCTGCATCGCTGAGGAGTAATCCACGCCACATGCACCACAGGCTGTCTGTTCTCCCCTCGGTGGACATTGGGTTTGTGTCCAGTTTCTAGTTCCTATAAATCAAGCTGCTCTGAACACTGCTGGAACAGTTCTTCGTGGACATTATTTTCATTTCTCTTGAGTAGTAGAATAACTGAGTCATTTACCTTCCAACTGCCAAGGCTTTTCCCAAAGTGCTGGTAACGGTGAGCGTGCCCGTCGGCAGTGTGTGAGCGTTCCAGTTTGTCCGCATCTTTGCCAGCACCTGGTGGAGTCATTCTTCACATTAGCTGCTCAGGTGGGTACGTGCCGGCACCTCTCTGCGGGCTTACTGTGTGTTTCCCTGTTGGCCAAGGATGCTGAGCTCCTTCCGATGTGTTGAGTAGTTAGTCCCGTATCTGTTCAAGTCTTCTGCCCATTTTTTATTGGATGACCTTTTTATTTTCCTTGTAGGAATGCTTTATATATCTGGGGCAGAGATCCTTTGTTACGTGTATTTGCACTTTATTGCCTATTACTTGACCAGAGGTTTTATTTTTAGTAAAGTTCAGTTAACTTTTTCTTTTATGGCTCATGACTTTGTGTGTTCCGAGAATATTTGCCCATTCAAAGGTCCCAATCATATTCTCTGTCTTCTAGAAGACTTAGTTCTAGCTTTTGTTTAGGTTTGTAACCCATTGCAATGAACGTGTGTGGTGTGAGGAACAGGCTGAGGGCCATTTCCCCCCATGTGTTCTTCCTGTCGTTCCAACATCATTTGTTGAAGCCTTTTTTGTCTCCATCAAATAATGCTAAATCCCCAGGCTGTAGTTCTCTCGGTCTATTTCTGGATACTCTCCTCTGCATAGCTGCCCTAGGGTTGTCCTCACCCCAACACCCCAGCATCTGGGTCACTGCAACTTTAAAGTACAAATGAGCCCCTTTTGTTCTATGTAGTTTCTACTTTTTAAAAATTGTTTTGACTGCATTTCCACGTAAGTTTTGGAATCAGCTTGTAAATCTCAGCTTGCTGAGATTTTAATTGGAATCGCATTGAATCTATAGATCAATCTGGGTACTGTCTTAGTCTGTTCAGGCTGCCGTAACACCACCACAGACTGGGGTGCTTGAACAACAGAAAAACATTTTCTCACAGTTTTGGAAGCCAGAAGTAAGTAGATTGGTTGCTAGCCTCTCACTGGCTCGCGGACGGCCTTCCCTTTGTAGGTGTGGAAGAACAGCCTTACTATGAGGACACCAGTCCTGTCGGATGAGGACTCATCTCATAACTTCATGTGAACTTAGTCACCTCCAAATACAGTCAGCATGGGGGTCAGGGCCTCAACATGAGTTTGGGTGAGGGGGACAGTCCAGCCCACAACAGAGACTTAAAAATCGTGACCACATTGAGGCCACCAGCCTGTGAATAGGGTGTTCTCTGTATCCAGACCTCACCTGCATTACGATTCTCAACGCACTTTGTTTATCCTAAATATCTCATCATTTTACTGCTATTGTCAGTGTGATTTTTAAATTTAACTTCCCAATTGTTCCAGTGTGGTAACATATAGACATATCATTGATTTTGTGTATTGATCTTGTATCCTGTGACCTTTCTAAGCTCATTTGTTCTGGTAGCTTTTTGGTACGTTACAAAGACTTTTCTATGTACACGGTTGTAACATCTGCAAATAAAGACCATTTTGCCTGTTCCTGTCTAATCTCTATGCCTTTCATTTCTTTTTCTCCCCTTATTGTGTGGCTAAAGTCTCCAGCAGAGTGTGAACTAGGAGGGTAAGAATGGAGTCCTGGTCTTGTTTCCGATCTCCAGGGAAAGCGTCCTCTCGCACAATGAAGGACCATGTCTGCTCTGGGTTTTCACAGGCGCAATGATCAGGTTGAGGAAGTTCATTCCTCCTTCCTGAGTTACCATCATGAGGACATGTTGAATTTTGTCAAATATCCTTTTCTTCGTCTAATGAGATTACCATAAGGCTCTTCTCCTTTGTTCTGATATGGGTGACACAGAGAACTACACAACTGGCGATTGGCTTTGAGCAGTTGAACAGACCTTCCGTTCCTGAGATGAGCCTCCAGTGGTCATGGTGTAGGTCTTAATGTATTGCTGGATCTGACTTGCTCGTACTTTGCTGAGCTAGTTGTTCACAACATACTCTATTTAATTTTTTAACATCTGTAGGATCTGTAGTGATGTCCCCTCTCATTCCTGATATTGGTCGTTTGTTTCTTCTTTTCTCTTGATATCTACCTAGAGGCTTATCAATTTTATGGATTATTTCAAAGAACCACCTTTCAGTCTTTGATTTTTCCCTATTGTTTGCCTGTTTTCTATGTAATTTCTTTCTTTATTGTTTTCTTCCTCCTGCTTATTTTAGGTTTAATTGTCCTTTTTCTAGCTTCTTAAGGGGAAGATTAGATTACTGCTTTGGGGCCTTTCCTTTCTAATATAAACATCCCATACATTTTAATGTTGTTTTCATTTTCATGCAGTTCAAAATAATTTCCATTGTGATTTTTTCCCCCTTTGACCCACAGATTATAGAAGCCTGTTAGCTAATTTTCAAATACTTGGAGACTTTCCAGACATTTTTTGTTATTAAGTTCTAATTTAATTCTGTTAGAAAATCTACTCCATATGGTTTTAATCCTTTCAAATTTACGGAGGTTTGTTTTATGTCAGCCTTGGTTAAGTGTTCCGCATGCACTGCAAGTGAACATCTGCCTGCTGTCGGGGGCGTGCCCTGCAAGTGCAAGCCAGGTCAAGTTTGTGGTGGGCAGCTAGTCTCTCCTGTCCTTACTGATCTTCTCACTACTTGCTCTCGGAAGTTTACAGGTGAATTTGTCTGTGTCCCCTTTGTGTCCATGCGCTTCTGCTTCGTGTATTTGGAATCTCTGTTATTTGGCACAAGCACCCTCCCCGGTAACATCTTGTTATAAAGTCCACTTCATCTCGGCCCAGCCACTCCGGCCCTCATCTGCTTAGTGTTCGTACGTTAGCTCTTTCTTGATCCTCTTGCTTCTAACCCAAGTCTTAAATTTGAGGTCTGTTTCTTGTAGACAGCATACCCTTGGGTCTTTTTAGTCCAGTTGGACAATCACTGCCTTTCAGCTGAGCGAGTGTCTAGACTGATAGTTCATGTGATGATTACTGCTGGATCTAATCTGGTCTTTTCACTCTTTCCATTTGTCCTGCCTGTCCTCTTCTGTTCTCTGTCTTTACCAGCCATCTTCAGACCAAAGGTTGTTCTTTCTGTTGACTTCTTAGCTGTTGTACCTGAGGCTACTCGGGTCGTGTACCTCTTTAACTACCACGGCTGCCTTCAAATATGATACCACTTGACGTAAACATAGGAATCTGAGAAACTTATGGCCTCTCTCCCTCCTGCCCTTTGCACCCGACTGTTTCCATCTATTTACTTCTACAGATGTTCTGTGTTCTGTACCCTGCAATTCCTTGTTAGGCTTTCAGTAAGCAATGATTTAGAAAAGAAATTTGAAACAAAATAGATCTTTTTTTTTTTTTAAAGATTTTACCCATTTATTTGACAGATTGAGAGAGGGAACACAAGCAGGGGGAGTGGGAGAGGGAGAAGAAGGCTTCCTGCCGAGCAGGGAGCCCGATGCAGGACTTGATCCGAGGACCCTGGGAACAGAAACAAAATGGATCTTGTATTTACCCACATTTGCCAATTACAGCAGTCTTCACTGCTTTTATAGATCTAAGTTTGCATCTGCTAGCATTTTCCTCATCTGAAGAATTTACTGCATGCTTCCATGCAGACCTGCTGGCGATGAATTCACTCAGCTTTTCTTGGTCTGAAAGTGTTCTATTTCGATCTAATTCAGGTTGGGAAGGATAGTTCACTGCATATACAATCCAGGTTGACAGGTGTTTTTTCTTTTAGTACGTTAACGATTTCATGCCACTATCTTCGAGCTTGTGACGTTCTGACCAAGAAGTCTGGTGTTCTTACCTCTGTTAACTATACGTTGCGCTTTCTCTTCCCCTGCTTTTCATCGCTGCTTGTCCACGCTCTGGTTCTGACGCGCCTCGGAAGGGTTTTGTGCGTCCCACTGGGTTTCCTCATCTCTGAAAGTCCCAGTTGCTTCTTCTGCAATATCCTCTAGGTCTCAACACATTCATCGGGGCTAAATCTATTTACTTAACATTCAATACCGAGCACCTACTGTGTATCTGACCTCATGGAACAAAATAAAGATCCCTGTTCTCATGGAGCATAGGTTCTGGGAGCAAAGAGAAAACAAAAAAATAAGATTATGGACCTTGTGTGATAGGGAGTCAGCACCACAGGATGAAGTGGAGTTGCCTAAGAGGGAGGGAGGGGGCTAATTCCAAGGCCGGCGAGGGTGGGCTGGGAGCAGCCTTCCGGGCCGGAGAGTGGGCTCCACGGACGGAAGCAGCAGGGCTGGAGAGGCGGGCGGTGGGCAGCGCTGACAGTTTCATCCTGGCTGCCGTGAGGTGAGTGGCCTCCAGGGGTGTGAGGGTAGATATGGGGGGACAGGCAGCTGCTGGGCCTATGGGGGGTCCCCCAGTCGGTTGGACACAGGGGCCCATGAGCCCCCAGGTCACTGGCCTGAGTAAGTGGAAGGACAGACACCCCATCAGCTGTGCCAAGGGTGGTAGGCAGGAGACGGGACTGGGCCACACAAACATCACAGGCCGCCTGGGGGGACGCAGGTGTCAAAGGAGGAGAAGGGGGTGCAGGGCAAATGCACAGCTCTTTCCAGGAACAGCATGCTCTTGTGCTGATAGTTAACAGCCTAGTGCGCCTCGGTCTGCGGTGCTTTCATCCGGTTGTGCATCCATCTGCACTGCTTTCTGAGCACCTGTTGAGACCCCCTCAAAGAGCCTCAAGCACCGGGGGCCTCAGTACCTACGGGTGAGGCAGGCGTTCCCGAGGAAAAGGCAGAGACAAAACCCAAACGGGGCGGTGGCCACACAGCCTGTGGGAGGGGGGCACACAGGGCGCAGGGGATGGGTGAGGCCACCGCCTGGCCCCGAGAGGACCCTCAGGTGCAGCAGGCCAGAGAGGTGAGGGGATCCCCCCCAGGGCCCGCTTCCCCGGGGGGGGTTGCCCAGGACCCATGGGTGCGCACGGGCGGCTGGACGGCGCGGGTCGGGGCCCGGGCTGCACGAGGAGCGAGCGACTGCGGGGCCCCGGCGAGGCCAGCCGGGCCTGCACTGCGCAGCGGGCAGGGGCGAGGGGCGTCCTGGGGAATGACGAAGCCTGGCAGGCGCCCCGCCAGCGCCCGGAGGCGTGTCCGCCTGCACGGCGAGGGCTCCCGAGCTGACCGCCTCCGGGAGCGGCGCGGACACACCCGCGGGCGTCCGACGGCGGGTCAGGGACGGCCAGGGCCCCGCGTGCCGGCAGGGGCTGGGGGCCGCCACGCAAGCCGCCCCTTTTCACGTCACCCAACCCCGAACGTCGTGCGGGCCCCGGCCCTGGGGGAACCCCCCTGCCGCCTCCTCCCCGGCCCCTCTGGGCAGCGGGCAGCGCGGGGCGGCGCGTGGAGGCGGGGTCTCCGGCGCCCGCGGGAGAAGCGCGCACCGGCTCCCCCCCGGGCCTTCCCGGCCCGCCTGTTGCGGTGGCAGGGCCCGGGGATCCCACACTCCTGGGCGACCGCGGCGTGGAGACCCGGCTCACCCCCCTCGGGTCCGCCCCGCCTCGCCCCGGCACCCGGGCACGCGGCTCCTTTAAGGACTTGCTGCGCCCTCCCGCTTCCTTTTTTCGCCCGCCTCGGCCGTCCCGACCCTCCGGGAGCGCGCCTGCGTCACCGCGCAGACCTCGGCCCCGCCCCGGCGCTCCCGTCTCCAGGGTCAGGGCGAGCCACTGGCTGCCGAGCTCGGGGCCACGTGACAGGAGGAGGGCGGGGCCCCCGCCGGAAAGGGCGGGCTAAGGTGACAGCGGTCGCGTAGCGCCTAGGTGCGGTCGTCGCAGCGCTGACCTTCGTCCCCGCGCAGCCCGTGCGAGGGCGAGCCAATGACTGCGGCGAGTTGGGGCACGTGATAGGGGCGGGTTCTCCGCCGGAAGGGGAGGGGCGAGGCGAGCGGCCTGGTGCGCGGTAGGTGTCGCGGTCGTCGCGATACCCGGCAGGGGCTGCGGCCGGGCTGGTCCCCTCCGAGGGCCGGCCTCGTCCGCGGGACTGTTTCCCTCCTTCTCCCCAGGACGCTCCGCGCCTCCCCCGCTTTCTTCCTGGGACGCCGTCCCTCCTCCCCCGCTCCTCCTCTTCTTTCTCCCCCTCCCAGAACCCTGTCTCTCCCCCTCCAACCCCTCCTTGTCCTCTTCGGGACACCGTCCCTCCTCCCCCCCCCCCGTCTCTACCCCCCCCGCTCCTCCTCCCCCTCCTCCCCCCCTGCCAGGACCCTGTCCCTCCCCCTCCTCCTCCTCCCCCCGCTCCCCCTCCCCTCCCAGGGCCTGTCCCTCCCCCTCCTCCTCTTCCCCCTCCCCCCACCATCTCTCCTCCCCCCCCGCTCCTCCTCCCCCCCGCTCCTCCTCCCCCCCCCGCTCCTCCTCCCCCCCCCGCTCCTTCTCCTCCTCCTCCCCCCCTCCCAGGACCCTGTCCCTCCCCCTCCTCCTCCTCCCCCCGCTCCCCCTCCCCTCCCAGGGCCTGTCCCTCCCCCTCCTCCTCTTCCCCCTCCCCCCACCATCTCTCCTCCCCCCCCGCTCCTCCTCCCCCCCGCTCCTCCTCCCCCCCCGCTCCTCCTCCCCCTCCTCCTCCCCTCCCAGGACCCTGTCTCTCCCCCTCCAACCCCTCCTTGTCCTCTTCAGGACACCGTCCCTCCTCCCCCCCCCCCCCCCCGTCTCTACCCCCCGCTCCTCCTCCCCCTCCTCCCCCCTGCCAGGACCCTGTCCCTCCCCCTCCTCCTCCTCCCCCTCCCCCCACCATCTCTCCTCCCCCCGCTCTTCCTCCCCCCCCGCTCCTCCTCCCCCCCGCTCCTCCTCCCCCCCCCGCTCCTCCTCCCCCCCTCCTCCTCCTCCTCCTCCCCCCCTCCCAGGACCCTGTCCCTCCCCCTCCTCCTCCTCCCCCCGCTCCCCCTCCCCTCCCAGGGCCTGTCCCTCCCCCTCCTCCTCTTCCCCCTCCCCCCACCATCTCTCCTCCCCCCCGCTCCTCCTCCCCCCCGCTCCTCCTCCCCCCCCCGCTCCTCCTCCCCCTCCTCCTCCCCTCCCAGGACCCTGTCTCTCCCCCTCCAACCCCTCCTTGTCCTCTTCAGGACACCGTCCCTCCTCCCCCCCCCGTCTCTACCCCCCCTCCTCCTCCCCCTCCTCCCCCCCTCCCAGGACCCTGTCCCTCCCCCTCCTCCTCCTCCCCCCGCTCCCCCTCCCCCTCCCCTCCCAGGACATGTCCCCCTCCTCCTCCTCCCCCCCCCGCTCCTCCTCCCCCTCCCCTCCCAGGACCCTGTCCCTCCCCGTCCTCCCGCCCACACCGTGCTCCTCCTCGCCCTCCCCAGGACTCCGTCCCCTCCCCCTTCCCCGGGACACCCCTCTTCTGTCTGGTGTGGCCATGGTGCCCTGGGTTTAGGAACTCCGGCAGTTCCACCCGGGCAGTGGGGGATGCTGGGAGGGTGCTCAGGTGAGCAGCCCCCTGCCCCTGCCAAGTGTGTATTGAGTTGGTGTCAGTGACAAAGTTCACTGCTCGGAGAGCACCTCCTGGAGAGGCCGTGTACACCTGCTGGGCCTGGCCCCTCCTTCTCCCGAAGAAAACAGCCCTGCAGCCGGCCTGGCACCCATGCTGCCTGCCCCCAGTCTCAGTTCGAGCCGAACGACTGACTTCTGGGGCCCTGGACATCACCCTTCCTTTTCCTTACTGCACATCTGCTGTGTGCTCCGCTCCGATCCGCCTTTGGGTCTCTGGGTGCAAGTTACAAGAGTGCAGTCACTCGCTCTTCGCCGTCTGCAGAGGCTGCCTCGTGGACTGTGAATGAACGGTATTGTGAAGGAGGAAGTGCCACAGTCACATTTGGGAAAAGCTCGTTTAAATTTTGTTTAGGCAGTTGCATTCCTTCTTGTGTTGCTGAGGTATCTCCCGTGTGTGGGGTTGTAGAGCTCCAGAGTTAATATTTTGTTGTTGCGCTTTTCCTAATTTACCACCAAAAGTGCTGTGTCCAGAACATCATCTGAATTGTTGTATTTCCGCGTCCAGGTCGCCTCAGAGGCAAGGGCTGGAGGGGCCAGCCTTGCAGCCCCCTGGAAGGCCCAGGACACAGCTCAGGAAATGTGTAACAGATCATGAAGGCTAGGTGGTCATATCACATCTCTGCCGTGCACGTTTCTAGATATGGATCAGAAACTGTCCCAGCTGGTAGAAGAGCTCACAACTTCGGGGGAACCCCAGCTGAATCCTGAGAAAATGAAGGAACTGAAGAAAATTTGCAAGTATGTCTTAAGGTTCAGCATTTCACACCAGTTGGCTGGCTCAGCAAGTCCGCCACACCCTCGGGGTCAGGCCTTCTACCACCTGCATCTTTCTCAGCCCTGGCCTGCCTGTGTCCCCACTGTCGTCTCTCTGCGCAGGGAAGGAGCGGTCCAGGATGTTTCCCCAGGACCCTGCAGGGCCCAGCTCTGGCAGGTGGTCACCTTGTGGGGCAGTGGTCCTGGGTGGGGGGGCGGTGTGCGCGGCAGGAGCGCTTTCTAAAGGCCATGTCAGCTGGGACCTGTTGAGCATAAGTCGAGATTTGCTGATGGTCCTTATCCTGTATTTACAAAACAGGAGAATTTAAGTGGCTTTAAGGAAGTCTTCAGCTTTTGACAAAAAAAATTTCAGCTCAGATTAGGTTTCAGTGTAGACTCAGAACACCGCAGAACAGTAGCAGCTTTTGCAGGGAAGATAGCTGGGAAGGGCAACAGGAGGGGGCAGGGTGTGTGCAGGCTCCTCGGAGGGCAGGTCCTTTCACTTTTGCTTCAGTCCCGTCGCTGCGTCTGCAGGGGAGGCTGGGGCTGGGGTTTCCGCTTGGGATGGAAGCTGCTCTGATGTTCTCTGACGGGCCAGATGGTGACTTCTCAAGGCTTTGCAGGCCATAAAGTTTCTGCAGTGATGGCTCAGCTGTGGACAGTAGTGGGAACGATGTGAAGGAGCGGCCGTGCTTGTGTCCTGATAAAACTTGATGGGCACTGACGCTGGCTGTCAAGATTTTCACATGTCATGAAGTATTATTTTGGTTTGTTTCAGCCATTAAAAAATGTAAAAACCATTTTTTTAAAATTTATTTATTTATTTGACAGAGAGAGACACAGCGAGAGAGGGAGCACAAGCAGGGGGAGTGGGAGAGGGAGAAGCAGGCTTCCCGCCGAGCAGGGAGCCCGATGCGGGGCTCCATCCCAGGACCCCGGGATCACGACCTGAGCCGAAGGCAGACGCTTAACGACTGAGCCACCCAGGCGCCCCCTGTAAAAACCATTCTTGCTTGTGGGTCGTACAGAAACAGGCAGGGACCCGAGGGCAGTCGTTGGTCCAAACTTCTCTGGACAAAGGGGAGAGGGCCCTGCTGCTTTGCATGCTGTGCGCACAGAGTATCAGGCACTCAGTGAGGATGACTGGTGTCCTTAGGTCTTCAGAGGAGCAGCTCAGCCATGCCTACCACCTGCTCACGGCCCAGCTGAGCCAGGACCACGCCGAGATCCGCCTCTCCGCATTCCAGGCCATAGACGAGCTCTTCGCCCGGTCCCATCAGTTCAGGATGCTGGTTGTTTCCAACTTTCAGGAGTTTCTGGAGCTCACACTGGGCACTGACCACGAGCAGCCCCTGCCGCCTCCCAGGGAGGTGGCTCAGAGGCTGCGGCAGGCTGCCACCCGGGCCATCCAAGGGTGGCATGAGAAGTACGGTGCGGCCTACAAGAAGCTCTCCTTGGGCTACCACTTCTTAAGACACAGCAAACAGGTGGGCAGGCCACACTTTGTGCTGTGTTGGTGGACAGACTTGTCTGGCCTCGGTGGCCAGCCAGTGTTCGGGGGCAGTGGGGGTGCTCCCAGGAGCAGGGCAGCAGCTCTGGGAGGAGGATGTGTGGAGGGAGCTGGGCCTCTGGTCTTGACTTCCACAGAAAGCCGAAACGAGGGAAAAGGGTCGGCTTCTCAGACGCGGCCTTGCTCTGTGTCCAGGAGTTGAGTCCCTCTTGTGGGCTGCTGTGGGCTCTGGTGGCCTTGAGTGCATGAGACCCACCAGGACTGGCTGCTGCCACCCCGCCCTCCTGTCCAGGTGGCTGGCCGGTCCCCACTGTTGGCCTGAGCATACTGCCTGGCACTGCACATCCGGGGTCCCCTCCCAGGGTGTTTCCAGGCCCCTGGGTGGGGCGAGCGGCCTCCCCCCGTACTCCTCGCAGCAGCATGCTGCTTTTTCTGGAGGATGGGGCTGGTCGTGCCTCTGTCGGGGACCAATCATTGCTGTCAAGTGTGTTTCCTGGTGTTTGGAAGAACTGGACCCCAGGGACCCAGAGGGTCTGGCTCTGTGCTGGTGCCGGCACGTCTTCTCCTAGGCCTGTGTTTGACCCATTTTCTTTGTGTTCTGTGCAGTCAGGTCTCACGTCCACTTCAATTTCCCAGGTGGATTTTCAGGACGTGAGCGCGCGGACTCTGGCAGAAAGAAAGCGGGAGGAGGAGAAGCAGAAGCGCTTGGATAGAATCTACAGGGAGAGGTCTGAGCAGGCCATCAGGGACATGGAGGGTGAGTGAGTTCTCAGGCCTGAGGGCACCTGCCGCACCGCCCAGGGCCTTGTGCAGCCTGCCCACCCTGCTGCCGCAGCAGCGGGGAGCGGGGGCAGACCCCAGCCTTGTCCCCAGGGACGTCTGGGTGGCCACTGCTCTCCCGCGCCCCCTGGCGGAGCCGCGTGGGCACCGTGCTTCGGTGAAGGTCTCGGCTGGGGGAAGCGGGGAGATGTGCCTACTCATCTCATGGCCCCTCTTTGCTCTTGCCAGCGCCCCAACCTCCAAAACCTGACGCTTCTGAGCAGCTGGCCCATTCCGTGAGGGGCAGCCAGGGGGAGAGGAACCCGAGGGGCAGGCCCCAGCTGAAGGCACTTCTGGGGTGCCTGGCCCCGGAAGAGGCTGGAAGCAGTCCTCTGTCCCCCGAGGAGGGTGTTGGCCAGCCCCAGGGAGATCCCTGTCAGGAAGTGGCTGGCCAGAGTAGAACGGTCGAGATCTGCTCCAAATGGAGGACTGGGGAGTGGTGTGTGTGCTGATGGCTCCCCACTGGCCTCTGGCCTCCGGAAGCTCTGTTCATGGCGGCACAGCCCACTTGGCATTCCCAGGGCACCAGTGAAACTCGCAGCAGAAGTCCAGACCTGAGGGTGTTTCCAAGGACATCCCAGAGGGTGGCCTTGTGCTGCTGAGCTGGTGGCTTCTCAGTGATTGCCAAGCCTCCGCACGCCCAGGGCACCGGCCTCTGTTGGGGGAGGAAGGGGGAGGCGCAAGTTCGGGCAGCCTGCGCTCCCGTGTAACACAGCCCGCCTGCCGCTGGGGCCCACCGGCTACTGGGACGTGGCCCTCCCTTTGATCATGGGCGCTGCCCTGGGGGAGGTGGTGCCGTTTGCTGGCGGGCCCCAACAGGCAGTACCTGTGTCTGCAGAAATGTCCGCGGACATCCGGTGCTGCCTCACGGAGGTGGAGAGCTGCTTCAGGCTGCTGGTGCCACTGGACTTTGCCGCAGACCTGAGCGCCTCGTTGCCCACGGGGGTCTCCAGTGTGTCTGAGCAGAGTGCCCCTTGCCAGGCCGGCGCTAGGAATCACGGGGACGAGGAGCAGCCCTGCTGTAGCAAGACCCTGCTCGCCTGTGCCGGCCATCCCGGAGCCGGCAGTGGGGAGGGGCCGCCCCGGGGGGCCACAGGGGCCGAGGAGGAGGAAGACAGCGACAGCGATGAGGAAGGGTTTGTGCGGCGCCACGGGCTGGGTTCCCACAAGTACACACTAGACGTGGAGCTCTCCTCAGGTAAGCGCCGCTCCTGCCGCCTGGCCAGGGCTCTCTTCCCTCAGCCATGGGCCCTAGGGACGCTGGCGAGAGCCCAGACTTCTTGGGACTCTGAGCAGGGCAGGGACTCCAAGGTCGGGGTGAGGGGTGACTTGAGGCTTGGGGCCCGTGGCTCCACCCCAAGGTCCTCCGTGTGATGGGCAGGCCTGATCCTCCAAGGGACTGGGGAGGCTGCAGGGCCTGGTCCCAGGCCCATCGGGATCGGAGGGTGACTGTCAGGGATCAGGCGCCCCCCCGCTCTGGCTCAGAGGAAAACGTGGTTGGACAGCAGCTTCTCACCACGTTCTGCACCGTGATGATGCAGGTGTGGTTGGGAGCCCTTTGGGGGTGTTCACAGAGGAAGGGCAGTCAGGCTGCCTAGCTGTGTGAAGACTTGCCACCCCCAGGCATCTTGGGTCCCACCAGCCCCAGGGAACTAACAGCCGTCTGGCGGGGTTGGGGGGTGAGCAGGCCATGTGCAGGAGGTGGGGGTGCCCGGCTGAAGACAGGCTGGGGTGGCGGGACGCAGAGGGAGGGCCGTGTGGGCAGCAGTGGGAAGGGGCTCCAGGGCTCCCGGGGCTCGGCGGATGGACTGGGGTCTTGTCTGTCCGTGAGAATGCTGTGTGGGGTCTCGAGGTCTGGTGTGGAGGGAGGCATCGGGCTCAGGCTAAAATGGTCTGCACCAAAATCAGAATCTTAAAGTACTGAATCTGTTTCTCGGGCACGAGGTATGGGGTCCTGGGCAGAACGTGGCTGGGGCACCCTCCGTGGTGCTGGGTGACCGGCCCTGGTGCCTCTAGTGACCCTGCGTGCTTTGTTACAGACAACCTGAGGGTGCGTGAGGACGAAGACAATCACGCTGTCATCCACTCCGCCCGGGACGCGCTCAAGCTTATCCAAAACACCTTCCTGCCAGCTGTGTGCTCCTGGGTCCAGGTGAGGTCCCCGCGTGCCGGGGTGCCGGGGCAGAGTCGGGGCCATGGGGTGTGCGGGGGTGTACGCCGGGGGGGTGGGGAGGGTGCCCCGGCCTGCCTGAATGATGCGCCCCCTTGTTGGCAGATATTCACCCGCGCAGGGATCCACGGTGGGCACCTGGAAGCTGCCATCGACCTGAAGATGGAACTGGAAAGGGCCCTGAGGCAATTGGGAGAGCTGGACATCCAGCCTGAGGAAGGGCGCTGGAGGGAGGTGAGTGCCGCCAGCAGCCTGGGGAGGGGTGACTGCAGGATGTCCTCTTTGAGCTGTTTTCTGAGTCAGCAGGAGTCACTGGGGCTTGGAAGTATTCTGGTTCCTGCCCTGCTGGGAGCTCCTTTCCTGAAATGGAAGTTTTGGCCTGGGGGGCCAGAGAGCACAGCGCAAGCCTCCCTGTGGATGGAGGGTGGGTCCAGGGTCCAGGGCAGGAGGGCATGGGAGAGCTGCAGGAGGAGGCAGAAGGTTCTAGTTGGGAGGAAGATCCCAGGGCCCTGGAGGAGGCGGCCATGGGCTGAGCTGAGATCCAGGCCAGCCCCGCCGCACTGCTATACCCTGAGCCTCCCGAGTGCCCAGCAGAGCCTCCCGTGAGCTGGTGAGGGCCTTCGGGGCTTCAGCATTTCTTCTTGTCCACCTGCATCGTGGCCAAGGACACTTGGTGTTGGGGTGTCTGAGGTAGACACAGAATCAGGACTTGTCCTCGGACTTATGCAGAAGGCCGTGTCCCTGGCCTGGGGAGGTGGACGCCATGGTCCCAAGCAGGGCCCTACAGAGGAGCTCCCGGGTGGCAAGGTGGGGTGAACATGCAGCCTGGTGCCCCATCTGGGGAGGCTGGTCAAGGCTGGGCATCTTCTGGTCGTGTGGCACCTCACAGGCACAGGTTTGGGAGGGGGAGGCTAGTCCTCTTGAGTGCTGCATCCCCAGGCAAGGTTGTGGAGCAGGGACAGGCCCACACTTAGCTGATGGGGCATGGGTGAGGTCCATCAGCTCTTGGGACACTAGGTGACTTTGGGGGCCCCCCTCCCGTGACCTGTGCCAGGCCTAGACCTTGATGCTGAGATGGACATGAGAGCCACGTCCCTCCGCAGGTGTCCTCGGGGGCCTGCCAGCAGGGCAGGGCGCTCAGAGCTGGACTACAGTGGGGGTCAGCACAGCCGCTGCCCTCTTAGAGGCAGGGAAGCGGACTCCAGCGTGCACCTCTCTGCGAGGGTGCTGGGACCCCGCACCTGGCCCCCTGAGTGGCGTATTTGCACCTCTGCTCTGGTTGGACGTACCGCTTAGAGCAGGAGCCTGGGGTGCGGGGAGAGGGAAAAGAGCAGGTTCGGAGCCCCTCGGACCCGGGACGGGCGGCGGCTGACACCGTGGGTCTTGGCACCCAGCGACCTGACTCCTCCAGAGCCCCTGGACACCTGGCGCAGGGCCGCTACCCTGGCGTGCGCTTCTGAGGGATGGCCCCACCGGCTGTCTTCCAGGTGCAGGGTGTGGGGGCCCCAGGGACCGGCAGAGGGCGGTCTTGTCTTTCTACAGCAAAGCTGTGGTGTCTGAAGAAAGTTCTGGGCTGGGAGCAGGGCCTGCAGGCTGCCTGGCGTTTGCCGGCTGATGTCCTAGCGGGGTTTCTTTGGGCGCGAGGCTTTTCGTAGAGCCTTGCTTGGGGGCTGTGAGCTCACCAAGAAGATAGCTGTGTGAATTTTGACCAAGGTGCTTTTTTTTTTTTTTTTTTTTTAACACCCGAGGAGCGCTGTTCTCTGGTCTCAGGAGGGAGGTGATCCAGTTGGCTTGTCTAGGACGTCGGGAGGGACTTATCTCTGAATGCTGGACGAGCCAGGGTCTTGGCATCAGGGCAGCGGCTGGCCTCATAGCAGGGAGGGGTGTGGGGATTCATGGCGCCCTGACGACCGGCCCCCCTGCCTAGCAGGGGCTCGCGCTGTGTCTGAAGGAACCCGGGGAAGCACCCTCAGGGCAGCTGGGGCTTTGGGGAGAGCCCCGGAAGCCGTGAGGACTGGTTGGACAGCATGACCTTCCCCGCCAGGCCTGGGGTCCGCAGCACTGCTGGGGTGGGCAGGACTCGGAGCCCAGAGCTGGCAGCAGAACCTTCTCGCCTCACAGCTCTAGGGCCCCCAGGGGAAGGGCAGTTCTCCTAACGGGCCCAGTGAGGCCAGGGCCTCCCAGTGCAGGAGGCACAAGGTGTTCTGCGGGGCCGGCCCCAGCCCCAGCCAGTGCCTGGCCTGTGCCTGGACTGTTTGGGAGCCCCCGGCACTGCCCCCCAGGCATCCGAGGGAGCGTCTGGTGGGGGCAGCTCCATGCTGCTCTGGGCAGGCTGGTCAGGGAACCTCGGGGGAGCACGGCGAGGGGGGGGCCAACCTGGAGGACGGCTGTGGCTGAAGGGGCCCTGCCCCTCCTGCATGGATAGGAGGGCCGGCCAAGACTCAGACTCGCGGGTCACTGGGGCCCTGTAGGCTGAAGCCGCCTGTGGGAAGGTGGCGTGGCTTCAGCGGGAAGGGCGCATCACTGCCTCTGTCAGCCGAACGGACACTTTCCAGACACTTCTCCACCAACTGATTTAAAAAAGGCACAATCTCCAAGGATTTCGGAGATTGTGCCTTGGAGATTGTGTTTTTTAAATCAGTTGGTGGAGAAGTGAAATCCTTGGAGATTGTGCTCACCCGCGCTGGCGGGTGGCGGCACCTGGAGATGAAGCGATTGGGGCTCGAGTGGCTGAGTGGCAGCACCCCGCTCAGGTGAGCACCGCTTCCCAGAATAGACGCGCCACATATCTGCACATCTGCTCCCACTCCGCGCAGGGTGGGCGGCCATGGGAGCCACTGCGGTAATTAGAAGTTACCAACAAGTTGCTCTCTGCTCATTTTCAAGTAAAACGGACAGGGCTTTAAATCATTTGCCGTAGCGTTTCCCAACCTGGCGGGGTCGGTGTGGTAACCGCGTGCACAGCTGGCCGAGCTGGGGATGCTGATTCGGGAACGTGGGATTTGAGGATTTTAGGACCTCTGACAAATGTGTCAGAGATGAGCACAAACACAGGGCTCCTGGCTGGCAGCTCAGATGCTGGGGAGGAGTCCTGGGAACAAGCCGTTCGGGGTGGGGGTGTCGGAAGGTGTCCTGTTTCTGGTTTTGTGTTGTTGCTGGTTTCTACATACTGTTTTCCTTTTGACTTAGAGGTTCCATCTTTGAGAAATATTTAAGTCCGTTTAAATATGTGTAACTGTTTGTTTTATAGAGTGTGTCTCTGTTCTGTTTGGAAGCAGCTGTGTATAAATCTCAAATAGATCAATGTGGAGCATCATTTGGTAGATTTAGTTTCCAGTCCTCTGCTGTGGGAGAGGTGTAATAATCCGTGCCTGCTACATTCGTGAAACTGATAAAAATCCTGTGTAAACTTTTAAATTGTCTACGGTTTAATTATGTGGCCACGATCACTAATTATTGTGTGTTGTATAATTAACAAAATATTAATTTCCTACCAACTACTATGAAAAAAATAATTTCAAGCATCAGTTTATATAAACTATCAGCAGGATTTTTTTTTAATGGCTGGGTTGTATAAACGGGTAGAATACTCATGTGGGTGTTTCCGTCCTCACCGAACACCAGTCTGATGCAGCCACAGGGTCTGGACCGCGGGCACATCCTCACTCGTTCCCAAAGCAGACATCACCCCATGTGGCTCTGGGAGGCTTTCCTTCTGTGCCGGCCGCCCGCTGCCTGCCCGCGCGGCCTCCCCAGCAGATGGGACGGGCCTTCTGCTGGAGGAAGTACCTCCCGCCTCAGGCAGGGGCCCTGGACGCTCCTGCTGCCATTGTGTCCGACAAGTTTTCTGTGCCGTGGGAGCCACGTGAGTGCCGGCTTCCTGTAGGTGAAAAGGACAGAGCAGGAAGCCGGGGAATGAAATGTTGAACGAGTCAGGCACCCCAGGGAGGCAGGGGAACTAAATCAGCCAGCAGCCAGGACCTTGTGCGCGGCAGGGCCAGTAAACAACCTTCCTGGAGACGCGGCTCCCTCCATCACGCTGAAGGCCACGAGGCTGCAGGGCTGCGAACCGGGGGAAGGGTCCGCACGCCTTCCGCCCTTCTCACCAGGGCTGGCAGCGCACACAGGTGCCCCACTGCTCAGGGCCGGCCCTCTCCCCTGCGCCCTGGGGCCCCAGAGCACAGCCCCGCCGCGTCCAGCTCTCCCCCTGCACTGCTGCGCACCCCTTGCTCCTGAACACCTTCACGCATCGTCCCTTTGATTCCACAAGCAGCCCTGTGAGGTGGGTCACGTCACTACCCCAGTACACAGGTGGTAAGACTCAGTCTTGTGGGGAGGTTGTGTGAGCCTTGGCCACGGAGGGCACTGGCCGCCTGCATTTTGCCTGTGAAGGTTGGCCTGAGGAAGGAGAGCGTGCGCAGCAGGTTTTCCTGTTCTTGTGTGGATGCCGCTTCCTTGGGTGGTGAGAACTGGGGAAGCACTGTGCACTCCATGGGATGTGCTGTCCCGCAGCTCAGCCACTCACATGGGCTCCCCGGGGTAACCGCCGCGGAGGGGAGGGTGCCCATCTGCACCGTAGCGCAGACTCGAGTTACCCGCCTGTGGTTCCTGGGTCACCACCTGTGTTGGGGGACGGACGTGCCCAGACCCAGCAGGGCTCTTGGCCCCAGCCTCGCCCTGGAAATGGACCTCCAGGTGTCCCGTTGACCCACAGCCTGGTTGCTTGCACCGCCAGCAGGCAGTTTCCAAGGCGAGGCCTGTCTGTCGAGCACCTCATCCTGCGCGGATTTGTATCAGACAGGAAAGGGGGCCACAGTCACTCTGGAACACGGTGATGCTCGTCTGCACCAGCTCCGTTCCTGCAGAGCAGGGGACCACGTGCACTGTGGCCTTGTCTGCGTCCAGGCGGGCTCGGAGTGCCCCGGGTGGTGTTGGCCGGGGGTCCCTGTTCCCTCGTACTTGCCCTGGTCAGCCCCGCGCGCCCCACCGCCCTCTGCCCTCTGAAGGCGCGTCCCCAGCAGCTGGAGATGCACATGAGATATTGGCCTGGCTGGGCAATTTGCACGGCCTTCCAGGGAGGGCATTAGCATATAAATAGCAGATGCAGTGACGACCATCACAGCTGAGCACGTTTAATTTTTAGTTTATAAGATAGAATGGGGTTTTAAATGCATGGCCATCAAGCCGCTGAAAGACAAATGCAGTTTGGAGCTCACTTGTCTGACGAGGCCTTACATCATTTTTTTTTTTAAAAAGGGAAACAGACACACATAAAACTGAACAAAAGTGATTTCTTGGGTGAAAAGTAATTGAGATTGCGCACCGAGTTAATTAGATCGTACAAAATTTATTTAACGGTCCCAGCTGCATCTGGGCATGCGTTTGGCGGGCAGACCCGCTCCCAGAGCCAGGTCGCTCTTCCTCTTCCTCCTCAAATAATCGGTAACCCCGATACCCCCGCTGCTGTACACTGATTGTGTTGTATATTTTAGCCATTTTATTGCTTGTTTAATTATGATCCCAGAGGCTCATTTTTCTAAATCCTTTTAACTGTGGGTGCGACTCCATCTGTATGAAACCGCCAGAAGGCCCATGGCCCTCCTCTGTGCCTCCCTGCAGTGGCGGCTGGCGGCGTCTCCTGAAGGGCCACCCCGGTATGGGAGGCGTCCGTGGGCCACAGGGCTCTGACCGCCTGCCCGGGCCTCCCAGGCTGCATGCCCAGGGACTCCACCTGTTGGAGGAGGTGGGTGCACACCCCAGACGCAGCGGGGGTGGGGTGGGGGGGCTACAGAATGAGAACAGTTCATGAGTTGATCCCATTTTGAGGACCACCCACCTTCAACCGGTTGCCACCTCAGGGCATCCACACACCCGTGCCCCGCCCCGTGGCCAGTCTGTGACCTTTGACCTTGAGGGGAGGTGGCCACCTCCCTGCCCCTCCCCCAGGACTGGCTCCAGCCAGGCTCCTTCCTGCCGGCCTCAGTTTCCCCAGGCCGTGCTGTTTTGCCGGGCTTTCAGAGAGGGCTTCCTGGCCTGGCTGGTGGCGGTGTTCCTGTTCTCTGAGCCGGTGTTTGGTGTGAGGCCCTGGAGCAGGTCACACGTGTGTCACAGCAGTGCGACTGCCTGGTCGTGGGGCTTCCTCTGGACAGTGGGTGTCACTGCCCTCCCCCAGGTGCTGGGGCGTTTCAGAGAGCCAACGCCGCCCCGGGAACTCCATGTTGAACTTGGAGGCTTTGGAGCGCGGATTCGCAGATTCGCTGTTAGCGGCAAAGTCCATCTCTGGCCCGGTGTCGCTGTGGTTGCAGGGGGCCGCCCGCGGCTAGAGAGCTCATGGCTCACGCACACAAGTGTGTTGCTGCAGAGGCCAGCGCCCTGGCTGCGGGGACCCTGAGAGGGCAGTTCTTGCCCCGTGGGTCCTCCTGGAGGTGGGTGCGGCCTAGCCCGCTGTGAGCAGTGTTAATTTAAGGACAAAGAGCAGCCCCGGGCTCCATATTTCATCACAGGAATAAACAGTTTTAGTTGGGGAGAAAGAGGGTATAATTCCTAATAGCTAAGCAGCTAAATATTTTTTAGGAAATGAAAATTTAGTAAAAGTCCCTGGTGAAATTGAAGGGTGTGAGCGGTAAGCATAATATTTTATGAAAATGACCCCCGTATTTAAAATGCGGCGCTCAGTGTTATGCATTGTAGCACCCAGTCCACATCTACCTTTTAGAAAATTAAAACACATAAATTCTGTTTAGTGTTTGATACGCACTGCACTAGCCGAGAACCGTAATGCCCTAAAACCTTGGGCTGCTTTCCACCTTTCATAAATTTCTGGGTAGATTCTATACAAAAATAATTTTCAGGTCCGTGGCTCATTGTTATTCAAACGTGATTGATCGCCATCATTTGCCCAGCTCGGGAGTTAAGTGCCCCTGTCATTTCCAAAGAGTATAATTGGGACGTTTCACAGGTCAGTGGTGGAGACAGGCTTCCCTTTTGATCAGTGTTAGACTGATAACAAAAAATTACAGTTTCCGATGATTAATGTCTCCCATGCTTCCCAGATGCACCGCCGTGGGTTGTACCCAAACAAAGTGCATTTGCATCTGATTGTGCCTCTTGGGGGCTGGCGGTGGCTCCCCCGCAGGCGTCCCCAGGCCCGCAGGTAACGGCAGATGTGGTTGCTGATGTCCCCGGTCGCGGTGGCCACCACCAGGCCCAGCTCTGCAGCGACGGGGGGCTGTGGGGGGCTGCCGGTGTCTGTGACTCAGCTGAGCCTGGGGGGGGGGCCTCCTGCCCCCATTGTCACCCAGGCTCTCTGTCCTCCGCCTCGACAGTGGCCCTGAGGTGTACTGTGGAGAAAGATTTCAGAAGTGAAGGTGTGTGTCACGAGGTTCTCCAGAGTTTGCCCCAGTAGTTGGTATTTATCTGACAGGGGCCTCCATCCTGGATGTTTCCTTCAGTGGGATTGAGACTGGTGCAGGGTCTGCACCCTGGTCTGGCTGAACTGGCTCCCGAGTACTCCAGGGCCGGCTGGCAGTGGGGCGGGCACTCCTGGTTCCTCCCTGCTGTGACCCTCTTGGGAAGGACCGATCCCGTGGGGGCTGCTTGCCTCAAGTCTGGTCCTAGGGCTGTGGGGGGGGTCACTGAGAATGTGGGGTCAGCTGCAGAAGCCCGACTCCTGTTCCATGGAGGACCCCCGTGGAGAGGCCGGGTGCTGCCCAGCCAGCGGGGTGGGGGCAGAGGGTCCGGGTCTCATAGAAAGGAAGCCAGCCTCGTGCAGTTCTTCAGGCCCTCTGGGCAGGCTATGGTGGAAGTGGCCCCCAGCCCCTCTGGTGGCTCTGGGCCCCTCACCACACTGACCTGGGTGGGAAAAGGGGTCTCATCCAAAGGAAACTATTTTCTCGGTGGCTTTTTAACAAGTCATTCTTAAGAACAGAATGTTCCAGAAGTGTCGTAGTCACACCAGCATCCCCAGAGCTGCCTCCGACAAGGGTGGACGTGGGGTGGCTGTGGTGCTTTGACCTGGAGGGAGGGGTGGCCCTGCCTCTCCCTGGGTGAAGTCGGTCTCCTGAGGCTCTGGAAACGCACCTACTCCTGCGCCTCTCCCCTGCATTTCCAAGGGCACCAGGTGGTGGGGCAGGTTTGTATGTGGTTTGGACGCGAGCTGCGGATCTGGCATGAGCTCAGGAGCGGGACCAAGCCCAGAGATGATCTTGGGTCTCCAGTGCTGTGGCAGGACCAGGGACCTCCAGGCCCCTGCGCTATGCTCATACATAGGTCTGGGGGTGTTTCCACAGGTGGCAGCCCCAGGGAACAGGGCTGAGGCTGAGGACGAGGATGATGGGGACTTCGTCGAGGTCCCAGAGAAGGAGGGGTATGAGGCCTGCATCCCCGACCACCTGTGGCCGGAGTGTGGTGAGTGCGGGGGGTGGGGGGCGCTGGGCAGGGTCCTGCTAAAGATGCTGACCCTCAGGGCGTGACCTCACATCTGGGGTCTGGGGCCCACTGAGCGGGGAAGCCAGCCATGGGGGGCGCCCCGCCTGCTGACACTGCAGATCTGTCACTGAAAATCTTGAAACTCTCCTTTTGTTCCCCAGGTACTCTCGGGTCAGGCTCCTCCCCAAGGCCTCCCCGCAGTGGGCTCCCACTGTCCCTGTGGTGCGCAGGCCCCAGCACCCATTCTGTGGGCACAGCCAGGCCGGCGCCACACGAGGGGCAGCCCTGCTGGGGACACACAAGTCTCAGCGCTGGGGAGCGAGTCCAGGAGTGGGGCAGGCACCCCAGAGCAGAGAGCCCGCACAGCTCCTGTGCCCCGGGGACAGTGCTGTGGGTGACTCCCGAGGTGGCAGGAGACTGGTGACTGTTTGCTGGGCTCCTTAGTCCCCGGGCCCTGTTGGCTGGGGCTTCCCCACTTGCCATCTGTGGAGTCATGGACTCCCCCTCTGACCCAGGACACCTCCGTAGCTCATGGCGGAGGGGGGTTGTTCCTGGGAAGTGCAGCCCCAGCTCTGACTAGTGTTTGCTGTCTGGGGTTTCCTTCTTTCCCGCATCTGCACCCCAGCATGGTGGCCATCTAGCGAGCAGGGGTGTGGGTCCGCAGGATCTACCCAGCGCACACAGAGGAGGCAAATAAAAACAAGACCCGCAGCTTTTCTGGAAAAACAGACCAGTCGATTTCTCTCTGAGTCTATAAGGCAAAATGTGAGTTTGTTAACCAGAGTGTAGATGTTTGGAGCTCAGGTGTGGCGCTGGGGCCCAGTAGGGGCATCGTGCCAAAGTAGCACATCCAGGCCAGACGCCTGCCGCTCGCACAGCCCCGGTTCTCCCCGGGCACCAGCCTGGACACGGGAGCAGCAGCGACCCGCCCCGGCTCCCAGCCCGCCAGGGCCCGTGTGCCTGCCTCGCCCTCTGCTCCAGCCATACGGGCCTTCAGTTCTTAGCTTTTGGGTCTTCCTCTGACCGATAGGCAACGCTCCTGCCCTTTGTTCTTCCGTGTTCTTCTGCACCTGAAATGGCCTGCCATCCCTGGTTTATGCTGCTGTCCCCCCCCAGCCCCCAGAGCAGGGGCTCCCTGTGGCCAGAGGCGCCACCTGAACCCATGAGGTACCTGGGGGCTGCCTAAGGCATCTGTCGGGACCAGTGACTGCCCTCCCGTGCCCAGGCCGGAGCCCAGCAGAAGCCTGGCCACACCCGAGGCTGCCTGTGCTCCAGGCTGGGACAGTAGGTAGTGGGGGCAGGACTGCCAGGGAACAGCCCACTCAGTGTGGTCACTTCTCCAAGTTTCTGCAACGGAGGAGTCTGGTGATGGGCAGCCCCTGCCTGAGCGCCTCCTGCGGCCGGCAGCGCGCCCAGCAGAGGTCCGGCTTTGAGGCGCTGGGCCTGCCTCTGGGGCCTGGGAGCCCCATGCTGACCCTAGCTAGTCCCCTCTCCGAGGCTTTCCAGCTGCAGACACTTGCCCTGGCCCTCAGCACGTCCTGCTCGGAGGGCATTGAGCCCTTTCCGCAGGAGGGAGAGCTTGTCTCTGGCCTGGGGCCGTGCTTGGTAGCCAGTTCTGATGACCGCGGTGAGCACAGCTGCCTGCAGTCCACGGAGCGCTTCGTCTGTGCCACGTCCACTCTGCCACGCAGGCCGTGGCCCTCAGCAGGGACGGTGGGGCTGCCGCCAGTCCCACTGGCAAGGTGCTAAGCAGGAGTGGCAGAGGGGACTGGGCGACAGGCTGTGTGGGCCCACCGTGCTCACAGGACACGCGCGTGGACTCAGCCCGGCCGTGGCGCCACAGTGGGTGACCCTGCCTCCAGGTGTTGCCAGCTGGGGCCCAGCCACGCTGGAGCAGAGCAGCTTCCACACAGAGATACTCCTGATCCTGACAGTCTGCAAGCCTGGTAGTGTGTGTGCCTGCCCCACTGAGCTCTGCAGTGTTTGTCCGGCAGGCGGGATGCCTCCTCCTCTGTGCCCCTGTACACCTGAGGCCAGCAGGGCCCGAGTCCCTGGTGCCCGTGGCCTGGCCCCTGGAGGGCGCCTCGGGAGCCCAGGGAGGGAGGCAGAGACCCTGTTGGTCTCGCTGCCACCGGCTCACCCCTTTTCTCTGGAAGGTTCACAGCATCCTGTCTGTACCCTGGAAGGCCATGCTAGTGGCCGACATGGATCTGGGCCAGGTGCTGTCCATCTGTGTTTGCAGACAGGTGGACTGCGGAGGGTCCCAGGGGTCGGGACGGCCCATGACCCAGGGTCGACTCCATGCCCGAGACAGCCATGCCCCCGGGTGGGGTCTGCCCTGGCCACCACCCTAAATCCCACTGTGAGCCCCGGTGGCCCCAGGGCCCTGGAAATGTGCCGGGAGAGTCAGTTCATAACGTAGTTTATATTCCGCCGCTGTTTTTTCAGTTAAACGCAGGTGAACCTGCAGTAGATTCGTCTAAATCCACACAGCTGCGGAAGCTGGTGCTTTTCTTATTTCTTTCTCTGAATTTTCACCGAGGGGCTTTTATCTTCCCCTTAATCCTACCATTTCTGTCAGGACATAATCTCTTTCTCAAATTTACATTTTAATTACAAGGCCAGCTGAACTAGGTAAAATCAATAATGTCAAGCTCGGCGGCCTAACTCCGTGTGGAAGCCGCAGCCTCTCCATTTCCCGCTATCGATTCATCGCTCCCACCCTGTCTGCCTTAGTGCTCCAGGCAAATGGGTGCCACTTGGTCAATTTAAACAAAAAAGGGGATTTGGGCATTTGTAGGATTCTTTCGAAAAGCAAATGTGGGGGTAAATTTGAGCCAGGCTCCTGTACAGGAGGCCCACGCCCCTCTGGTGGCTGGGCGCAGCTGGCCAGGCAGTGTGGCCGTGGCATGTGGCCTCCAGCTCTGCCAGAGAATGCTCACTCCTGGGCCTGAGGCATGCTGTTTGCTTTTTGGGGTTTTACTTTGAAAGTGTATGTCAGTGAGATTGATTTTCTACAACAATGTGAAAATGGTAGTGTTTTTTTAGCGCCCTGAGTATTTACTCTGCTTTAACACGCTTACCCATCTTTTTAATGGTTTAAAACAACAAATCAATGAAAAGTATATTTCATTCTTGTAACTCCTAGGAATTCTCATATTGATCCTTAGGCTGTGATTGTATCCATCTAAATGCCACAATGCCCACTTATCAGCCTCCCTCCCGCCCCCGCTCTGCATTGGGCGCGTGCGTGTGGCACGCATGCACACTCGTGGGGCTGACTAACCGTGACAGGCTCTTGTCAGTATCCCGAGTAGGGGTGTTGGGGGGTTTTGGGAGCTGGGGCTAGGGTGTCATGGTGATGATGGAGCCTGGTCTGTCGTCCCCACGCTGGGGGACCCGTCACGCCCGAGCGGTCTTCCACTCTCAGCCGCGGGAACCTGAGAAAGGGCAGCAGGCAGGCTTGCTGGGCGTCTGGAGTAGGCGCCAGCAGGTGTTTCCTGCGAAGGGCCCGTGGGCTTCTGGAGCCCCCGCGAAACCAGCTATGCGCAGCCACGTGCGGGGAAAACCATGCGCAGAAAGTGGCCTGTCCGCTGACGCCCACGAAGGATTGGGCTGGCCGTCTCCAGGTCGAGTCAGGCTACCCCTGCTGCAGAGAGCCCACGCCTGAAGCAGACGCGGCCCCTCCCAGCGGCACCGGCCCAGCGAGTCTCTTCCTCAAGTCCCGAATGGCCGGGAAGCCTTCCCTGGTGTCCAGTCCTCGGTGCTGCCATGTCCTTTCCGATTTTCCCTCTAAATCCGGTATTGGTGCTTCGGTGTTGGAGAGTGCTGGGTGGAGCTGTGTTCAGCAGGACCCTCAGCCCCGCGCGTCTGCGTGCTCAGGAAGGGTGTGTGTGTCAGTCTCTGACATCTGGGTCTCCACTGCCCTTTGCTCGGCTCCTCCTGACCGCTCCGTGACCCAGGGACCGTGGTCTGGGGACGCTGAGGTCCCCCGGTCCTCCTGCCTGGTGGTCCGGTCAGGTGTGCGTGTGTTCTGAAAGGCTTCGCGGTTACAGCACCCCTTGTGGCTGTGAATTTGACCTTTTTGGTCTGTTTTATGAGGGTCTGCAGAGCCGGGCACGGCAAGCCCCTGAGCTGCTTACCACGTGCGCCGTGTCTCTGCTCATATGTCCATTCTGAGCCTGAACCCCGGTTGTCCTGGCGAAGCTGCTGTCTCTGCTTTCTCTGTCCCACTTGCAGGGTAAGTCCACATGGCCCTCTTCAGCTTCATCGTTTTGCTGACCATTTGCTTTAAGTGGGTCTTGTGTGGACCGCAAGTTGCTAAAAGTTTTAGGACTAATCTGCCTTTTAGCTGATTTTAATCCATTTAATGAATTGTTGTTCAGTGTCCCAGGCACTTCACTGCCCACTTGTTTTTTTCTTTTTCCCACCTTTGGTTTGGTAGGTTAATGTTTTTTCTGTTCGTTTTTAAAACATTCATTAAATATTAATACAATTGTAAGATCACTGATTTTTCTGAGGGTTATCCCGCATTTTTGAAAGCTTCATCCCCATGTTTCCTGTGCGCGGTTCCGGTCACAGCGTAACGATGTCTGCACCCCCCTCCCCCCGCAGCCCTCCCCAGCCCCGCACTGTGCTCACCCCGGTGCTGGCTCAGCTCTGGTGCTGGGTGTGCAGCGAGAGGCATGGCCGTCACTTTGCACTTACATTCGCATGCCTTGCCCCAAACTCACTTTCCTCCCGGACAGATCACTTACTTTCTCGGGGAGTGTTTTCGAAGCAGGCCTTCCAGTGGCTCCAGAGGGGGTCTCGTGTGCACGGGACCGTCCATCACGGGCACCGCGAGATGCTAGTGAGCTAGAGAGAAAGTTCTAAGTGTGAACGTCTTTTGCTTCAACCTCCTCAGGATGGTCTCCAGATACTTCACCTTCACCGTCACTGTTAAAAATGCTGGCATTGGTAGGATGCTTGTCTTTCAAGGTGTCCGCCTTTTCTCTTTGGAAGCTTTTTGGATCTTTCTTTTCATCTTCAACGTCTCTAAATCTCCTCGTAACTGCATTAGCCAAGTTTTCTCCATCTCTTTCTTGGCACTCAGCAGGCCCTTTTGGTCTTTCCCAAATTCCAGGAAAATTGGGTGTCTTACTTCTTCAGCTGTTTCCAAACTCCAGTTATATTTTCTGTGCTTCTGGGGTCCGGTAATGGCGATGCTGACACCTGTGTGCTGCGCATCTGGTCTCCCCACCTGAGCTGTGAAAGCTGCCCCCGGCTTCGTCCCCCACCTGCTGCCTGGGGTGCGTGCCGCTCACGTGCGCCTCCACCTGCCTGGCAAGTCGTTACCGCATTCTGTGGGGGTGGTCTCCACTCTCCCCTCCTCTTCCCAAGCTCCGGGCCCCTAGGCCCTTGGGGAGCGTGCAGCACACTTGACCTCTTGACGTCTCGTCCTCTGGGACACGCTGCTCAGCCTGTTTCCTTCCTTCCTGGCAGATCACAGTTCTCAAGGTGTGAGCGCACTCAGCCTGCAGGCTGTCAGCGGGGAGAGTGCTCAGTGCAGGCCCTTGGCCCCCACAGCGAGTGTGGGGAGGGGGCGATTCCCACGGGGTGCCTTGCCTCTGGTGACATCATCCACACCCTGTGCCGCCCTGGGACCGTGGCTTGCATGGGGCAGGGGAGCTGTGCGCCCCACAGAGGGGCCAGCAGGGGTCAGGGAGGGCCCTGATAGTGTTGAGGAATCTGCTTTCACCCTGTTCTCAGGACTTGGGGATGGACGCTGCCCTGCAGAGGTCAGCGGCCTGGTGGCCTCGTCTGTGGTGTTGGGAGACACCAGCGTGGTGGGCTCGTCTGGCTGACGGCCGAGCAGGTGCTGCCTGGAGCTTGGCTGTGGGCTAGTGCGTGCATCACTGCTGTGCTGTCCCCATGGGATGGAGCACAGTGCCCCCGCGGGTCGGTCTGGGCTTGTGGAAACGGTGGCTGGGAACAACAGCACATCTCTGTTCCAGGGCTGGAGAAAGACCCAGCTGCACGGGGCTTGCAGGCAAGGAAGAAGGCGAGGAGGGATGAGGAGGCACGTGACCCCACCTCTGCTGCTGCCCAGCTGCATCAGCTGCGTGGACGCTTGCCCCCTCCCCCGAGCCCCAGGTGACTTCCAGATACTCTGCCTCTGCTCAGGGTGTTGACCTGCCTCCTCAAGCTGCCGAGACCCCTCTGGCTGTGCGGGGGCAGCCCTGGGTGCGCCCCTGGCCGGGAGAGCACCTGCCACTATCTGTGCCTAGGGCAGGGCTTGCACGGGATGGGAGGGTCCTCAGAGAGCTGCCATGTCAGCCGGGGCACGGGGGCGGATGTCAGGGCACCCCCAGGCCCAGGATGAAGACCAGAGATCCCAGACCAGCTCCCTGCACAGCTCCCTGGAGCCCCCTGGGGCTTGGTGCTGGGCTTCTCATGGGCCCCAGAGGCTGCCCTGGAGCTCGGGCCCAAGGTGGCAGAGGTCGCTGCTCCAGTGTTTTGACCCGGGGCCTCTGTGTCTGTGCTCGGGGAGGAAGGGAGGACAGAAGGAGGCAGGTGGCTGTGGCCGGCTCCTGCATGCACAGTCAGGGTGTCTTGTTTGTGGCCTCGCCAGGGCACCTGTGGGACCGGAGGAGGCTGGGAAGCTGGCAGCAGAGTGGGCCCGGGCGCCTGTCGTGCCCTTTGGGGTGGACCTGTGCTACTGGGGCCAGGAGCAGCCGATGGCTGGGAAGATCCTCAAGTGAGTGTGGGTGTGTCTGGTCCTGCCTTTTCCCGGCCGGCGGGCGTACTACCAGGCCCAGGGCCTGGCTCTGCCTTAGGTCCCTGCGGTGCGCTCACCACACGCAGGCTCTACTGGGACCATAGAACTGTGGCCGGGGCGGGTGGGGGGCGGCTGGACCCCTTCTGAACCTTCCTGTGGCTCCCTGGGGAGACGTCCTGCACCGTTCTCCTACATAGTGTGGCATCGTGAGGTCTGAAGGGTGGCTGCCTGGCTCGAGACCCTTCCTGATCCGTCCTTGCCCCTCCGGCGCTCTGACTCAGACCTCCACACAGGCCAGGCCTGGGGTCTGCAAGGACTTTCGGGGAGCTGTCCCCTCGCAGTGCTTGCCGACACTCTCTGTGGGGCCGCAGACAAGAGGGGGGCACAAGTGCCTCCCCCAGGTGAGCCCCCGCCCGCTAGCGCTGCCTGTCCTGCCAGGCTTCGGGCAGCCGTGGAGGCCGTGGACGGGACGACTCGAGGTTTGGCTTGTGGCACCTGCGATGGGGTCCAGAAGTCTTTGTGACCTGCTCTCCTTGGGCTGCCTGGCCTGGAGCCACGCTGTCGGCAGCATCCCTGGGGCAGCTACGAGAGTCTGGTGTTGCAGGTGTGACTCTGAGCACCGCTTCTGGAAGCCCAGTGAGGTGGACACGGAAGTGCTCAGCACCACCGTCTCAGAGATGCTGCAGAACCGCTGCATCACCTTTGCGGGGAAGTTCGAGCCCGTGCAGCACCGGTGCCGCGCCCCAAGGCCCGATGGCCGGCTCTGCGAGCGTCAGGACCGGCTGAAGGTGAGGCGGCAGCCAGGGCCGGGGAGGGCCGCAGCACGTGGGGATGGTTGTCGCAGGACTCCGCCGGGCCACAGACAGGGTGGCCAGATGGAGTGCTGGGCTCCAGCCGGCCTGTGTGAAGCCTGCCGTGGCCTTCATCTGGGCCCCCTCCCCAGGGAGGGCTTGTCCGTGGCTGGCAGGCCTTGTGCCGGGGTCGGGAGTCTGACATCCGGGACTTGGGGGGGCTCTGCACTGGTTCCCGCGTCCCTGCTCTCCACAGCACCTCCTAAGCCCGAGATGTGCTGAGTGCCGGGCGGCCAATGTGAAGGGAGGTGGCTTTGGCCAGGCCGATGGAGGCCCCAGCCTCCCCAGACAGTTCTCCTCTTTGTCACAGTGCCCTTTCCACGGGAAGATCATCCCCAGAGATGAGGCGGGCCGGCCCCTCCACCCGGAGGATAGGGCCTGGGAACAGAGGCAGCAGCTGCAGAGACGAGCAGGGCATGCAGGTAGGTCTGGGGGCTGGAGCAGACGGTGGGCACTGTGTGGGGGGACGGCCCGGGACCCTGGCGGCCACCTGCCGCTTCCAGCATGGTCGTAACTCACAGCAGTGCCGCAAGAGACACAGGCTTCTAGTTGGGCCACGTATTCGTGTCGCTGTCACTGGGGTCACGGACTCATGGTCAGAAACCACCAGCATGTTGTTTGGTGGTTTGGGTTCTGGGTTCTGAGTCACGTTTTTAAGGAAATGGGGGAATGGAGGTAAGAAAAATTACTGGCTGAAGCCCATTCTCCAGAGAGGAGAGCAGCACATTCTCACGAGGTGGACACTTGACCCGTTGTCTTGCCCACACCCTCTCCTCTGCAGCACAGCAGGTTCCGGGCATGTGTGCGCACATGCCTGTGTGCATGTCCAGGCGGACGCAAGGAGGTGCCAGGCAGGCCCTGAGCCCCAAGGCTCGGGAGCCAGGTCTCCACAGAGGCTGGTTCAGGGTTCTAGCTTACAGGCTAGCTTCAGGCCTTGAACCATGTAAGTGTTGTTCGCAGGACAACTTGGGGAACTTGTCTCAACACGGTACGTGTGTTGGCGCCTTGTGCTGGGCACATGGCACATGCTGGCCACCACATGACTCCCAAGGATCCCTGAACAGCAGGGCCACGTGGTGTCCCCCAGAAGTGGCCGTCACTGTCTGGGCAGCATGTGGGCACTCTCAGAATTGGGGGGTACCCCCCAGATCCCTGATCTGTCTCAGTGTCCCTGTGGTTTGTCAAGCCTGGGCTCTGGGCTGGAGGTCCTGGCTGCCTGGGGCTCTCGCTCTCCCAAGAAAGCCACATCGCCGACCCAGAGCCCCGATGAAGGGAAGGCGGCCATGTGCGTGGGTGCAGCACTGGCCTGCACGTGAGGGTCCCAGCCTGGCTGTGTTTGTCGTCATTAGTGGGGTTTTTCCCTTTGACAGATGTGAGATTTCAGGCTGACACTGTGTCTGAGCCACCCTGGGCCCTGGACGGCGGCAAGGGGGGGCCCCTGACCTGCTAATCCGCAGGGCGAGGCCTTCCCTGGTGGCTCACACTCAGGAGCAAATTAAGTGCGTATTTTTTGTGTCAGCCCTGAAGAGTATCTGGTTCTCCAGGCTTCGGTGACTTGTTAACAACAGGTACCGGGCTGTGGCCGCGGGCCGGCACTGGCCAGTCAGATGTGAAATAGCATCTCTTTACTAACTACACTATTGATCCCCGCCTCCCTCGCACGCGGGGCAATTTTCTTTTCCCTGGCGCTAACCTTGGTGACAATGCACGCCAAGCTCCAGGGCCCGCCAGCGCACAGGAAGGCCGCGTGGCCCCGGCATCTATTGATTTTCTTCAAAGGCTTTTAAATTGCTCCTTCATTTTACTGAGATGCTCATTCCATCTCTCCCGGGCGCCGGTATTTTTCCGTGGTGTTTAAACAATTGCTCCATTCACTGGGCTCCTAAACTGTGGCGCCTTCTTATTACGGGAGATAAACTGTTTAGACAGTTTTCCTTAATCTCGGATTAATCGTTCCTGGATCTGAATTGTGCAGCCCTGTACTCCTTCACTTCAAAAAATCAACTTGGGGAGGCCTAACCATCTGTCTGGGGTGCACATTCCGTGGGGTTCCCGTGGGCATGGTGGGCGCCATCAGAGTGTGGGGCGCCTGGCACACTTTGGTGAGCCAGGCTCGGTGTCCGTAGGTCTGGGCACATGAAGGGGGCTGTGCTGTTGCACTCCTGACCAGGATGGCCTTCTGGAGGTGGCCAGGCTGGATGGCACCCTGGCTCATGGAGCCCGCCTCCACCTTTCAGAGGCAGAGCAGCCCTCACTGGGGCCAGGAAGCCAAGGCCAGGATGGGAAGGAGCAGCCAGGGCAGTAGCAGGGCCTTGGGCACCCTGGACAGTGGAAGCTTCCCTCAGCCCCGGTGGATGAGCGCACTGGTGAGGCCGGGCTCTGTGGGACCTGGTGCGCCTTCTCCTGCCGCCTTGCCTGGCCTGGGCCGTGGCAGACCACACGTGGCAAGAAGAGCAGAGCTGCCCCCTTGTTGCTGAAGCCTGTTGCCAAGTTCTCTTTGGACCAGTAAAAAAGCTCGGCCCGGTCCTGACCCGTTGGCCGTGGCTGCCCCTGGTGTGCACAAACACCAGTCAGCAGATGGGTCTGGCCACCGTAATTGGGGGCCTGCTGGGGCCCAGTCCAGCTGGAGGCAGGGAAATAGCCTGCCACGGGCACCCGTCTCAGCTGCCTTCCTGCGCGGGGCAGGGGGTCAGTGGATGCACCAGATGAGGCCTCTGGGTCCTATCCCAGGACCCCTGTGGGCCCCTGAGACGGGGGTGGGGAGCTCTGCCTTGCCGTCTGCCCCCTTTGTCACTGGCCGGCAGTGGGCAAGCTGCGCCGACCCTTGAGGCAAGGAGGGGTCAGGGCTTGAGTGAGAGGCTCTCTGGTTGGTGACAGAGGTGTCTTGAAATCTCGGGGTCTCTTTGCAGGTTGGCAGGACCCCGAGTTTATGAGAGATGTGGAGGCTGCCACGGGAGTGGACCTTGGCTCATCTAGGTCCAGCGGGAGAGGCAAGGGCAAGAGGAGGAGGCACCCTGGCCTCACCGACCTGAAGCAGCAGGCCAACACCGCCCGTGCACGCATCGCCAAGAAGGTGTTTGCTAAGTAAGAGCTCCTGCGGCATGCCTGCCCCCTCCCCCCTGGATTTGGGGATGCCGGAGGTGGGCTGACTGAGCTCCAAAACACTGTCAAGGCCTGGGGCCCCTAGCTCCTCTCGCCTACATATTTCTCCCTGTGACTACCAGGCCCCCCGGGCGGGATGGGCGCTTCTAGCCAGGAGGGCCATGGGTGGGCCATTCAGGAGCAGAGCCTGGAGCTGGCCCCCCCAAAGGGATGGATGAGCATCTTCTCTAGCGGAGGGGCTTCAACTGACCAGCCAGCACACCCTCATTTCCTGGTGGTGGGGTGAGGCCTCCATGGGGACTGCGGGTACGGAGCCAGCTCCATGGCCCTCCCTTGCCCAGATGACCCGGAAGGGTGCTCTCGTGGTCAGCGCCCAGTGGTGTCCACCTGGTAACGGCCGGCAGGGGAGTACCTTCCAAGGCTGGTGGGATGGGAGGTACCACACAGGTCTCCGCTCCAGCAGAGCTTGGCCAGTGCTGCCAGGGAGGTGGGTCAGGGACGGGGCATCTCCGCAGCCCAGCTGGACGTGCCTGGTGGTTGGGAATTCGGCAGGGCCAGGGCAGGAAGGCCACCAGCCAGCACTCTCACTGCCTGCCTGCCACTGGGGCTGGGCAGACAAAGGCATTTTGGGTGCTTGTGTAGGAAGCCCCATGAAGCCATGGCCTCCCTGGTCGGATTTAAGCTCAGGTTGTGGGTGTCATCAGGCCGTCCTCATGGGCCAGGCTTCTCAAGCAGACACCTGGGAGGCGTTCAGCTCCGTGTGGCGGGCGAAGGGGGCTCTTCCTATCCTCCCAGCCAGCGTTACCATGTGCTTGGCCTGAGTGGGGTCGCACAGGAGGGCGGCTTTCTCAGTGCCCGCACGGAGCCCCCATGAGCTTGTCCTGTTGAAGGGCCACGGGTGACTGAGCCCCGGGGTTGCACCCAGCGGTCACACGGGCACTTGGGGGGCAGCGGGGCATCCCTGCTTGGCGGCCTCAGAGGCTTTCTCCTGGGTACAGAGTCCTGCTGAGCCCAGGCACTCGGCAGCACAGCAAGCACAGCAACCAGGCCAGGTAGTGAGACGGACTTGATTGCCTGTCTGTATGTTTTTGCTACAGGACTGGAGTGCTGCCCCGTGGCTCTGTCCTGGGGCGCTATGCATGTGGCTGGGCAAGCTGGGCAGGGTCTGGATCTGACGCTGCCTTGTTGCATCTGCCCTGAAGCTACCCCCCCACCAGCCTGCTGGGCAGGCTCTGCCTTCATTCTGGGTGCTGGCGAGATTAGGGATCCTGGGAGCTGCCTTCACGGCTCAGGGAACGTTCGTGTCACAGTTGCTTTTATTTCTGAGCTGTGTCACCCATCTGCAGGGAGTCAGTGGTCTGTGTGTGGCAGCCGCTGGGGACCATGGCCTGATCCCAGCCAGACGACGGTCGGAGTCCGGAGACCTGGCTGGGCTTCCCTGATCACGTCTTGCTTTGCTTTCCCCACAGGGCCGCTGTGCAGAGGGTGGTCACAGCCATGAATCAGATGGACCAGAAGAAGCATGAGAAGTTTGCAAACCAGTTTAACTATGCACTGACTTAGAGGGCCAGCCTGGGTGTGTGTGGTCCCCTCTGGTTGTCTGCTCTTCTCCCTCGGCCAGGGCACCAGGATCAGAGCGCAGACACAGGACTGAGCTGTAACCACAGCCACTGTTGTTATATGTGTGTTTCGTGTGAGGAAAGAGTGTGTATTCTAGTCACAGTGCCCCAGAGGTATGGACTCCCCCTGCCCTGGGGAGCCACAGCCATCCGGGTTATGGGTCTGGCCCGCCTGAGAGCCTGGAGGTGACATGGGCAGCGTGGCTCAGTGGGGCATCTTGCAAAGCCTGTACCCATGTCACCCCAAGCCCCACTTCCCCGCCTTTTCCCTGGGCAGTAGGAGGGACTCGGGGGAGACTCTAGGAACCCTCACACTTTTATGTAAACACTTTTTTTTTAAGACAAGCTGGGAAGTGAACCGTTCAGCGTCGCAGCTTGCATTTCCAGCTCACAGAGCGTTTTGGTGATGGTTCTGCATTAGAATGTCAACAACTACCTCTCTGCTTTTGTGTTTTTCAAAAAATAGCTTTATACTCCCACACCCTAGGATTCACCCTTTCAAAGTGTACCACTTAAGTGTGGCATGAAGTGCGTTGTACAACCTGGACCACCTGGTTCCAGAACTTTCCATCACCCCAGAAGAAAGCCTGTCCCTGTTAGCAGTCATTCCCCTATTCCTTCCTCCAGCCCCTGGCCCTTCCTGATTTGTTTGTGGCTCTGTCCTTTCTGGGTGGACAGCATCCTAGCAACACGTGGCCTTTCGTGTCTGGTTAGTCCACTTAGCACAGTGTCTCCTGGGTTCTTCCATGTTGTGGAATGTGTCAGAGCCCTGGGCCCTTTTACTGCCCACTGATGACACCGAAGTGTGGGCACAGCACGCTGTTTATCTGTTTATCACGGACATTTGGGTTGTTCTCACACTGTTTGGCTATGATGAGCGATGCTTCTGTGAACGTGTGTGCAAGTCTTGTGTGGACATAGATTTTCATTTCTTTGAGGTTTATGCCCAGAAGTGGAATCGCTAGCTCCCTTGGCAACTCTGTGTTTAACTTGTTGGTGAACCACCAGACTTGCACAGCAGTTGCACCATTTGACTTACATTCACACCACAGTGCGTGAGGGTTCCAGTTCCTCTGTGTTTTTGCCAACACGTTATCTGTGTTTCATCTTAGCCATCTTGGTATGAAATGGTATCTTTTATTTTTTTTTTAAATGTTATTTATTTGAGAGAACATGAGAGGGAGGAGGAGCAGAGGCAGATGGAGAAGCAGACTCCCCTCTGAGCAGAGAGCCTGATGCGGGGCTTGATCCCAGGACCCTGGGATCATGACCTGAGCCGAAGGCAGACACTTAACCAACTGAGCCACCCAGACGCCCCTGAGGTGGTATCTTGATTTGCATTTTAATTTGTATTTTCATAATGACTACTTATACTACCTTTTCATGTGCTTATTGGCCATTTGTGTATTTTTTTGGAGAAATATCTATTCAGATCCTTTGCCCATTTTCAATTGCATTGTTTGAGTTGTAAGAATTCTTTATATATTCTAGGGGCATCTGGGTGGCTCGGTTGAACATCTGCCTTCAACTCAGGTCATGATCTCAGGGTCCTGGGATCGAGTCCTGCATCAGGCTCCCTGCTCAGCGGGGAGTCTGCTTCTCCCTCTCCCTCTGCTGCTCTGCTTGTGCTCTCTCTCTCTTTCTCTCTCTGAAATAAATAAAACCTTAAAAAAAAAAGAATTCTTTATATATTCTAGACCCTTGTATTGTTTGCAAATATTTTCTCCCATTCTCTTTTCACTTTCTCAGTGATGCCCTTTGAAGCACTAAGTCGTTAATTTTAATGACATCCAATATCTACTTTTTCTTTCGTTTTGTGTGCTTCTGGTGTCCTGAGCACCTGGCCTGATCCAAGATTATGATTTACTCCTACATTTTCTTCTAAGAGTTTTATACTTTTAGCTCTTAAATTTAGGTCTTTGATCCGTTTTGAGTTAATTTCTGTATACGGTGTGAGGTAAGGATCCGACTTCATTCCTCTGTGTGTGGATTCCGGTTGTCCCAGCGCCGTGTGTTGAGAAGATGATTCTTTCCCCACCAAGTTACCGTGACACCTTTGCTGACCATCCGTTGGCCATGAATCTAAGAGTTTATTTCTGGTTTCTCCGTTCTCTTCCACTGACCTATTACATATCCTTATGCCGGTGCTGCAGTGTCTTGGTTCATCTTGCTTTGCGGTAAGTTCTGAACCCTGAAAGGAAGTCCTCCAGCTTTGTTCTGTTTCAAGATTATCTTGGCTCTTCTGGGTCCCTTGCATTTCCAAATGAATTTTAGGATCGGCTTGTTAATTTCTACCAAAAAAGGGCAGCTGAGATTTTGATAGAGATTTTGTTGAATCTAGGGATCACTTTGGAAAGTATTGTCATCTTCATATTAAGTTTTATGACTCATGAACTTGGGATATTCTTACTATTTGGCTGTTTTTTAGCTTATTTCAACAGTTTTTTGTTGTTTTCAGTGTACAAGTTTTGTACTTACTTTGTTAAATTTATTCTTAAATATTTTATTCTTTTTGATGCTATTGTAAATATAATTGTTTTCTGAATTTCATTTTTGGATTGTTCATTGCTAATGTATAGAAATACAACTGATTGTTGTATGTTGGTCTTGTAGCCTGAAACCGTGCTGAGCTCGGTTAGTTCTAATTGTGTGTGTGTGTGTGTGTGTGTGTGTGTGTAGATTCCTTGGGATTTTCTCTATGCACAATCATGTCATCTGCAAATAGAATGCTTCCTTTACAATTTGGATGCCTTTCTTTCTTTTGCCTAATTGCCTTGGCAAATTAGGAACCTCCAGTACAATGTCAAATAGCAGTGGTGAGAGCAGATATCTTCATCTTGTTCCTGGTTTTGGGGAGAAAGCTTTCAGTCTTTCACCATTGAGAATGGTGTTGGCTGTGCGTTTTTGTAGATGCTTTTTGCCAGCTGAGAAAGTTCCTTCTAATTCTAGTTTGTTGAGTGTTTTTGTCTTGATGTTGAATTCTGTCAGATGTCTTTCTATATCTATTAAAATGGTCGTGTGGTTTTTGTTCATTATTCTGTTGCGATGGTATACTACATGAATTGTTTTTCATATGCTGAACCACCCTTGCGTTCATGGGATAAATCCCACTTGGTCTGATATATAATTCTTTTTATGTTATTGCACTTGGTTTGCTAATATTCTGCGATTCCAATGACCTGGTTTGCTAGTATTTTGTTAAGGAATTTTGTGTCTTTGCTCATAAGAGATATTACCATACACTTTTCTTCTTATGATGTCCTTGTCTGGCTTTGGTATCAAAGTAGTACTGGCCTCATAGATTGAGTTGGGAAATGTTCCTTCCTCGTCTGTTTTTTGGAAGAGTTTATGAAGGATTTGTGTTAATCCTTTAAACATTTGGTGGAATTCACCAGTGAAGTCATTTGGTCCTGGGCTTTTCCTTGTGAGAAGTTTTTTTGTTGTTGTTTTTTTGTTTTTAATTTATTATCTTGGGTGCCTGGGTGGCTCAGTTGGTTAAGCTTCTGCCTTCGGCTCAGATCATGATCCCAGGGTCCTGGGATCAAGTCCCAAATGCTCCCTGCTCAGCGGGAATTCTGCTTCTCCCTCTCCCTCTGCCGCTCCTTCTGCTGGTGCTCTCTCTCTCTCTCTCTCTTGCCCTGACAAATAAATGAAATCTTTAAAAAATTAATTTATTATCTTTATTTATTATAGATCTGTTTAGATTTCCTGTTTTTCCTTGAATCAGTCTTAGTAGTTTCTATATTTTTAGGAATTTGTCTATTTCATATAGGTCTTTGGTTGTAATTTGTTGACATACAGTTGTTTACAGTATTCCTTTGTAATTCTTTTTATTTCTTTAAGGTTGCTGGCAATGTCTCTTCTTTCATTCCTGGTTTTAAAAATCTGAGTGTTTTCTCACTTTTTAAAATGTGCTTGGCCTGTCTAACTAAAGGCTTATCAATTTTATTGATTGATTCAAAACCCAACTTCTGGTTTTGTTGATTTTTCTCTCATTTTTTTCATTTTTTGTTTTGTTAATTTCCGCTCTGATCTTTATTGTTTACTTTGGGTTGCCTTTCTAGTTTCTTAAGATAGAAGATTAGCTTATTGATTTGAGGTCTAGCTTCTTTTTCAGGTAGGTGTTTACAACTGTAAGTTTCATCTAAGCACTGCTTTAGCTTCATTGCATAAGTTTTGGTATGTTGTGTTTCATCTTTATCTCCAAGTATTTTCTAATTTCTCTTGAATTTCTTTTACCCATTGATTATTCAGGAGTTGGTTTAATTTTCCACATACTTGTTAATTTCCCAAATTTTCTTTTGTTATTTGATTTCTAATTTTATTCCATGTGGCCAAAGAATATATTGTGTATGATTTCAGTGCTTTGAAATGTATTTTATATCTGTACCCTGGAGAATGTTCCATGTACACTTGAGAAACTGTTCTGTTGTTGAGTGTTCTGTAGATACGTGTTAAGTCAACGTGGTTCACAGTGTCATTTATGTCTTCTCTCTCCCCACTGACCTTCAACCCAGTTGTTCTCCATATACTGTTATTTTTCCTGATGGAGGGACCCTTTTGTAATGGGGTCTTCTCTGTGTCTAGTAACAGCTTTTGTCTTAAAGTCTCTTTTGTATGATGTCCATATGCCTTGTGGAAACTGTGTGGTACATCCTCTTCCACCCTTGTAGTTTTGGTGTCTGAGTCTGACGTGCTCCTTGAAAACAGCTGATTGTGGCTTTTAATCTGTTCTGCTGATCTCTGCCTCCAAGTGTGATATTTAGTCCATTTACCTTTAATGTACTTACTGATAAGGGAAGATTTATGTCTGTCATTTTTCAGTTTTTCTACATGTCTTTTTCCTCTTTTCCCCATTGCCGTGTGTGTGTGTGTTAGATGGATGTTCGCTGAATTCCCCTGTGTCTTTCACTGAATTTTTGTTTTGGGGGGAATTCCTTAGTGGTTGCTCTGCAGATTCCAGTGAACAAGTAAATACAGTCTAGTTTGGCTTCATACCAGTTTAGTTTCAGGAGTGTACAAAAGCTCTAATAAAGGTGTGTCCCTCCTAGCGCCTTTGTGTGATTTTTGTCATACAAATTACACCTTTATAGATTGTGAGCCCATCAGCATAGTTTTGTGATTATTGCTTTATATAGCTCTTTAAAGTCAGATAGGAAAACAAAAGGTTTACAAACAAAAATACGTGTATAGTGTCTGCTCTCTGGCTGTGTGGTTCCTTTACCTGCACTGTCTGTCTCTTCCGTGGATTTGACTAGTGTCTTTCACTTTGGTCTGAAGGGCTCCCTGCAGTGTTTCTTGAGGGGATAGGTCTGCTAGCAGCGAATTGTCCCCATTCTTGTTTATGTGGAATGTCTTAACTTCTTCACTTTTGAAGAATAGCTTTGCTAGATTTCAGTATGTTGTTAATAGTCTTTGTCTTCTAACACTTTGAATGTATCATCCCACTGCCTTCTGGTGTCCACGGTTTCTGATGAGAAGCCAGTGTCATTAAGTTGGGATTTTGGAAAATGCTTTGTATACAATAAGTTGGGTTTTTTCCTTGCTGCTTCTAAAATGCTCTTTGTCTTTGACTTTTAACAGTTTTAACTATGTGTCTAGTTACGGATCTCTTTGCGTGTGTCCTCCTTAGAATTTGTTGGGCTTCTTGGATGTAGAGGTTGTCGTTCATCAAATTTGGGAGGTTTGGGTCCATTATTTCTTCAAAGGTTCTTTCTGCCTCTCTCTCTCTCCCTCCCTCTCTCTCCCTCTCTCTCCCCCTCTCTCTCTCTTCCTGTCACTGGACTCCCATTATGTGTATATCAGGTGGTTGGTGGTGTCTCTCTGATCCCTGAGGCCCTGTTCATTTTTTTCTTTCTTTTTTCTGTTCCTCAAAATAGACCTATTGATCTATCTTCAGGGTCCCAGGTTCTTTCTTTTACCAACTAAAATCTAATATTTCGTTGCTCTAATGAATTTCTCATTTCACTTGTATTTTCCAAGTCCAGAATTTTCTATTTGGTTCTCTTCTATAATTTCTTTCTTTTTACCAATGTTTTCTATTTGGTGAAACATTATCTCATATTTTAATTCTTTAGACATGGCTTCCTTTACTTCTTTGAACATGTTTATAAGAACTGGTTTATAGTATTTGTCTAATAAGTTCAGCCTTGGGCTTGTTCAGGGACAGTTTCCACTGACTACTCTTCTCCTTATGTATGGGCCATACTTACCTGTTTCCTTGTGTGTCATAATTTTTTTGTTGAAATTAGACATTTTAGATGATATAAGGTGGCAACTCTGGAAATCAGATCCCCCCCTCCCCACAATTTGTTGTTGCTATTTAGTGTCTTTTCTGGACTAACTATGTAAAAATGTATATTCTTTGTCGTGCTTGGCCACTGAAGTCTCTGTTTGGTCAGCTTAGTGATCAGCTAATGATTGGACAGAGACTTCCTTAAATGCTTTGATCCAAGAAGTCTTGTGGGTTTTGGCAGAAAGCTGTGTGTGTGTTGGGCACACCTTGAACGCTCAGCCAGGTAGTTGCCACCTCTGCCTTAGCTCACACTTCCTGCTTTTTCGGGGCCTCAAGTTCAGCCAGTGGTGAGAGCTATGTACTTTTCAGGCCTTTTGAGATTTTTCACCAGCCTCTTCTTTGGCCAAGTGGAAGTTGCCACTGCAGGCTGCTCGTTATTAAACAGTATCCCTGATTGTTCTCGACAGACCTGCACTGAGCCGGTTGAGTCAGGCCAGAAAAAAAGACAAGCCTGGAGAATGGGTTTTTTCCGGATAGCAGCCTGACGATTCCAGTAGTGACGAGTCTCTGAGGGAGGGGCTTTGGGACCCAGTCTTCCCCTCCCAGTGGCTGCCAGGCTGTTGATCTCCAGGCTCCTGTGGCCCCAAGGCTGCTGGGTGTAAAGCCACTGCAGAGCTGGAGAGAGGGAATGAGAAGAGTAACTGAAAATGCCACCAGGTTTGCCCTTCCCACCAAGACTGAGCCATTTTTCTAGGGTAAACCCTCCTTGGATTGTTACGGGTCTTTGGTTAATTTCCAGAGTTTTGAAAAAGTTAATTTTGTCAGTTTTCCCCCGGGTTCTGTGGCATTTTGAGCAGTCCCGATTACTGGGCAGGAAGGCCCTTCCCAGCCCTTTACTGTTCCTAGGGGTCCTGCCGCAGATGCACTTGTGTGCACGCGTCTCCAGCGCACAGCCGTGTGTGTGTGGGCCGAGTCCCCGGGATTCTAGCTCGCTTTCCCAGAAGCGACCTGCACGAACACTGACTTCCGGAACCCTCCCTCCCTCAGTGTGGTGGTGAGCATCTTGATCTTTGCCAAGCCCTGTGGAACACTGGCATCTCAGGGTTATAATCGCCCTGTCTCTTACGAGTGAGCTGTTGAGCATTTTTTCGTACGGTAAAGTGCTCATTGTTGCTCCTTTTCTGAGTTGTGCATCCATAGCCTTTGCTCATTTTCCTGTTGGTTTGTTGGCTTATTTAAGTGTAGGAGTTCTTTGTTCATTAAGAAAACTAGCTCCATGTGACAAGTTGCAAATACTTCCTGTCTGCTGACTTTGCTAATGTTTTGCCGCGAGGATGTTCGTGTATCTGAGTCTCTGTGTCCCTTCCCCAAAGATTATATTAAAAAATTTTTTCTGTGTTTCCTCTGGTACTTTTATGGGTTTCATTTCTACATTTAAATCTCACTAATCTATTTATTAGACATTTATTATTTATTTTAATATAAAACATGACCCAGGAAATCCAGTTTTCTATTTCAAATAGCTGCCCAGCTGCATCCTCCATTTCTTGACAAACTAGTATTTCTTTAGCGGATGTGGGGCACCACCTTCTCCCCTGTCGATACCGACGGACAGTGCTTCTGCCCCACCGACTCGCCTGTGCGCGCGCTACCACACCGTTGTGACGACTAGCCTTGTGCTGTGTTTTTACGTCAGAGACTGCTTTCTGTTCACTTTGAGGTACTTAGACAGCAAGAGGTGCGGGGGAGGGGGGCATTTTGTGAAACAACTCAGGGGCCATAGGGGCTGCTGGTGGAGCATGGGCTGGACGGGCCCTGCTGTCCCCGTCCAGAGCAGACGGCAGGAGGGAGGATGGGCAGGGCCCAGGGAGCATCATTCCAGAGTCATGACCTCAGGACTGGGGTTGGATGGACTACTACAGAAACGGTGTCACAGAATTAGCTAACTCCAACACAGGATTTATGTGTGCTTCTGCATGGAAAACCCTAAGGTGGGTGCCCCAAGCTGGTGAGAAGACACCCCTGGTATCGTTGGGGCTGTTCTCTTCCGGGCATCAGTGCATAGGGCCTCCATCCCCAAGTTGGCTGCTGGGGCTCCAGCCATCACAGGGTATGGGGACAGAAGGAGGGGAGGGGGTATACCTCCATTTCCTGTGAAGAGCCTTTTCAAAGGTGTCCTGCTGCTTTAGCCAGACTTAGTCACATGGCAGTGTCCAGCTGCCCAGGAAGCAAAAAATGCAGTCTTTTATGCTGGGGATATGCATCCAGCTACCAGCAGCCCCTATGTCCAGGCAAGAGGGTGAATAGATCAGCCCTCAGCCGGCTGCTCTGAAAGGGCCATCGCACAGGGCTGTCTGGGGTGGAGTGGGATGTGGCGTCCTGGAGTTGTCACCTGCCTGTGGGGAATGGGGCCCCGGAATGGAGGAGAACCCCCTTCCCTCATGGACCTATGTGTGACAGTCCCTACGTCCCTGAGAATGACCTACTTGACCCCCATTTCCCCCCAGCTGTTACCACCTGCTGCCCCTGGGTGCCCCAGGCTGTATGCCCCCTTACCCTCCCCATGGAAATACCACCCCCTCCAGGAAGCCTCACCTGATCCCTCCAGTAGCCTAGGAAGGGCCCTCTGAGCTGAGTGACACTTCAGAGAGCCATGCGAACCTCAAGTGGCCCAGGGCAGAGACCTGGGGACCCCACATTGGGCCCTGGGTGCCACTTGGGGATGCGGGATGTGACGGCCGGGCTGGCTTGCTGGGAGCAGGGGGCGAGTGGTCACAAGCGACTCTGCCGGTAAGGGAGGAGGAGCGGGAGGGCACAGGCAGTGACTGGTCGTCGGAGGGCCGCGGGCCTGAAGAGGCGGCCACAGAAGGGCCTTCTGCCGCCATGTGGGGAGGGCACCACGTGGACCAGGGCGTGACGGCCGGGGAGGGGAGGGCAGGCGGGGGAGCGAGGACAGCAGCGGGTCCTGGGGATGGGGAGTGAGGTGGACTGGGGCCGCGTTCCCCGACGACGGCGGAGCTGCGCTCATCCTCACCCCCGCGGGACGGCAGGCGCGGCGCGAGGGGTCCGCGGAGCCCGGGGTCCAGCGGGGGCGGCGGAGCGAAGGGGCAGCAGCGGAACTGGCCAGGCGGCGGGGCAGGGGCCGCGCGGGCTCAAGTGGAGAAGCTGGTGAAGAGGCCGGTGTAGACAGCGAGTGTAGACAGCTCCTTGGGTAACTGGCTTGGAAGGCGTCGGCGGGACGCTCCCCAGGGTGGAGCGGAAGGAGGGTGTGGACACGGCCCAGCGGGGAAGAGTGGGTGAGAAGCGAGGGCGCCCTGCGCGCGGGCAGGTGGCCTGGGCGGGCAGTGGGAGGGGAGGTGGGCGGCCGTGGAGAGAGGGAGGTGGGCACGGCGGGGCGGGGCGGGGCGGCCGGCTGCCGGCCGGGTGAGTGCCCTCTCCAGGGTGAGGCCCAGCTGCCGGGGAGGAGGGACGGAGCGAAGCTGACGAGACTGGAGCGGGGCAGGTAGGCGGGAAAGCGGGCCAAGCTGTGAGGGTGGCAGGTCCGCTGGCAGCCCCCATACCCATTCTCCCCTCTTTACGAAGAGTAAGTCTCCACCAGCTTTAAAAACTACATTTCCCAGCCTCCCTTGGCTAGGAGTGGTCATGTGACCAAGCTCTGGCCAATGAGTTGTGAGCAGCTGTGTTACGTGGGCTTCTGGGAAAGCGCCTTAAAAGGAAAAGGGGTGTTCCCCCTCTTCTCCTTTCCTTCCTGTCCGCTGCCTGGAATGGGGATGTGATGGCCGGAGCGTCGCCCTTCATCTGGGTCCCTGAGGATGACGAGGGCCCAGCCCAGGGATGCTGTAGCAGACAGTGGGATGGAGGAGGGTTTCCAAGGACTCTGTGTAGGTGTCATAGCTGCCTGGGGCTGCCAGTAACCAGATGTCCCTCACACAAGAGAAAATGAATAATCTCCTTTCAACTTGTGTTCGTTTGGATTTTCTCTTTCATGCAGCCAAAGCCAATCCTAATAGCAAGGCAGCTGTGGGTGGGCATGGAGGGAAGAGAGGAGGGCCGAGTGGTGTGGGGAGTGGCCTCACGGGGAGCGAGCTCTGCCTCTGTCTGGGCTCAGCAGTCCCTGGGCAGGAGAGGCGAGGCCTTCAGGTAGGCCCGTATGTGTCCTGGCTCACACCCGCAGGGCCTGGGCCTTGCTCGACAGGAGACAGAGATGACCTGGGTGTGTTCTGGGATGCCGGTGGATGCAGACCGCAGCCAGGACTGGTCCTAGGAGCTTGAGGAGGGACCGTCCCAGAGTGCATTCAGATCCTGGATCGGAGACAGCCCTTTGTGGCACTAACACCAAGGTGGGGCCCCCGTGGTGGGGGACAGTGATAAGGGGCCAGGAAAGCCACCACTCGCCTCTGCCTCCAGCTCAGGCTGGGAGTGCCGGCTCGCGGGGGCCTGGGCACCACGGAGGCACTGGGCAGACTCCCAGGGTGGCTGTACCTGGTCTACCTCATCCTCTCCCTCTGAGGGCTGTGATGCAGCAGGCCCCGCTGAGCTCAAGCAAGGTGGGCTTAGGGGAGACCCCAGCACCTTTGGAGCTGCCGTCCCTGCTCCCAGGAGGTGGAGGCTCTAGCTTCTTGCTTGGCAGCCCCTCGAGCCCGGTTGGGCTAAGTGCGCAATAATGCTGGTGATTTGACTTTAGGCCAAGAGCCCTCTGGAACTTTCTGGAGCCCTGGGTCTCCTCTGTCAGCTGCCTATAGCCTGGATGCCCAGGCCTCGGTGGTGGGACCAGGGGTGTCCCCATCCCTCCACCCTCCCCTGTTAGATTCAGCAGACTTGAGTTCTGCCAGCGGGAGAGCCCCACTCGTGGGGCTGACAACGTCAGCAGGGTTACTTAGCAGAAAATGTCCTGGTGCCAGTGCCGTGCAGATGGAGAGCAGCGGGGCGGGGAGGACCGGATGTTCTGAAGCAGAGCAGCCTGCAGGAGGCCAGCCACAGCAGTGGGCAGGGTGGTCCCAGCGGCCTTTACCCCCAGCCCCACCCCAGCTGCCCGATGGGCTGGGGGCTGCCCCTCAGCGGCCCTTTACCCACTGGTGATGGGGAAGGCAAGCGGGGTGGCTCTCTCCACTCCTGCCCAGGCCAGTGCAGCCCCCCACCCTCGCAGGCCCTCTGGCTCCCCAACCTAGCCTCAGCCCTCCCCGGAGCGGATGCTGGCGGGCTACCTAGTGCCGGGACAAGGTCTGAGATCTCAGCCGGCTCCTCACACATGGGGGGGATGCACGCCTAGAGAAGACGTGTTCCCAAGTGCAGCCAGCTCCTTCTGCGGCGCAGGGCTCGGCGCACACCAGCCGCAGGGCTGGGTGGGAGCACGGGCCCCACAGCGCCCGGCATCCTGCTACCCCTCTGAGCTCTTCCCAAGTCCAGGCGGTGCTGCTGTGGGGACCCCTCCCTCACCGTGTCCCCGGGCCTGTGTCCCCACAGCCTTGGCTCTCATGTCGGGCAGCCACCAGCTCAGCGCCGCCACCTCTCCCTTCCCGGTGTTCCCAGGGCTCCAGGAACCCGTGTGGAGACCGCGCCCAGAGCGGGACCCGCGAGTCGTTGGAGAAGAGGTGGCTGCGCTGGGCTGGAGCGCTGGACTCGTGCGGGCCGGGCTTGCAGTCCAGCTCCGGCGCCCTTGGACAAGCCGCTGGAGCCTGGGGAGCCCCAGCTTCCCTCCTCTGGGAATCGACGGGAGCTCATCCCTGCCGGGCCTGGGGGGCGCATGTGCCCAACCGACCTGCCCCGGCCTGGTGCTCTGGGTGCGGGTTACAGGGGTAGGTGCCCAGGGGACAGTGCTGCTCCCAGCCCCGACCCTGTGCCCGGCTCTGCTCCGCCGGGCTTCCTCCCCCCTAAGAGCCCCCTAAGGCTACACAGAGGAGGAAGGGGGATGTCCCTGAAGCCATGGGGTCCCCCGGTGGGGGAAGGGGAGACGTGGGGACCGGAGACTCTTGGACAGCAGACAGTCGCTCAGCCCCAAGTGCGTGTGTGTTGGGGGGGGGGAGCCCAGGCGCCACCGCACCGCAGAGTTTGGCCATGGGACACCCGGCCAGCGGGGAAACTGGGGCCTGAACCCAGCGCCCGGTCCAACAGCCCGAGGCGCCTCGGTAGTGATGAAGTAAGTCCCCACCGACTGGCGAGGGCAGCGCGGGAGCCTGAGGGACGCGGGTGCAGCCTCCTGCGGTTTATTGATTGAGTAAAGTTCAGCAAAGTGCTTCCGAGCGGGCCGAGCCCGGCCCTGACGCGTACAGTCATTTATAAATTTAAAACTCTTCTGTAGCAACCGGCTATATACAGAGTCCACGACCGAGGCCTTACAAAAGCCCGGGCGGCAGGCGCCTTCGGGTCCCAGTCCGCCGCCGCGCTCAGAGGTGCGGCGCGTAGAAGGCGGGCGCGCCGTAGGTCTGCGAGCCCAGCACGAAGGGCGACAGCACTGCCGGGCTCGACAGGAAGGGCAGCTGCGCGGCGCACACCAGGCCGCCGGGGCCGTGCGCCGGATACCCGGCGGGGCCGTGCATGGCGAGCGGCGCGCCCATGGGCGGCGACGGACTGAGCGGGCTGAGGCCGCCGGGCAGCCCAGCGCCCGGCCCCGCGCCGGGCCCCGCTGCCCCGCCGCCGCCGCCGGTCGGCGCGCTCGTGTCGGCACCAGGGTTCTGCTTCTTCCACTTGGTGCGGCGGTTCTGGAACCAGATCTTCACCTGCGTCTCGGTGAGGCTCAGCGACAGCGCCAGGTTGAGGCGCTCGCACACCGACAGGTAGCGCGTCGCCTTGAACTTGTTCTCCAGCGCCACGAGCTGCTCGTAGGTGAAGGCGGTGCGCGCGCGCCGCGGCTTCCCGGACTTGGAGTCCGAGCCCGTGCGCTTCCGCTTGGGCTTCGTCGCCGCCGCCGCGCCCTGTGGGGTCGTCCCCGCGGCCCCCGGCGCCGCCGCCGCCGAGGCCCCAGGCGGGCCCGGGGCTCCAGGCGAGTTCCCGCGGGGGCCGGGGGCCGCAGCCTCATCCACCGCGCCGGGGGCCGCCTCGGCCTCGGCCGCGCCCGGGCAGCCCGACCCGCGGGCCGCGAGGCCGCCGCCGCCGCCGCCCCGCACCTCCTCCGCGCCGCGCGCAGTCCCCGCGTCGGGCGCCTCGTCGTCGTAGTCGGCGTCGGGAGCCTCGTCCGCGCTCGGGCTGCGGCCGCCGCCGCCGCTGTAGCCGCTGGCCTCGGCCTCGTCCGCCTTGTAGGGGTCGCCGGCGTCTGCGGGCGGGCGGGCGGGGAGGACACGACGTTAGGACGCGGCGCCCTGCCCTCCGCGCGCTCCTGCTCTCGGGCCGCCCCGCCCCGGGAAGCGCCCCCTCCCCCGCGCCGTCGCTTCTCCGCGGGCCTGCCCTCCTGCCCTTTCTCTTGGCGTTTCGTCCCCTCCCCGCTTCCCTCCGCGCCCGCCCGCGTCTGCTCTCCGTCCCTGCCTCGGTGCCTCTGCCCGAGCCGGGCCGGCCGGGGCCGCGCGCGGGGCTTACGGCGGAGGGAAAGCTCCGATCGATCCGCGGGGCAGATACGAACTTAATTAAACTCATTTTGTGTAATGTTCAAACTAGTTAACGGCCATTTAATTTATTTCGGCGTATATTACCCTCCAATTACGGAAAGGCGTGGGCCAGACAATTACTGGGCATTCTAGAGCCGACGAGCCAGAGGCCAGGGGTGGGGAGGGAGCCGGCCGCCGGGAGGAAACTTCTGGGGACCAAACCCGGCCGCCCATTTCCACCTCAAGCCTCCGGGCCCTGGGACTGGGCAGCCCTCCGCCCCTCCGCTGAAAGCCCGGCCGGTCCGGGTCCTGACCAGGGGGTCCTGGCCTGGGCGGTGGGGTCCTGAGCAGTCCTAACTCGGGGGGTGGGGGTGGTGTCCCCGCTAGGTCCAGTCGGAGCAGAAGCTCCAGTCCTCCAAGCAGAGGCCCCTGAGGTGGCTGCATTTCGAGTGTGGAAAATTTGGAAGACAAGAGTCTGTCCTGGGCAGGGCCTGGGAGGGCATCTATGCAGACTGAACCCCACAGGTGGTGGTGCAGCCATGAGAAAAAGCCAGGGCAGGTGCTGTACGCAGCGCTACCCAGTCGGGCACCAAGACCCCGCTGCTGAGTCAGGTTGGCATCAAGAACCCGGAGTATAAATGTCAAACTGGGCGCTAGCAGACTTCCCCAGGGCAACTGCAGAGGTTGCATGGAAGTCAGGAGGGCAGGTGTGGGGGCGCGGGGGGGGGGTGGTGGCAGGGGGGCCCCACCCACACCCACACCCCTTAGCAGGAGCAGGCTGTCCCCTAGGGGACCCTGAGAGCACCTGGCCATCTAGTTTTACCTTGTCAGGGTAGTCTGAGGAGGAAGAGGACCTGACCAGGCTCCCCCCCCCCCCCGCCCCCGAAACCAAGAGACAGGGCCTTTCGCTGGGATGGGCTCCCCATGCGGGTGGAGGCTCTGGGTGGAGACTTCCAGAACCCCGGCTAGGCCGAGAGCCCGAAGGGTTCCCCTCCAGCCAACCTGGGTTTGCTCTTCATCTAGACCACACCTGGATCAGGCGAGCTCAGGTACCCAGAGGCCCCTAGGCCCCAAGACAGCGGCCCCAGCCCTGTCCACCCTGAGCTCCCGTCCCTGCTCTGCAGAGGGGCTGGGAAGTTGGAGGGAGGAAGGGCCGGAGAGGGGGGCACCAAAAGCAATCAGGAGCCGGTCGAATGCAATTCTCGATCAATAGCGGCCCCTAATAAGTGTAATAGGTTTTAATCGAGTAATTATCCGAATTTTGACCCTATAATTTAGATGTTCGGGGGGAGTTTGCAAGGTGCTTGAAAGAGATATGCATGCTGCCGTAATGGGATATCGACCGGGCCGGGGGCGCGGGCCGCCCCATTACCGGCCGCTTTCCGCCGCTAAGCACATTTCCCCTTAACTGTAATCGAAGGGATTTAATTGTTTTTCCAGAGATAACCAGCATTTTGTCACAATTAGTCTGATTTGTCCAAAAAAAAAAAAAAAAAAAGGAGAAGGAGGAAAGGGGGAGGGAGGCCTCGGGCGGCGGTGGGGGCGGGGAGGTCACGGGCCCGCCGCCTCGCAGGTCCCCTCCTCCTCCGCACCAACTACCTTCCAAGGCCGGCCCTGCAGCCCCGCAGCCCTGGGACCGGCCCGGCGGAGCCATCCCGGGAGGCGCGGGGCGGCAGCGGCAGCGGCCCCGGAGTCCGGGTCGGACGGAGCCCCGCGCGCTGCGAACTTTGCACTGAGCCCTGGCACTCGGAGGGGCCCGGGAGCGTAAACGCATAGATGCGGCCCGTCGCCCGGCTCCCGCGACCGGAGCGGGCCGCGTCCTACTCACGCGGCGGCTCAGCTCCGGTGGCGGCTCCAGCTCCTCCGGCGGCGGCGAGGGCGCGGCGCTCCAGCTCCTCTGCGCGCGGCGGGCGTCCCGGGGCGGCGGGGGCCGGGGCGCACGGGGCCGGGGCGCACGGCGCGCACGCGGCGGGCGGCACGGGGCCCAGAAGCACACAGCGGCGTCTTCTGCTGTTGAACTTGTTGGGGTCCAGAATGTCCAGCACCGAGAAGGAGGTGGGGCGCGGCGGCGGGCCAGGCCGGGCAGCCCCGGCCCCTTCGGGCGCCGCGGGCACCGTGTCGCTGGCTGCGAGCGGCGGGGGTCCGGCCCGGGGGAAGGCGGGCAGCTCGGCGCGCCCGTCCATGGCGTCCCGGGCGGTGGCGGCGGCGGCGGTGGCGGCGGGCGTGGGCGGTGCGGGCCCCGAGGCGGGCCCGGGCGGCGGCGGCTGCAGCGCCGGGCTGTCCCCGGGAGCCGCCGGGCCGCTCGCGCTCATGCCGGCCTCCCGCCGCTCCGGCCGCTCGGGCCCCGCTGGCTACTGGGCTCCCATCCCCGGCGGCCCTGGCGCGGCCGCACGGTCTCGCGCAGGCGGCCGCGGCTCGGCTGGCTCTCGGCGCCGTGCCCCGCGCTCCGCCGCTGCTGCCCAGCGCTGCCTCCGCCGCCGCCTCAGGCGCCCGCCGCGCCCGGCCCGCGCATTTATGGCGGCCCCGCCGGCGGCGCCCACGCGCCCACACGCCGCACACACGTGCGCCCGCAGGCGGCCGCGGGGCTCCGCCGCCCTCGTTAGCGCGCGCGCCTAATTGGCTGCGAACGGTCCCGGGCGGAGGAGGCGGGCCCCGCGCGGGACACACGGACCGAGCCCCGGGCCCGACCGACAGACGCGCAGCCCGGAGCCCGAGTGCGGGCCGCAAGCCGCTGTCGCGGTCAGCGGCGCGTCGCTGCGCCTCCGCTGGTCCAGAAACGGTGCGCCTGCCTCCCGGGCGAAGGGGGAGGAGACAGCCCTGGCTTTTAAATAATTGCGGGATCAATCGGCGCAGGGGCCGCGGAGGCCCCGGGGCGCGCGGGCGGGCGAGCGCTAAGACTTGGCGGGGACATCCCGGCGCGGGACGCGGCGCCCAGGCGGCCTCTCCGCTGGCTCCGGGGCGCGCAGTCCTGCCACTCTGGCGGTCCCCGAGGCTCCGGCGTCTCTCAGCGGCTGGGGCGGGGGTGGGTCCTCGAGGGCAGACTCTGGGTGTCTTTCTCGCGTCTTCAGCCCCCCTCCCACGCGTTCCGTGGGCGTCGGTCCCGCCTCTCCCGGTCGCTCCTCTCGGGGTCTCCTCTAGCGTCTCTGGGTCTCCCTTGCTCAGGGTCTCTGTCCCTCCAGTCCTTTCTGCTCCCGCCCCCTTCGCGTCGTCAAACTAGGGCCTTGTGTCCCCGCGAGGGGCGGGGCCGGCAGCCCCTGGGTCAATCATTAGAAGTGGGATCGAAAATGAGGGAGGCTGGACGGCCCTCCCGCCCCCGCCCCCCAAAATGGGGACCGAAGAATCCTACAAACAGCAGGCGGCCTACATAAAAATCAATACCCTTCAAGTAAGGGGACACACCGGCAAACTCTTCCATCCCCACGCCCGGAGAAATAAGAAGCCCCTCGGGCCGGGTCTTTATTTGCGCATATTTATCTACAGCTGCGATGTTTGCACCGCAGGGTCCTGCGGCCCTCGGAAGTACCGGCCGGCGTCCGGCGTCCGAGGGTAAGACGGCCACTGCTCCTCGGCAGCGCCCTCCCCTCTTCCCGCCGCAGAGCCAGCGAGCGCTTGGGCCGCTGGTGGGACCCAGGTGGGGCCGGCGGTGGGAGCGCGCGTGCGAGGGTCTTCAGGACGTGAGGCTGAATGTGATGGGTGTGAGTGTGCGCGCGGGCGTGTGCACGAGCGGTGTGCGCGCCACCTCACACTGCGGTCCCCGGAGCCTGCTTCGCACACAAGGACGGGTCCTTTGCAATTACCGCGGGCAATGATCCTTTGGAAGCAGAAATTAAAAGTTGGGAGAAATAATGGGGGACCAATCGGCTGTAATTTGGGCCAAGCTCGGACATGCTGAGCCTCAGGGAGACTGGGGCTGGGGCGGGGGGGGGGGGGGAGGCAAGGCCTTCCCGCTCCCATCCCCTCCCCTCCCCCGCATGCTGGTCCATCCCGAGATTCTAATCAGACCCACAACACTGTGTCCTTCCTTGCCAGGACTTGATTATTCTTTATCTTTAAATTATAAATCACCTCTGGGGGAAGGAGGGTGGATAATCTCTCATCACAGGGAGGTAATTATCTCCTTCCCGCCCCCACCTTCCTGGTGGGACTCTTAGGCTCTCTCTACCCCTCCCCCAGCTAAGTTTGAATATAGATGTGCACACCCCATTCACACGCGCGCGCGCACACACACACACACACACACACACACACTCATTCAGCAGCAGGCACCACATACAATCTCAGATTCATTCATGAGCACCTAGGAACACCATCTCAGGCCCATGATCCACAAATGCATTCACTACCCTGCAGTCAGCCTCACCTGCGCCCACCAGCTCTGCGCTACTCTTGGTCCCCTCTTTAAGTCTTTCCATGAGGAGGGCACACAGAGCCCCTACCTACCCAGTCCCTGAACTGCCACTCTGCTCCCCTGAGGCACAGGATGAGGTGTCCTAGGGCAGGTCCCAAGTGCAAACCTTTGACTTGGCTCTGGGTGGTTGAGTTTCAGTGTGACCTAGAGCATCACAACCCCCTCATGTGCATGCTCACACTCCATGCCCCACAGGGTCTACCTGTCTTCCACAGGTCACCTGCTGGGTGGGCAGGGGCTGGATGTGGGTCTGCTCTCACCTCCATTATGCACACCAGACACCTGCAGGTGAGGAAGAGAAATATGTACAACTTTCATTCAACACAAACACACATAACATTTTATATAATGTAGATGTAGTATAATGTATGGCATCACTAAAGCATATTAAATAGAATACAGTATGTTAAATATGATACGTAATAAGCATAATGAAATAACCTATTGTAATATACAACCAAACGTATTCACACACTCAGCATAGCAGGATGTGCTCCCTGCTGAGAGGTGGGGGTTGGCTCAGGGCTGAGTGCTACTTGGACAAAAAATGCTGTGACTGTCCAGGAATTTGGAGGTGCCAAGATTCTCCTCCTTGGTTCTCCTCTGCCCTGTGTTCCCTGCCCTGATCTGTCTAATGGGAGCTGCAGCAGTCAGAGTAATGAACTGCGGAGTCTGACCCAGGGGAGCAGAGGCAGGGAAATGGGGTGTGAGGGGAGGCCTCCAGTGCTACATAGGGGACCTTGGGTCATGTTCCCATCGAAGAGGGGGTGCTATGTGAGGACAGGGGTCAGGGAGATCATGGCATCCGCTCCTGCCCCACTCCTCCCCCATCTTTAAAAAACAACCCAAGTCATGGGGATGCACGGCACCCTTCCTACTCTCTCAGATACCCGGGAAGAACCCTCCCCTCCCCCCAACTTCAACTCAGAGCGTCCAGGGCTATAAAGACGTCCTTTCACTCCTAATCACAATTGATTGTCAATTAGGCCCTCATTTGTGCAATCTCTGCCCATCTGCCATATCGGGTTATCTCCAAGCCACCAGCTTCACTTGCGGGGCCCCAGGTGGGCACTGACAGGTGAAATCAGTGCCTGAGATAGGGATGCCTCTGCCTACCCAGTGGACAGGAGACACTCCTTCATTGCTAAGCCTCCACTCACTGCACATCAGCAGGACCAGATGGAGTCATTGGCAGGCTGGGGGAGGGGCTGCACCAAAGCAGGAACCAACATGGAACAAGTGTAGAAATCTGGGGGAGGGACTGGTGGTAAAAGATCTAAGAAGTGGCCCCGGGAAAAGTGGTGGGTGAGGGCTGAGATTATGCAGAAGAGGAAGGGGAGGTTTTTGAGGGAGAGGGATTGGGGAGAGTTAAGCACCCAGCCCTTTCAATCCATGGCCATAGCCTCTCCCCAACATCAGAGTTTTGGGAAGTTTGGGGTGCACAAGAGCAGGAGGGGCATTCCACCCTGCCACTAACTTATCACGTGTTTATGAACTCCCTCCTCAATGTTTTCTTCTGTCAATAATGGGGGTTGGATTCTATGTGATCTTTAAGGTCCCTATACCTCCCCTTGTGAGTTGAATAACAACGTGATCACAGCCTTCATTGTACATGGGGGTGGGGGGCCTCCTTTCTCTTGCACCTGGAGAGCTTTATTGGACACGATGGAGGGGCAGCAATGTTCTGGGGTTTACAGGGCATGGATGGATAACCCCCACTTTGTATAATGTCTGCTTCATGCAAAGCACACCCCACCCCAGACTTTCCAGCGCCCCCCCAACATCACTGTGAAATATGCAGGGAAGAAATTATCACCCCCATCTACAAATTAGTGTTCTGAGTCTTTGAGTCCATCCTGGGTCCTGCTGATGACATAATGCTGTCTCTGATCAGGCTATCCTCCTGAACACCTGTGGGAAGGATGCAGGAGGTAGAGGCGGAGATGGAGAACAGAAGGCTTCTACTCTCCTTCCTTTTGCCTCTCCACCCGCTCCACTCCGTGGTGAACCCTTTTGCTCACCCAGAGTTTGGAAAACAAGAGGGGAACTTTCCAGTTTTCGGCTTCTTTACTCATCTTTTAAGATATGCTTCTTCTGGGGGTCTCCTAACTTCTCGAGCAAGGGTACCGCACACTCAGAACACCAGAGAAGAGAGGAAATAGCCGCGGCACCAGGGGCATCTTCAGATCCACGGACGGCGCCGAAACGTCAGCACCACGGACAGCGCTCCCGACGGCCCTCCCCGGGCTGCGCTTGCGCCCGCGTTCAGCACCGCGGACAGCGCAAACAACCTCCAGGCGCCTTTGCTCTCCCTGATAATCAGGGAGAGCTTCTGTGCCCCGTCCTTGGCTCTCTCCCCCAGACTCCGGGATACCCCAGAGGAGGAAGAGGGCGGCAGGTTGTGTATTGTGTGGCGTCCTGGCACAGTATATGCTGCGCTCCAGCCCATTAACCATGGCCAAGCCAGAACCATCCAAAAGGCCAGGGAGTTTTACAAGGTTTTCACTGCCTGGGTTTGAATGCTTCTCTTTGTAAGCTGCGTTGAGTTCAAAATGAAAAGCACGTAGCACTGGGTCTGGTTCATGGCAAGGGGTCGGTCAAATGCAAAGGTGAGGTTTAAACCCTTTAAACTTAAGACAAAAACAAAATCCCAGATCATCAAAACTGGGAGTGGCTCTCGGGCTGTGTGTGGAGAGCAGGGCACCCAACTCCCACGGCAGCACGGGAGAGGTGTTGTCCAGCTTCCTCTCTTGGCCTCGGAGGACATCCTAGCTCCAAAGGGTTTTCTGACCAGAGGGTAGGGCAGGTGTGAGGATTACCGCCTCACAGATGGGTGAACTGAGGATGAAGAGGATTGATCACGTGCTCAAGGTCATCCAGCCAGTATGTGGTGGAACTCTGATGTGAATGTTGGGTCTTACTGATGCCAGCATTCTTAATGTGCAAAGTGACAGATAATCAACAACCAGGTGCCAAAGAGAAGGCAGTCCATGTGGGGTGCCCAGAGGGGTCCTCTCTCTTCAGGATGCCCCTTGCGGCCCTTGGTCTTTCCAGCTGCTTTACCTGCCACTGGTCCATCTCACAGGGGTAACAAGGATGTCCTGGTTCAGTCGTGCCCAGGATGGCAACCTTCCATCCCTCCCCCCTCCACAAAGTCCTGTCAGTACCCAGGGTTTGAAGGACAGTCATTCTCCCATCAGTAATCACCACCGTAGTCTGGGTTTCTATGGATTTTTTACCCAGTGGAATGCTCTAAGCCCCTCTGTTTGGAGGTGAAAGGCCTGAAGACCCCTTGTGAGTGGGGCATATGGGGATTCTCTGGGCACAGGGTGTCAGAGTTTCCTGCTGATGACCTCCTCCACTTCTCGCTGCCCCTGCCACAGCCTAGCCCCCTCTGGTCTATCCTCCATCATTCTAAAGCATAAATCAGATCACACTCCTCTTCCAGAAACACCTGAAGGCTGCCACGATCCAGGGCTGGCATCTGGGCTCTGCAGCCTGATATGAAGGACTTCCTGACTGGCTCCTATAGGCTGTCCTGCACAGTCCCTAAACCTGCACCCTGTGTCCAGAGCTCCTGAGCCCGATGGTCGATCTGCCATGTGCCTGCACCTGCAGTTCCCTCATTCAGCCGTGCCCTTGGCCACTTGTCCACATGCATCATTCCTACTTATCTTAGTGGGAGCACCACCTGGAAGCCATCTGATTTCCCCGGGGAAAAGGGAGGTGCCACCCTGAGTATCCCTCCACACCCTGAGCTTCACTCTGTCCTGTTTTCGCACATCATGGGACATTTATCCATCCACTTGTGGCTCTGGTTCCAGACTGTGGGCTCTTGGACGTTGTGCATGTGTCTCACTTAGCTCTCTGTCCCCCATCAAAGTAAAGGCAGAATCCGAAATGCAAAAGCATGTTTACACTGACAAGGGAAATTGGAAGGCCAAGTGCAGAGGGGGTGGGGCAAGCATTTCAGCCCACCCACTCTCCTTTCATCCCAGTAGTGGTCTGACTTCCTGCTCTAGCTCTCTGGCCCCTTTGAATAGGGAAATGGCCCTGGCTGGAGAGTCAGGGCCCTGGCCACCTTGGCTCTGTCTTCCACCACAGAGGGGTCTGGCACTGATCAATTTTCTCCTTGGTGTAGTGGATGCAGATGGTGTCCCGTCCAGATCCTGCCCAGATCCCCACTCAGATCCCTGCTTAGATCCTTTACTAGCCCCCCACCCAGATCCTTGTCCAGACCCCAGCCCCTGCTGCTAAGAGTGGAGGGGCTCAAGGTCACACCCATGAGCTACTCAGGAGAACTGTCCTTGGCTGATAGGAGACTCATTCCCAGAGACACCTGGGAGGACCCTGCCCTCCTTCAGGGGTAGACAGCGGTCAGGATGGATACTCCTGGGCTCCCCGCGGATCAGGCCAAGGCAGGACTTCAGCAGAAGGCATCCTTGCTCTGTCCTGTCCGTGCCTCCTGGATTTCTCCTGCCTCGGTAAATCCCAGGCGCCCGAATCTGTGCCTCTCACTCTGCCTGGGTCTCACTAGGTGTGGCAGGTTGGGATGGGGTAGAGACTGGCCCAGGAAGTCCCTGACCAAGGGAGGACTTGTTACCCCTGTGGTGCTGTGTGTCTCTGCGCACAGCTTAGTTCAGGGTGTGTCTGTGGACATTTACGGGAATGCTTCTTATCCCTCACACCCCTGCCCCCCCCAGCCCCACCCAACTGGAAAAACTCTGATTAGAGCAGAAATGTCATGGATTGGATAACTTAACCACAGTTTTTCTTTCCCTTCATCCCCTTACTCAGCCATGGCCTTCCAATGGGGAAAGTGTACTTCCCACCCACTGAAAGTATACTTTGGCCACACATGACCTGCACTGGGCAGAAGTGACCAAGGAGCCAGCTCTGAGCTCAGGCCTTAAGAGCATCTGTGTTTCTGCCCCTTGCAGCTTCCGCTGTCCTCTGTGAAGAGAACATGCTCCGGACACTCAGCTGGGACTAGGAATAAAGGTCTGGAGCCCACCCGAACCCCACCTGGTGAGCCCAGTCGGGGGCAGCCAATGGCAGCTGATCATGATCCACAAGCAGGTAATGGGTGACAATGGCCGTGGACCACTGAGAGCTTTGGGGCTGTTTGTTACACAGCAATGTTGTAGCAGAAACCTGATACAAGTGGGGCACCTTATCATCCATGACATGCTAGAGTTGAGAAGACGTGGCCTCAGCAGTCCCCACCCATTGTCTGTTCACGTACCATGTTACCTGGCTGTCTTCTATGTGTCCCACAGCTGACCTATTCTCTGCTCACCCGACCCACAGTCACAGGACTCTTTCCTGGACATCTCCACAGTCACCCAGTCTCAGGTACCATGTTTCTCCCCCCACCCCACATCCCACGGGGGGCTCATTCCTTCATCCACCACACATTCAGCTACTCTCCATGGCACACCTCTGATAGGGTGGACCCTGTGGTGGGCGTGGGGGCAGAAATGAGCCAGATGGGCAGGTCTGCCATCAGGGAGGCTGGGCAGCTACCCAGTTAGCAGGGAGAGCTGGCCGTCACCGGCGGTCCTTCAGTTTCCCCCTAAGGCGCCCTGAGGGAGGGAGGGCAGTCATGAGGACGGGTGGGAAGGTTAGGCATGGAGGACATGGGCCTTCCCTAGTCGGAAGAGTGGACAGCGTCCAAGGAGGAAGAGGGGAGGCGGCACGGGGAACCCGATCAGGGTGCGAGGAGGGGTCCAGGCCAGGTACACAGAAGGTGTTCAACAAATGCATTCAGTGAAACTGTTCCTGCCCAGCATGCACGTGCCACAGTCACACCCGCGGTGTTCACTCAGGGTCGGGAGGGCAAGTGGTGGGGGGCGTTAGGTCGCGTAATGAGCTTAATTGAGGTTAATGCCTCTTGCACGTCTCCCTGATTATTAAATTATTATCACACGCGTGAATCATAATTAGAAGTTTGAGTAACACTCCAAGGGAAGACTTGGAGGAGCGATTCTGGAATACCGCTGTCCCGGGCCTCCCGAGGGGATGCGGAGGAGTGGGGGAGGGGCAGGTGGGGGTGGGGTGAGGGTGGGGTGAGCGCGTGCCCGCGGGAGTATGCGCGTGCGCGGGATGGGGCTTGTGCGCCGGGCGGGGGGCGGCGTGAGCGTGGGCCCGGACCCGGATGGGCAGGATTGGGGGAGACTCCGGCCCGACCCCCCCCTCGAGGGGCCCGGCCCGCACTGGCCCCCCACTACCAAAGCCCCTCCCGTTGGGGGGTCATTTGTGTGTGCTGAGGGTCCCCCGCAGCCTGCCTGCTGTCAGCTGCCGTCCCTTCCCCGCAAGACGCAACGTGGCGACGGCGCTGCGGTTGGGGGCTCAGGGCCAGAGGGGCTCAGGGTTGTACTTTCCCTCTTCTCCCGAGGCCGCCCTGCTGACGCCTTTTGGAACTGCAACACCCCGGGGGCCCCCTCCCCAAGGTCACTTCCCGGGGTACCCCTCACTATTCTGAGCCTCTGGACCTGCCGGCACCCAGCCAGGAGGCCCTCAGTGCATGAATACATGCTGGTTGAGATGTGTGTCCGCGTCCTCCACACGCATGTGGCAGTGTGTCCATGCACACGTGTGGCTCTGCATGTGCCTGCTCCGTGCGTGTGTGTCCACGTGACTCCGTGTGTGTGTGTCCGTTCGTGCGCGTGGCTGTATGCGCCCTGTGCCCAGCGTGGGTGTGACTCCATCTCTGCAGCCCGAGTGCCCTGTGCCTGCGAGCGGGCCCCAGGGGTCGCCGGGGTGCTGCGGGCGGGAGCTGAGGCTCTCCAGCGGGTCAGGTCGTCGGAGTCCGGCGGGGCTGCAGCGCACGTGTGTCCTGTGGGAGCCTGATTCTCAGCCGCTCCGCCCTGCCCCCCCACAGCCTCCCCCTGCACCGCTCCGCCAGCAGCGGAGTCTCCGGGAAAGATGGGCTGGGGGGCGAAGCGGGCGGGGGGTCCAGGGTCCCCGGGGAGAGAGACAAATCAGTCGCCCCTCCCCTCCCCTTGAGAGCGGACTCTCGCCCTCCCGCCCTCCCTTTCTTTCTCTCTCGCTTTCCCCTTCGTCTTCTCTATTTATTTTCCTCTCTGTTGCTGAAACATATTGAAGGGGAGAAAAAGGGAACATTAAGATCCACTGTGAGCCGCGCGGCGGTTTAACGATTTCAAATGAGCCCCGGCTTGGGTGAGGACCTGACAATCCCCGTCAGGATGGCAGATGACGGCTAAAATTACCCCGGAATCAATATTCTCACCGGGTGTCCCGGGCTGATAAGCGCGGCCAAGACAATGTTGACTATTAAAGTCGACAGCTTGAGATATTACACTATTAGTTATGCTATTTTTAATAATCTATAATATTTGGGCTATAATTAATTAATTATACGGGTCAGATAATATCTAGGGCTGGAATGAGGTCTGAAGGACCTATTACGGTGGTAATGAGAAAGGAGAAATCTAATCTGGGGCCAGGTGCTGGGAGGCCTCGGCTGCAGGCTCTGGGCGCTGCCGCCTGCCCTGTTGGCCTTGTCCCCGCTGACGGCTCCCTCTGAGCCAGGAGTCTTTGGGGTCCCAGGCAGTGGGGCTGCTGTAGAGTGGGTCTCTGAATGGCCAGTGGGGTGCCCTGGTCCCGGCAGCTGCTTTCCCATCTTCTCTGCAGCAGGGGCCTGGAGCAGAGGGTTCCCCGAGTCACGATGCTCAGGGCACCGGTGCAGGGCTCACCTCATGCCCCTCCAGTGTCTTCTGGATGATACACAGAGAACAAAACCCAAGCCTGTGGCCGCGGTCAGAGAGGCTTCCACCTGCGTCCCCCCTTCTCGCTGGGCTCACCACACCCCTGCCAGCAGACTCCCTGCTCTATGCCCTGCGCCAAGCTCACTCCGGCCCCCGGGCCTCTGCACTGGCCATTCCCTGGCTCTGAAGGCCGGCTTCTCGCTGACACTCCGTTCTCTGCTCCAGCAGCACCCCCTAAAGGCCCTGGCTCAACTCTTCCCCCAAAAGGCTTGCTTTATTTATTTGCTGGTGGAACAGAGGACTGACAGATGCCGTTCTGCTGCTCCTGAGAGTGACCTTCGGTGAACCGTTGTCCGGAGTGAGCTCGGTAGGTGCCGGCGGGCTGCGATCTGCTCAGCAATCCGCCGCTTCCCCTCGTCCTTCGTGGGCTGCAGGAAGCCTTGCTCTTGGCAGTCAGCCCTGAGCAGGGCAGCCCCTTCCCTCACCGGGGTGCGCCACCAAAACCTCAGAAAGAGCTGGTTCTCAGGAGGCAGGCCCTGACACGGTGGGCCCCGGGAAACGTGGGGCCTGGTGCCCAGAAATGTCCTGGAAGCAGGGTCGGCAGTGGCTTGGAGCTGGTCATTGGCCCCTAGGCCTCTGCCTGGATGGCCCTGTTCCTACCCCCAATCCCTCATCAAGTGGCTGCCCACTGTACTGGGCGTGGGGTGGAGGGGCACTGTCTGCAGAAAATGTAGAGATCCCCGCTCCCTGGAGACAGACAGCCCCGGGCATCGTCAGCAGAGAAGCCCAGGCGGCCAGTGGGGGTGGGGGGAGGCGGGGGGTGGGGAGGCGGTCCGGGGGGGCGGTCACTGGGGCTGAAATGGGCAGGAGCCTGGTGTGTGGACTGGGAGGGGGCGGGAAGCCACGTGGCTCCTGCTTACCTGACCCAGCCCTGCTGTGGGGCCGTGGGAAGGATCCTGCTATCTCCGTGTTCTTAGACAATCTATATCTTTTCTGATGATAAAGGTAACGTGCACCCATGGAGACGAGCAAGGAGGCTGAAGCTGAAGCCTCTGTAATCCCGCCCCACAGCAAGAGCTCAGTGCACATCTTGCCTGTTTCCTTTTACCGTGTTTTCTGCTTTCTAAAGATGTGCACGTTGGCACTGTGTGTGCCCTTGGGTCTCCGCTTCTCCACCCCACGGTATGTCCCTGGTACCTCGTCCAGAGACCTGAGCTAATTATCACTCAGTTAGCTTCAGGTTACTCTAAACACGTTGTCGTGTGGAGTCTTGTTTAGATTTCCATCCCCTCTTTAGGAGGAAACAGACGCGAGTCCCTGGGTTAATGGGAAGGCACTGGATAAGTGACCCCAGCAACACATCATCTGGGGCCCGCAGATCCACGCACAAGGTGGGCAGGTCCTCTCTCGCTGGAACTTACTGGTAAGGATGCGAGTTTTCCTCAGTGAATATTGGTCATGTGTGTTTCTAATTTTTTGTGAACTGCCTTTGTCCCTTTTCCATTTGTTCAACTGTTGGCGTTGTTGTACTAGGTTTTTAAAAACCCTTTATTATAAAACATGTCCAACACAGGCAGAAATGCAGAGAGGAGCCCTGCCACTCGGGCTCAGCGGGCATCAGCGCGTCCCATGAGCCCATGTCCTCACGGCCACACTTCTCTTTCTGTGATGTTTTTAAGCACATCTCCACACACCAGGTCCCTTCACCTGCGAATATTTCAGTGGAGAAAAGGAGGTAAAAGGCATATAGAGTGGAAAGGAAAAGCTCAGACTGTCCCTGCTATGTGCAGACAACATGAGATTCCACCTGGAGACCTGGGCGGACCTGCAGTGCATTCCCAGGACCAGTTGGGGAGGTCAGAGGATGCGACCTATAAAAGGCCAAATTCCTACGTACTAGCAACCAATAACTTGAAACTGAAATTAATTTTTTTTTTTTACAATATCTCCAGGTTCAGGAACTTCCTTCCTGATCCTAGTTTTCTGAGAGTTTTTATCATGAACACATGGTTTTATCAAATGTTTTCTCTGCATGTACAGAGTGCCCTGTGGTTTTGTCTGTCACTGTGGTGATTGGTGATTGGGGCTGATCCACTCTTGCATTCTGGGGATGAACCCCACTTGGTCACAATGTTTTTATTCTTTCTGTATGTTGCTGGATTCAACTTGCTAATATTTTACTGAAGATTTTGCAGAGATGTTCATGGTTCTGTAGCTTCTTATCTTGTCTTCTCCTGTCTCCTGTTGGGACTGGGGGATGCAGCCCTCATAAAATGGGCGAGAATTATCTCCTCTATTCTCTTGAAGAGATTATGAAGAGCTTTATTATTTTATTTTTATTTATTATTTTTTAAAAAGATTTTATTTATTTATCTGGCAGAGAGAGACACAGCGAGAGAGGGAGCACAAGCAGGGGGAGTGGGGGAGGGAGAAGCAGGCTTCCCGCGGAGCAGGGAGCCGGACGTGGGGCTGGATCCCAGGACCTTGGGATCATGACCTGAGCTGAAGGCAGACGCTTAACGACTGAGCCACCCAGGCGCCCCCCCCCCTTTTATTTTAATTTTTAACTATTTTGTAGAATTTGCTAGTGAAATCGCCTGAGTTTGGAGTTTTCTTCTTTGAAAGGCTATGAACTATGAACTCAATTGTTTTAGTAGACAGAGGGTATTCGAGTTGTGAGTTCTTCTTGGCTAAGTTTTAATAGTTTGTGGATTTCAGGAACTTGGTCCATCCATCCAGATTGCTGAATCGGAGTCTGTGTCCGTGGAGCAGACCTTATTCTTCCTTCTCATGTTCGTGGGTCCCCTAGCAATGACCTCTTCTTTACTCCTGCTATTGGTTATTTGTGTCTCGTCTCACTTCTTTGTCAGTCTGGCTGGAGGTTTATCATGCAATAGTCTTTTCCAAAGAACCAGTTCTTACTTCATTGATCTTACCTAAAATTTTTCTGTTTTTAATTTTACCGATTTAGGTTTCATCTTTCTTATTTCCTTTCTTCTGGTTGTTTTGGTTTTCTTCTGCTCTTCTTTCTCTGGTTTACTAAGGAGGAAGCTTGGATTCTTCTTTTTCCATATAAACATTTAATACTGTAAATTTCCCTCTAAGCCCTGTTTTAACTGCATCCCACAAATAATTTTGATACTGAAAACTTTCTTTTCCTTTAGTTCAAATGTTTTCCAGTTTCCCCTGAGGCGTGTTCTTGATCCATGAATTATTTACAAGTGCCTTAACTTCTGAGCCTCTGGGGTTTTCAAAACACCTTTCTATATTGATTTCTACTTTAATTCCATTGTAGTCAAGCATATACTTGGTGTATGTTGAATTCTTTTAAATCTGTTAGGTTGGTTTTATAACCCAGGATCTGATCTTTCTGGAGAATGTTCCATGCGCACTTGAAAAAGATGTGTATTCTGCTGTTGTTGGATGGAGTGTTCGGTAATGCCCTTTAGGAGCAGGTGGTTGTGGTGCTCAGTTCTACCTCCTTGCTGATTAGCGGCGTGTTCTGCTGACACAGAGGGAGACCGGTTGAGGTCACAGAGCCATCAATGTGAATTTGTTATTTCAACTTGCAGTTCTATCAGTTTTTGCTTCATGTATTGTGAAAGTCTGTTTGCTGAATGCACACTTAGGATTTTATATCTACTTGAAATTGATCATTTTATGATTATGTGATGTCTCCATTTACTCCTGGCAATTTTCCTTCATCTGGTATTAGTATATATGTGCCCATAGAGTATATGAATAGAGCTCTCTTTTGATTAGTGTTTCCACAATCTATCCTTTTGCACCCTTTAACTTTTAATTTACCTATATAGTTATATTTAAAGTGGATTTGTATAGACAGCACGTTGGGTTTTTCTCAGTCCAGTGTAACGATCTCTGTCCTTTAATTGGTGGTTTTGACCATTGACATTTAATATAATTATTTATGTGTTTGGATTCAGGTCTAATACTGTACTGTTTTTGCCAGTTCATCTCATACCTCTTCTCTTTTCTCTTCCATGCCTTCTTTATGATTCTTCCCCTCTTTTTCTTTCTTTCTTTCTTTCTTTCTTTCTTTCTTTCTTTCTTTCTTTCTTTCTTTCTTTCTTTTCTTTCTTTCTTTCTTTCTTTCTTTTCTTTCTTTCCCTCTCTCTCTCTTTCTTTCTAGTATTTCACTTTACTGGGTGGGTTTTTTTTTTTTTTACTATGTTTCCTTGTATAATTATGTTTTTAGCAATTGCTCTGGGGATTATAGTACAGACACTGAGCTTGTCACAGTCTGTTTCAAGTGAATATTTTGCCACTTCCAGTGGAATGCAGAAAACTTGGTCATCAAACCACCTTTATCCTCCCTTTTATAGTTGGGGTTGTCTCATTATTACATCTGCATACATGGAAAATTCCCCAGACCCTGTTATAACTTCTGTTTCAGCTTTCATGTATATGTTAAAGAAGTAAGAACTAAAACCAGCATTTCATGTAGAGATTTATGATTTCTTTCACTTTGTCCCTAAAGTTCTTTTCTGGTGCCATTTTCATTTTGCCTGGAGAACCCCTTTTAGAATTTCTTTTAGAGCAGGTCTGCTGGTGACAAATTCTCTTTGTTTCCCTTCATTGGAGAGTGTCTTTATTTTGCCTTAATTTCTGAAGGATTTTTGATAGATATAGAAGTTTTGATTGACAGTTCGTTTCTGTCAGTACTTTAAAAATGTTGTTCCTGGGGCACCTGGGGGCTCAGTCAGTTGAGCACCGGCCTCTTGGTCTCAGCTCAGATCTTGATCTCAGGGACATGAGTTTAAACCCCACATTGGGCTCCACATCCAGCATGGAGCTTACTTAAAAACAAAAACAAAAACAATGCATGAAAAAAAAATGTTGTTCCACCGGCTTCTTGTTTTCATGGTCTCTGATGAGAAATCCATAGTCTTTCCAGTCATTGTTTCCCTTGTATGTAATTTATCATTTTTTTAATGGCTGCTTTAAAGGTTTTTTTCACTGTCTTTGGTTTTCAATAGTTTGATTATATTTCTGGGCATGGATTTCTTTGAGTTTATCCTTTTTAGAGTTCACTGAGCTTCTTGAATCTATAAATTTACATCTTTTATCAGATTTTGGAAGTTTGGGACCATGATTTCTTCAAGTATTTTTTTCTGCACTTCCTCCTTTCTTTCTGGGTCTCCATGTAGTGGCACATCTCAGGACTTCGTTCCTTTTTATTGCCCGATAATATTCCATTGTGTGGATACACCACACTTTGTTTATCCATTCATCTGTTGGCAGACATTTGAGTTGTTTCCATCTTTTGATATTATAAATAATGCTACGATGAACATCTGTGTACAAGTTTTATGTGGACAGATGTTTTCATTTCCCTTGGATATATATTTAGAAGTGAAGAAGTGCTGGATCATGCAGTAACTATGTTTAATAATTTGAGGAACTACCAAATTGTTTATGAAAATGACAGCATCATTTTACATTTCCACCAGCACTGTTTAAGAGTTTCAACTGCTCCACATCCTTGTAAAGACTTGTTATCTGGCTTTTTGATTTAGCCATCCTAGTGGGTGTGCAATATCTCATTGTGGCTTTGATTTTATTTCCCTGATGACTAATGATGTTGAGCATCTTTTCATGTGTTTACTGGCCATTTGTATATGCTCCTTAGAGAAAGTCTATTCAGATCATCTGCCCATTTTTAAATAAAGTTGTTTGGTCTTTTATTATTGAATTTTAAGGGTTCTTTATATATTTGAGATACAAAGTCCTAATCAGTTTAGGACTTGAAAATATCTTCTTCCATTCTCTGGGTTGTCTTTTCACTTATTTAATGGGGTCCTTTGAAGCACAAATGTTGTTAGCTTTGATGAAGGCAAATATGTCTGGGGTTTTTTTTTTTTTTATTGCTGTTGTTTTTGGTATCATACTAAGAAACCACTGCCAAACCTGAGGCCATGAAAATTTACTCCTGTGTTTTTTTTCTAAGAGTTTTATAGTTTTGGTTCTTAACGTGGTCTTTGATCCATTTTGAGTTAATTTTTGTATGTGGTGTGGAGTGAGGTTCGTTCTTCATTCTTTTACATGTGGATATCCTGTTTTCCCAGCATCATTTGTTCAAACGACTGTCTTTCACCCACTGAATGGTCTTGGTACGCTTGTCAAAAGTCAGGGCGCCTGGGTGGCTCAGTCGTTAAGCGTCTGCCTTCGGCTCAGGTCATGATCCCAGGGTCCTGGGATCGAGTCCCACATCGGGCTCCCTGCTCGGCGGGAGGCCTGCTTCTCCCTCTCCCACTCCCCCTGCTTGTGTTCCTGCTCTCGCTGTCTCTCTCTGTCAAATAAATAAACAAAATCTTAAAAAAAAAAAAAGTCAGTTGACCACGGACACATGTTCTATTTCTGGACTCTGTCTCAGTCTGTTGATCTCTGTCTATCCTTGTGCCAGGACTGCACAGTCTTGATCACCATTGCTTTGTAGTAAGTTTTGAAATTTTATTATTCTTTTTCAGGATTGTTTTGGCTATTCTGGGTCTCTTGCAATTCCATAAGAAATTTAGAATCAGCTTGTCAATTTGTAAAAAGAGGCCAGCTTGGATTCTGAGAAGGATTGCATTGAAGCTGAAGATCAATTTGGGGAGTGTTATCATCTTAAAACAATATTTGGTCTTTGACTCCATGAATACAGGATATTTTACCATTTATTTAGGTCTCCTTTAATTTCAGCAAATATTTTGTAGTGTTCAGTGTACCAGTGTTTCACCTCTTTGGTTAAATTTATTCCTAAGTATTTTATTCTTTTTGATGCCATTGTAAATGGAATTGTTTTCTTAATTTTATTTTCAGATGGTTTATTCAGATTACAGTTTTAAACTTAATTTCTTTGATTTGCAATTTCATCTCTTTTTTTTCTCTAATGCTAAAAATCTTGTTTCCTAATGACCTTACTATAATTACTTACATGCTTCATCCTATGATATATCTATAATAATTTCAGAATAGTAATGCCAATGTTTTTTTTTAAGATTTTATTTATTTGACAGAGAGAAACAGCAAGAGAGGGAATACAAGCAGGGGGAGTGGGAGAGGGAGAAGCAGGCTTCCCGCTGAGCAGGGAGCCCGATGTGGGGCTCGATCCCAGGACCCTGGGATCATGACCTGAGCTGAAGGAGACGCTTAACGACTGAGCCACCCAGGCGCCCCGGTGCCAATGTTTCTATTAGCAAGAGGATCTCCAAGTGCAGTTTAAGATTTCTCTATACAGTTTTTTTGTTTGTTTGTCTTTAGAATAAGTCTCACTGGGCATACATATAAGAAATACTGTGCATTACAGTCACTTAATGTAATTCTTTTTTCTGTGTGGTAAGTTCATTAGTTCCAGTTTGCTTTAAACTTTTGTGGGTTGATTTTCCCTTTTTTATATAAATTTTTTTATTGTGTAAAGCCTTTCCATAGCTCCAGTGCCGCAATTATATGACAAAGTACCTTCACAGACGTCTTCCTTTTATCTCAGCCCCTCTGCCCTATTCTGCATCGACCTGTGTCACATGCAGTTGTTCACCCTCACACCCTCTCTCTCCCCACAGCTTCCCTTCCTGGGCCCGGCACCTGCTTAACAGGCTCCCCCAGGGTCAATGGGAGAGTGCCCCCATGTTTGGCTTTTAAATGACCCCTCAGGCTCATTCCTCCTGTAATAGGCCCACATTTGAAGGCTACTGTCTGGGTCCTTAAAATAGGTGAGCCACTAGAAAATAATAATAATGATGATAATACTACCGTAGTAACCACCAGCACCACCTGGTGTGCAGGGCTGACACTTGGCACTGGGCAGGGCTGACTCCCTCCATGCACATCACTCTACAGCTCTTGGGAAGTTTCCTGCATCAGAGATTTATCTTCAAGGCAGTGTTTCAGGCCACTCATTCATTCACTTGACAAACGTTCTGAACTCTGGGTGCACAGAAATGACTAGCTGTCCTTGCGTTCAATCTCAGCAGGTCAGGCTTCAGCTGGAAAGCAGACTCTGGGGGGCTCAAAGGAAGGCAGCAGAGGGGGACACGGGGAGGGGGGCATGGGATGGGTAGTCTGACAGCCCCCTGCCATCACCTCTCCCTCCTCCGGTGTCTCCTCTCGTGGCCCTGGGGCCTTGAGGCTGTGCAGGATTTCTGGAGGATAGAGGTGGGTAGAGGGTGGGTAGAGGCCTGGAAAACAAGGAGCTTCCATCTCTGGGCAGTTCCGCTCTGACCAAGCCGCTTGGCTGCAGGATGCTTGGCTACCCGCAGGGTGGGGTCAGGGTTCTGGATCCATTTGGATGTTTCTGCCTGGTCTTTGAAGTGTTTCTTCTTGTGGAGTTGGCTGGAACCAGCTAGGTCTCTAATGAGTGGGACCTGTGATAATCAATTTGCCAATCTGAAAATCGGGATGATGCAACCCCTTTGCTGGGCTGTTGCAGAATTAAAGGGCAGCTCTGGCGGGTTTTCTGGAAGTGCTTATGACCTTCATTTCTGATGGGCCTGGTAGCCTCTTCTCCGCTCCATCAGGCTAACCACAGTGCTTTGGAAGGCAAGGAGCACATTCCAGTGAGGTCAAGACCAGGGTGCCCACGGGCATTGGGCTGGAGACCTAGCAGACAGTTGCAGGAGGAGGGTGTGGACCTGGCTACAGAGTGGGTGTTAATGGCTGTGACTGGGGGGCTTGCCGTCCTGCTGGGTAGTCAGGGGTCTGGCAAGTCCCGGGCTGTCCATCTGTGGGGTCCCATGTGCACACATGGGGCGGGACCCCAGTGTCCATTGACTGGCCTTGGAGCCAGTGGCCTGAGCCTGTGTGGACCAGGGGGACATGCCTGGGGAGGCAGGCAGTCTGGATGGCCATGGGTGGTAGGGCTGGTGCAGCCGGTGGCCTGGGGCAGGGCGGGCCTGCCGGGTGGGAGTGCAGGAGGCAAGGCTGTGTCTGGCCTCTCCTCATGTCTCCCTTTCAGTTGTTTGCAAAGCCCCCTACAGGGCTTGGCCTGGGGGACGGTCCCTGTCTGAGCCTGGGTGAGAACCCATGGTGGCCCAGGCCTCTTCCTGGGATAGGGAAGTGGGGAGGGGACAAGGGTGGATGGACAGTTGGATTCTGTCACATGTGCTTCCTTCCACGGCCAGAGGCCTCACTGAGCAAGCTGTTGGATTTAGGGGCCTGGACTGGGGGAGGGTGCAGGCTGAGATAGCAGTGGGGTGTCACAGGGCTATGGGAGGAGTGAACCCTGAGGTGGCAGGCGCAGGGGGCCAAGGAAGGGCGGGTCCTGCCGGCTGCTGGGCCAGGCCTGACTGCTCCCGTGACACACTCACTGTGAGCTCGCCACGTGCATCCGTGCAGCATCCAGGGGGCCCGGTGGCATACCAGATGCTTCCTCACTGTCTTTCTGCTGCAGACCCAGATTTGAGGCGGCAGCTGCTGAGCTTGCAGGGCTCCCAGGAAGGGAAGGTTCTGGAACCCAGGGAAGAAGGTGCCTGGGGCTGGGTGTCTGGGCCCCAGCTTGCTGAGAGGTGACGTAAGTGACACCTGTGGGCTGACCCCTGGGTCTGGGGAGGAGAGTCACTGATGACCCTGGAAGGTCCTGGTGGGTGGTGGGGGACACCAAAGCCTGCTGATGGCTTGGGGGCTGTGCTGGGGAGGAGGCCCGATGGCCTTGGACACTCACCTGCTCCCTGCCCTGGGCCCTTGTGGCTTCCGTTGGTGGCTGCTCTTTGCAGTCTGCACTGGGCCTGGGGACTCCCTGTCGGACCCGATCTCTGCAGTGACCCTCTGGGCCGCACGGAGCAGGTAGGCCAGACCCTGCCCTGCATAGGCTCTGACAGCGATGGCAGTCGGCCTTGGTGAAGCACAGGTGTGATCACACACCTGCTCAGGTTTTGCCGGGTGGGTCTTTAGCAGGTGCAGGTCATGTCTACCATCAGTGGACCTGAAATAAAGGAGGTGGCCCCCAGCAAAGTAGGGCTTCCTCTAAGCAGTAAAAGGTCTGCAGAGCAAAACGGAGGCCCCTCAGGAGGAGGGGGCTCCCCTTGGAGACCCCAGCCTGCCACCTGCCCTGTGGATCCCCAGCTATCCAGCTGACCCCGCGGCATGCAAGCCAATTCTGTGGAATGAACCTCTGGGTCCACAGATATATTCCACTGGTCTCTGTTTCTGGAGAGCCTGGCTGACACCTGGTCCAGGGCACATGGCGGTAACACCAGCGGGTGCTGGAGGGTCTGCCCCAGACCGGACAGGGGCCCGAGGGTCAACAGGCCAAGTGACCACAGAGTCCTCCCGGGCAACAGCCTCCATCCCCGGCAGAAGCCTGCCATCTGGAGAGCCTGTCGCTGGTGTTTCAAAGAGCACACGGGCCTTGTCCTGGGAACTGGTGAGAGGTGTGTGACAGGGGAGGGGCTTGTGTCCACACTGACGCTGAAGTTACAGGAAGGACAGTAAGTGGGACAGGAGAGTGAGGGCAAAGCCTCCCGTTGATGGATAAGCTACCATGAGTCGATTCCGATTCATCAGTTCTCTGCAGTGAGTAGACCACAGCCTGTAGACCGCATTTCCTTCCTTTTGTAGCAAAATGCGGGCTCCATGTCAAAGCCAAGGTCATCGGGCCCTAACCTGCTGTCTGGCAGCAGGCCAGGCCTGAATGTGCCCACTCAGATGGGCCTGCACACTAGACGGGCTCACACTGACTCACACTCAACAGGCCCACGCTCGGACTCCCAGTCGACGGGCTGGCACGAGGCCCCTCCCTCACTGACACCTCGCTCTGTGGGCTCTCCTCCTGCCTCGGGACACCGCCCGCCCCCTGCGCACTGACTGCTGGCTGTTTGGCTTTTGTACTTTTGCCTCAGAGCCCCCGGGCCCCACACCCCTTCCTAGTCTCTGGCCTCCACCTGCATCCTTTGCAGGGCAAGTCTTTCTCCTGGGCTCCTGTCCACCCACCGCCCACTGGACAGGCCCCTCCGGGTGTCCTTCCTGCAGCTCAGAACCCCTTTTCCGACCACACGTCTCCTGGGCCTCCTGTGGCCCCTGCCCGCCCCTGGATGGGCATCACCTTTCCCTCCTCACCTCCATGTCTGACCAGCACTCGTACTCTCAAGCTTCCGAATACTGCCTGCAAAGACCCTTCCCTGGGTGCCCCCCACCATGCCATCCCGGCCCCCTGAAGACCCCAAGCTCTGATCCAGTCCTCTTCACCCTGTGCTTAAGTCATGCCCCTTCTGGCGTCCACGCTGCCCTGCTGTGGTCTCCATGCCTAGCGCAGCCCCCAACCTGTCCCCATGGTCACCTCCACCCCCCAAAGGGACGGTGTGAAGTTCTGCAGTCCCTGACACTCCCCCTGGTAGAGGCCGCCTCCTCTCCATGGCACCTCCCCCTGCAAGGACACTCAGGATCAGGTGCCGTGTGTTGGGGGTGGGGCGGGTCTGTCCCAGCAGCAGGTGCCCCAGCACCCGGGTCAGTAACCGTGCACAGTAGATGGGCTAACGAATGACGGAACAACTCGGCCATTCTATGTCCAGGTCAGATGAGGAGAGCCCACTGGCACCCCTGTTCTGCCTGCCTGGGAATGCGACCTGGGGGGGTCCAACGAGATGGCCTCGCTCACTGTGGCCAGTGCGCCCCCACACCCTCCACCATGGCTGGGGCAGGACGAAGGTCATCTCTGCTTGGTGGGTATGACCGAGGTGCCTGGGAATGCCCTGGCCAGGGGGTGGTACCTTTACCACCTGCTGGGACCTTTACCACCATCCTTGGGTTGTTTGGGGTCATGAGAGCCTGCTCTGCTTACCTGTAGAAGCCCCACACCGTGGTTGGGGTGGAGCCAGGGCCCATGTGGGCATCCCCCCATGGGAGCCTAATAAGGGCATTAGTTAGCTTCCTTGTAAATGATGTCTTTGTGCAGTTGGGAAGCCAGGAACAGGAGGCCCCATAAAGGGCACTTTTATTTCTGTTGCCATGAATAAAATAGGGCCTGGGAGACGGGGCCACTGTTTTATAGGGGCTGTGAGTCCCCTTCTCTGCTTTAAGTGTCTGTCACATTAAGGGAAAAATACAGCCTGCTGCCACCTCTTGCAGGCTGAGCTGGGCAGGCCTCAGCATCCCAGACCTCTGAGCCTGTCTTAGGCCTCCCTCCCTCCTGCCAGGGCGGTGGGGGTGGGGTGGGGGGTGGCCCCAAGCTGTGCCCGAGCTTCCGGCCTGGAAAGGTGGGTGGGTGGGGGCGGTCAGGAGCACCTAGGCTGAGCAGGGGTCCCACCTGCTGCTCTCCACCTGCTCTAGGCTCCATCTCCCCCCCTGACCCCGGGGCTGGGTGCTGTGATGTGCTTTACATATTCATAAACTGCCACTCAATGTGACAGACTGGCCCACAGACAGGTAGCCCAGCTGTCCAGGGGCAGGATCGGAGCCCGGGACCCTGAGCTCACCCCTGAGAGCAGGGAGTGGGGGTCCATGGAGACAGCCTCTATGCCCCCAGGAAGGGGGAGTCTCATGACCTCTCACTTTCTGGGCTATAGTCGGGTCTCTGAGCTGAAATCCTAGGATGGGGCCACAGAGGGGGTTTTGGGACCATAGCATCTTGGTGTGGGGTTCTGATCCCAGGACGGCAGGGACTTCGGGTGTGACTGGGGCAGGCCACCCCTGGGGAGGAATGTCCCTGCCATTGTCCTAGGGCAGGCACAGCTCCGTGCAACCCCCCACCCCCCGCCAGAGTGCCTGGATCATATGGAAGGAGACAGGAGGGCGAAGCCAGAGAGGGGGCTCTAGAGTTTGGGTGGTCGCGGTTTGAGTCCTGGCTAGACCTGCCCCAGTGGCACCCATGGGAGAGGTCATCTCTCATGGTGGCAGATTCTCTGTGATTTGCTGGCTGGGTTGACAACAGATGGAGAAACAGCCAAACTGCAGAGAGAGGCAGGGATGGGGTGGGGTGGGGAGAGAAAAAGGGAGGGAGCAGGAAGTGGAGACATCAGAGAGCAGGGGACCTGGTCTCCCTAAGCCCAGCCTCACCCCAGCATTCCTGTTGGCCTCACCAGCCTGAGTTACATTTCTGTCCCAGGGATCCAGAGGCCTTATGCTGGTGTGGCCTCCCCTCGACTCTCCAGATGCCCTTTGTGAAGGTAACCCTGTATGCCTCTAGGTGTGGACCTGGGCTCAGCTGATCTCCTGGGACCATTTCTTTCTCCATCAAGCTGTCCTGTGCCCATACTGCAGGTGAGCCTGGGTGTGGACCAGGCTTCCACTGGCTTGAGGTGGGGACAGAAAGGAGTTTCTGGGCATCACTGACTACCTGGTTTGGGCTCTTGAGACAGTTCAAGCTTTGTGGGCTCCCTGCAGCTGACAGGCATGAGGGCAAGGTACTGGTTAGGAGCCTGAATGGCATGGCTCGAACCCCACCTGCCCCTCGCTCTGAGACCTGGGCACATGCAACACCCCCACATGCCTCCTCATTGGAAAAGGAGGTGCTGGCCAAAAGTGGGCAGGTCACAAAATGACTGTTGCCCTGGATTCCTCCTCAGAGCTCAGGGTGGGGAGAGAGAGGCTCCTAGCAGACAGCAATTGCCAGGAGGACCAGATGAAGCAGTAGGTGTGAACACAGGCAGGCGTGAATACAGGACAGGTGTGAACACAGGACAAGTATGAGCACAGGCAGGGGTGAATACAGGACGGGTGTGAACACAGGGCGGAGGTGAACACAGGTGAGGGTGAACACAGGGCAGGTGTGAGCAGAGGTGGGGGTGAATACAGGATAGGTAAGAACACAGGCAGGGGTGAATACAGGACAGGTGTGAACACACGGTGGCGGTGAACACAGGTGAGGGTGAACACAGGACAGGTGTGAGCACAGGGTGGGTGTGAAGTGCAGTGGAAGTGTGGGTGCTCAGGAAACCAGGGCTGCTTTGTTTTCTCCACGAGTTTTGGGTGCATCTTGTTTCCACTGCTTAGGCAGTGATGGGGACATGCCAGCACAGTAGCTGCTCAAGAAATATTCGCTGAATGCATGAATGAAAAGTTACTGTTTCAGTGTAAGTGGTGCTTAATCAAATGTCACTGTTTTGGCTCTGAGCATCTGCAGTTCATTATCTCACATTTCCTTTACACCCTTGCCCACATTTGACCATGGCTTATCTGACACTGGGTGCAAGTTTGATCCATAGCTCGGAATTGTGTATCCAATGGCACACACCGTTGCTGGTGCTAGACCCACCGTCCCTGTGGCTCTGCACTGAGCCACCATCATCACCATCACCACCACCACCACCATCATCACCACCATCACCACCACCATCATCATCACCATCACCACCATCACCACCATCACCATCACCACCATCACCACCATCATCACCACCATCACCACCATCATCATCACCACCATCACCACCATCACCATCATCACCACCATCACCACCATCATCATCACCACCATCACCACCATCATCACCACCACCATCACCACCATCACCATCACCACCATCATTATCATCACCACCATCATCACCATCATCACCATCATCATCATCACCACCACCATCATCACCATCACCACCATCATCATCACCATCACCATCGCCACCATCATCACCACCATCATCACCACCATCACCACCATCATTATCACCACCATCACCACCATCATTATCATCACCACCATCACCATCACCACCACCATCATTGTCACCATCATCATCACCATCACCACCATCATCATCACCACCATCACCACCATCATTATCACCACCATCACCACCATCACCACCATCACCACCATCATTATCATCACCACCATCATCACCATCATCACCACCACCATCATCACCATCACCATCACCACCATCATCATCACCACCACCATCATCATCACCATCACCACCATCATCACCACCATCACCACCATCATTATCACCACCATCACCACCATCACCACCATCATTATCATCACCACCATCATCACCATCATCACCATCACCATCACCACCATCATCATCACCACCACCATCATCATCACCATCACCACCATCATCACCACCATCACCACCATCATTATCATCACCACCATCACCATCACCACCACCATCATCATTGTCACCATCATCATCACCATCATCACCACCATCATTACCATCACCACCATCACCACCATCACTTTCTGTACTTCTGTTATGCTTTTTCTCATGTCTACTGCATGCTAGATGCTTTGCACATTTTATTCCTCACTGTAAAACAACCCAGCCAAAGAGGTGTTACTATTCCCACTTGAAACTATCTCCACTGTCTTTAAAAGATTTTATTTGTCAGAGAGCAAGAGAGAGAGAGGAGGGAACACAAGCAGGGGGAGCAGCAGAGGCAGAGGGAGAAGCAGACTTCCCGCTGAGCAGGGAGCCCGATGTGGGACTCAATCCTAGGACTCTGGGATCATGACCTGAGCCTAAGGCAGACGTTTAATGACTGAGCCACCCAGGTGCCCCCCCCACTGTCTTTAGGTAGATAAAAAAGATTATTCAAGGTCACAGAGTTTTTAAGTGGAGGAATTAGAATTTGCATTCATATCTATCTGATTTTGGAACATTTTCCCATGACCAAAGGGCATAGCTTCTTTGGCCTTCTGTCCCAGTCTGGGGCAGGTGCCCCCACTGTACCCTTCCCATCCCTCCATCCTGCAGTCATCATCATGTGCCATGGCCTATGTCACCCTCCCCAGACTACGGAGAGGCTGGAGTGGGGGACGCCAATGTGCGGAGAGCAGTGGGGGATGCAGAGGTAGGGGCCCCTTTCAGGGATCCGGCAGGGGTGAGTGACTCCCTGGGGACAGACAGAAAGGGGAGAGAAGTCCTGTACCTCTGACCCTTCCCCATGGGGGACTCTAGGTAACCTGATTGGTCAGACTGAGATGTAAGGTGTCAGCTGGGCCTTGTTTACTGGAGGGTGGGGTTGTTGTGATTGGAGTATGGATGGGTGCTCTCTCTTCTCCTGCCTTCCCCGTGTGGCAGCGGTCTGGGTGAGGGGGCCACAGGCCTGCAGTCACCGGACCCTCTCCGCCACCAACCGCGCCACAGGTGATGGCAGGCCACCCGCCTACTTCTCTCCTCTGCTCCCTCGGGCCCCTGAGTCACTGCGCTCCATGCTGCTGTGATTTATACCATCTGTTCTGTTCTGCAACCATCGTGTTGAGCTGGTTTTACTATTTTCTGCTTGATGAAACTAGTGTACCACCACTCCTTTCCCCGTGGTTCCAGTTTGGGTTTAGTGGTCCCATCAAGGACGACTCCCAGGGACCACGCCCCAGGAGCTCCGAACCACACATGGGAAAGTGTCTGTCTGATCTGGGTCATTTCTGCGTATACTTTTTTCCCTGAAGCATCTTTAGACAGTTCCTCCATCGTCTGAGCCACTGGATTGCTTCTCTGATGCCGGCCTCTTCCCTTCTCCCACAGAGGTGACTTGATCACTTTTTTTCCCTTCTTGGCTTGGATGTCCACAGGACCTTGATTTTTCAAGTTTCACTGTTGATTGAACTGTGTCAGTTCCCCCCTGGGAAAACAGTATGTCCTTTCAAACCTTTCCTCATCCAGTAACATTTTCTCTCATTTAAAAAATATATTGGAGGGGCACCTGGGTGGCTCAGTCGGTTAAGCGTGTGCCTTCGGCTCAGGTCATGACTTGGGAACCCTGGGATCAAGCCCTGCATCGGGCTCCCTGCTCCGCGGGGAGCCTGCTTCTCCCTCTCCCTCTGCCGCTTCCACTGCTAGTATTCTCTCTCCCTCAAATAAATAAATAAAACCTTTAAAAATGTATATATATTGGAATTTAAATTTTGTTGTGTTTTGTTCACGCTCTCAGCAGCACCGGTTGGGTACATGTTGGGTGTGCTTTGCCTGCCTTCCCTAGCTGCCCATCCCCACCCCCCCAGCCACCCCAAGAATCCCTTTGCTTTCTTCCATTGCGTTTCATGTGGTTTTCCGGGAGCTGGTGTGCATCCTGCCTGGCCGGGCCTGCCCCTGCCTGCCCCTGCCTGCCCCTGCCCGCCCCTTCCCGCCCCTTCCCACCCCTGCCTGCCCCTTCCCGCCCCTGCCTGCCCCTGCCTGCCCCTTCCCCTGAGCCCTCCTTGGAATGAACAGGTCGGGGCTGGTGCATGTGAAAGTTGAGCTTTCATCCTTCTCTTCTTTCCTGAGATCTGTGAGCTCATTGTCATTTCCTCGCATTGTCTTCTTTCTTTCTTGGGCTTTTGTTTTTCTGTTTTGAACTCTCCATTCATCCATCTCAGGAAGGCCGTGTCGTCTGTGTTTGGTCAAATTTTTATCTCTTCTGCAGCAAAATGTTCCTGTAAGTATTCTTTTACTTTTCTTTCTTCTCCCCTTCTCTCTCTGTCTCTGTCTCATGCTGGCCTGCGTTTGGGGCTAGAGTCTCAGGCACCCTGGTTACTGCCACTCAGCTCTGAGTGGGGGGACTCCCCAGATCTGGAGGCAGTGGGCCTGGGGGCTGAGGCTGGAGGTCCACCATGGGAGGGAGGAGCCTCCAAGAAGCCCTTCCTCTGGTGTGACCCCAAGTGAGGCTGGGGTGATGGTGTGTGTGTATGTGTGTGTGTGTGTGTGCGCACACACATGCTGCAGGGTGTATAAGGGGTTAGGGACCTGAAGCAGGGCATGTAAGGAAACGCATGCGTGTGTGTGCGAAGTAAGTGTGGACCCTTATGGGGCCAGCAGACGCTGCTTACCTGCCATTTCGCCCTCACCGGAGCGCACAGCCACCACGGACCCCAGCGCTCTCCAGGAGGAGGCCAGTGACCCTTGGCGGCCGCCGTGCGGGCCCGTCTGGTGCAGATACCACTGCTGACTGCGGAGTTCCTCAGGCTCCGGGAAGCTGTGTCCAAGGCCCCTGGCCCCCCAGCCTGTGGCCTGAGCCGTGTCCTTCCACATGGACATCGGCATTCCCAGGCTCAGGGACAGATGAACACAGTGCAGGTCACAGGACGCCAGTGAGAATGCTGGGCTTGGGTCTCCCAAGGAATTGAACACTTGGGCTGAGGCTCCAGACCTACAAGGCTCCAAGGAGGAAGTGCCAGGCCCCCTGCCGCTGCCCCTGCTCCCCCCGCAGAGACTCCTCCCCCACAAAGGCCCCACCCCTGCGGAGACCGCTCCGCACGAAGGCCCCGCCCCCACGGAGGTCTCTCCTGGGGGTGGGAATGGGGGTGGGGGTGGCGGTGGGGGAAGGCCAGGAAGTAGAGTTTGGGCCCAGTTCTGGCGACGATCCTGCGCGCTGCCCCACGAAGCACCGGGCTCAGGAAGCGGCAGGGAGAAGAGGCTTCGCAGACGGGTGGAGGTCTGCGCACCGAGGAGGTGGGGTCTTGCTTCTGGGGAGCCTGTGGCCTGAGCAGCAGCGAGAAGGGCCTAGAGTCACAGGGAGGTGACTAGGTCCAAAGGGACCTTGCAGAGGGACACGCGGCGGACCGGAGCGGAGACCCCGACCCGGACCACCTCTGAGTTGCCGAGTGAGGACCCTCGGGTGGGAAAGACGTTGGCGACGCGCGGGAGCCAGAGGCCACCAGGGGCCGCGTGCGCGCCGAGCCTGTCGCCGGGCAGGGGTCCGCGGGAGGTGCGGCACCTTTCCGACCCGCCGCACTGGATGGCCACCTGCCCGGCTGACCCCCTGCGCCGGCCACTCCGGCGTCCGCGGTTCCTTGTCGCTCGCGGGTCAGAAGTTCAAGCCCGCAGTTCCCCCAAGATGAAAACATTACCTCCAAACCCAGGGGGGAGCTCTTCAGGGGGTAACCCTTCTGGGGGCAGCTGAAGCCATTGCTGCCCACACTCGCCGAACCGGCTTCTTCATGCCGTCAGAGCCTGCATCTCCCGGGACGAGGGCTGCTCCCAAAGTTCGCTCTCAGTGTCCCCGCGTCTGCCCCGCCCCCGCCCTCTCCACCCCTCCCATCTCTCCCCCTCTGCCCTCTCCTCGCCCCGCCCGTCTGCCCTCTCCGCCCTACCCCCCGCCGCCCTCTCCGCGGCTCCCGCCCCCGGCCATCTGCCCTTTCTGCCCCCCACCCTCCAACCCTCTCCGCCCTCTCCGCACCCCCCCATCTGCCCTCTTCGCCCCCGCCCCGCGACCCGCCCCCTTCTCCCCGCCCCCAGTCTACGGCCTCCGCGCCCCGGTGCCCCCCGCCGTCTCCCTGCCCCGTCTGCCCTCGTCGCCCCCCCTGCGCGCTTATCTCCCTTCGCCCTCCAACCCGTCTGTCCTCGCGCCCCGCCTCGGCAACCCCAGCCCCCCGTCCCTCTCCCACCCTGTCTGCCCTCTCCGGCCCCCCCCCACTGCCCTCACAGTCCCTGAGTCTCCCCTCCTCATTCCCCCCTAGCTTGTCCTCGCCTACACCCCCACCTTCCCCTCGGCCCTCCTCCCGCCCCCCCACCCGTGCCTGGCAGCCGGTGGCCTGGACCCCAGCTGAGCAGATCCTGCCCATCCTGAAGGCCCAGGCCTTCAGCCGGCTCCTCTACCCTCTCTGCTTCAGGTCCAGTCTCAGCCTTGGCCCCTCCAGGAGCACACCCGGGCTGTTCTCTCCACATCCCTGACCCGGGCCCTGGGCCAGCCTGTGGATGCACAGTTGGCTCTGTTCTTGGGACAGCCCTGCCGATCCCGCAGCCCAGGGCCCAGTTCCTGCCTGGGGAGAGGCTCCCCCCAGAGTAACAGACTGTGTGGTAGAACCCCTTTCCCAAGCAGAAGGGAGTTTGGAGAAAAGGGGGTGCCCTCGGGCAGGACTTCCTTTCAAGGCTGCCCCTGCCTAGGGCCTTGGGAAGTAGAGAACGAATGGAGCTGGGCACCACCCACCCCAACGTGCCTGGTCAAGGGTGCAGGTGCATCCCGTTCTCTGTCCCACAGGAGGGGCTCATGCAGGACCCCTGTTGGCCGCAGCACCCCCTGCTGCCATGTGTGACCCCTGGGACCCATTAGTGCTCTGGATGTGGTGGCTCAGAGGGATGGGGGAAGGAAGGGGGGAGGGAGGGAGGATGCCGGGCCCTCTTGACCACCTGCGTGGACAGACCAAGGGTGGGCGCGGGCTACGTCCGACAGAGTGGGGCAGGGGCAGGGCGGCAGCGGCAGGAGCAGGGGTGGGCTCGCACCCCTGGGCTGGCTGGCAGGACCCCTGCCCTGGGCCCAAGGGACAGCTGGGCTGCAGCCAAAGACAGCTGACAGCCTAGGCCGGCCGGTGTCACCCACAGTGAGCCCACCTCCCACACTCATAACTATTGTTAATTAAGACTGTCTCCATTATAGGGCTAATTAACAATTAGCATAAACATAATTAGCCAGCTCTGACATTTAACTCATTACATTGTTTAAATAATTTTCGGAAATTGCCCTGAGCGGCATTCTGTCAGCTTGCAATAATGGCACCACTTTGTCATGTAAATTAAATGACATTTGTGTTGCTTCAGCCTCAGCTCTGTGGGAGTTAGTTGAGCCCAGGTTGGAAGTCCTTTCCTGAGCCTGGCAGTGGCTGGTGGAGTGGGAACTGTAGGGGGAGGGGAGCAGAGCCCTAGGCCGATCGCCCAACCGAAGACCTCCCTGGGCTGGGTCCCCGCGCCGTATGGCAGCCCAGGACAGCTGGTGTGGGAAGGGTGGTAGGATTTCCCACCACCGTTGGGCAGCAAGGGTCCCAAGCCCAGGACTGGGGGAGACCTCTAGGCATCCTGAGAACAGGGACTGACAGTTCCAGGGTCTGCAGAGGTGACCTTAGCCCTGCTCTCAGCTTCCACAAGTTCCCTGGGATCAGTGGAGCCTGGAGAGCCCCACCCCCGACAAATGCTGGCACCCGACATCTAAGCCCCTCTCTAATGGAGCCACCCGTGAGCTCTGTTCCCTGCAGGGCCAGTGTCCTGTCTCCCTGCCCTTCCCTGGGGAAATGCACTGAAACATCCCCTCAGGATGGCAGTGACCTTCTCCTGGCCAAGCCAGACCTTGGAGAGGCACCTCCCCCTGGCCGGGGATTCTGGCAGCCCCAGCCTGGGGGTCCTCCTCACCAAGTCCTCTCTGACAGTCCTGGAAGTCACCCTCCCCTTGTTGGGGGCGGGGATCCAAGGGCATTTGGCCTGGAGCTGGGGGCCTATTCCCCCTCACGAGGGACCTGACTGGACAAGGGCTGGGCTGCATAGGTCAAGGGGCTTCTCCCTCAACCCCCAGCCAGGACCCCCTGCTCAGCGTCCTGCCAGGGCCCTGTGCCTGGGAGAAGGCAACACCAGATGGCTTCACCTCACTGTCCCTGCTGAGCTGTCCTCCTGCTGTCCTCTGGCAGCCCCTAGAGCATAGGACCCTGAGTACAGGCCCAAGGGAGACCTCCCTCAGCCCTGCATCCAGCAACCCCCGCCCCTCCCAGCCTGCTGCCCCCTCCCATGCACTGCCCATTACTTCCCCTGGCCCCTCCTCAGGCATCCCTGTGCCCGGCTCCAGAGCACCCAGCAGCGGCCCCAACGTCCCTACTGGGGGCAGTGGGGGTACCCTCGAGGAGTTTAGCTCAAGCCAGGGCCCAGACTGACCATCCCTCTTCCCCAACCCCCCATGTTCCCTTCTGATGAGGTGGGGTTTGGGAGCATGCAGAATGGGGCTCAGGCCTGCCCCTCCTCTGCACCCCAGGGCGCTCCCTGGCTTGGACACTGGGCTCCCAGGGGCAGCATGGGCTCTGCTCTGTCCCTCTCTCACTAAGCATCCACCCACCCTTCAGTCATTCTCTGCTTTCTGCCTTTGCTCAACCAGAGGGTGGTAGCTGCTCACAGGGCTTAAAGCACCCCCTGCACCCACCCCCACCGTGCTGCCTGCCTTGAGGGGGAGCCTAGCCTCCAGGAACACCTGCCTCTCCACAGGGTCATCTAGCCTCCTGCCCAGTTGACCCCAAGTGAGGCCCAGGGTCCTGGCCGTGGGGGGTTGGGAGGAGCTGGGAGAAGGACGCTCCTGCTGGCCGTGACTCCTGGCCTCCCGCTGTGCGACCCTCTCTGGTGGGATGAGGTGCGCCCCAGGGGCCCTCTCCCAGGACGATGACAAGTCGCTCCGCAAGCACCACATGGGTCTCCAGGGTCCAAAGGGCAGGTGCGCACTGAGACCCCGGAGCTCCCCGGAGCCCACGGCCCCTGGGGGGCGGCCCCTGCTTTCGGGCTGCTCTGCGGTTCTTGGCTCCTGGCGGGAGAAAGCCCGGGAATGACAACGAGAGTCGAGTCGACAAATGAGGTCCGTAACTCCAGAAGTGACGGCCCATCATCTCTCGCTCCCAAGGCAGAACGGAGTGGCCCGCGGCGCCCGGGCGGCTAAATCAAATGGCCCCGAGAGTTGTTGGGACCGGTTCTGGCTGTTAAGTGCTTGTCAGCGCCCACAGGCCTCTCCTGACTCTATAAAATTCCCAAGAATTATAGGAGCGCCAGGGTCACATAATTCATTGCACAGTAGATTTAACCTGGCGGCCAGTAATTCATATTTGTGGCGATAATATTGTTTTCCACTTTCCGAGAGTTATCGCCGCGTCTCCCTTCCAGGTCACTATGGATATCAAAAATCAATTTGGAAAGATGGATACTGTCAGAGAATAAAGCATGAAGGCGGTGGTCTCCCCCTCTTGCTGCTGTGCTGAGCAAGAGGACGCATCTGTCCCCTGGGCTCCTGAACCTCGGCGGGGGCTCCGACGGCTCGGCTCCGGGTGGTCAGCTTCTCCCCAGGCCTCCCTCCCTGCCTCCCCGCCCTGCAGACCAAACCTGGCGGCTGAGCCGTAGGCTCTGGGGCCGCCTGCTTTCCGCCGGCGTCTCCTGGAGCACAGGCAGGGTGACTGGCCTTGGTTATGTGCCTGAGGGGCTCCAGGGTCGACGGTGGAGGCTGCCCCCTCCACCCCCCACCCTGAGCTGCGGAGAAGGGGGCTGAGACGCTGCACGCGGATTAAGCAACAGTGAGATTTGCCCTCTAGGGAGGCCGCACTCAGGGGGCCCCACACAGCCGGCTCTGGGGGCCACAGATGCCAACGCCCCTCCTTCCTGGGAAAGCCTCCCTCAGGGGGAGGCGGGAAAGGACTTCGGTCAGGAGGACAGGAAGCGCTGGAGAGCACCATAAATGGAGCAAGGGGGCTAGAGGGCCCATTGTTTCAGCCCTGGGGGGGGGGGTGGAGGAGAAGAGGAGGGGGCTTGGGAAAGCGTCCCCACAGAGCAGTGGCTGGATGGGGTGCTGGGGGCGGGGGATGGCTGGGAGGGGGAAGGGTGCCCCTCACCCAGAGGGCAGATGCCTGAAGACCACCTGGCCCAGCGCCTGGCACGTGGAACCTGCTCCAAAAGCATCTTAGGACAGCCCCTGGGACGGCGGCTCGGCTGTGCTGGGCAGACTGGGGAGCAGCCCTGGTCCCAGCCTTCCCGGGGGCCATCCCTTGAGCCCAGAGTGGCCCCTGCAGATAGAAGCAGCCCAGCCCAGCCTCCTCAGTGAGGGGCAGCGGCGGCATTTTGCCGGAACGTGCAGAATTACCCCACTGTTTGCCCAGGACAAGGCCTACATTTTCAGCTTTAGAGAGGGCAGTGTGGGAGACAGCTTCCAGAGAGGGGCTCAGCGAGGCAGCTGATCCCCCATGGCTCACTGTGGCCACCCAGCATCTCCCGCACAACCCACGTTCCCAGCCCGCAGAGCCGCCCCGCCTTTCGGGTGTGCGCCCAGCCTCCCGTTGCTGCTGGAGGGTCAGCAAGGAAGCGCGCATCTGCTGGGTGGCCAGGTGGCCCAAGTGTGGGCCCTGCACGCCAACCACAGGGTGGTGGTGGGCTGAGTGTGAGCGGTGTGCGTGCACGTGTATGCGTGAGTGTGCACGTGCGTGTGCGCGTGTGTGTGCACGCACGAGGAAGCCTCTGAGCACTTCAGGGGTGGCGGTTCGTGGCTGGTGACCTGCACTTTGTTGGTGTAGGTCGTGTGGAGGTGAGTGTGTGGGGGTGGGTGTGTCTCTGTGGGTCTTGACGAATGTACCCTGCTGGTCAGGAGCACGTGTGTTGCGGGGGACTGCCCACCCTTGTCTCCCTTCTAGTCACAAAAGCCCTTGTGTGGGGCCCACACCTGCTTACGCATGGGGGTCCCAGGAGCAAGCTGGATCTCGGGGCAGTGACTGCTGGTAGGGCTCCGAGATCACCCCTCGGGGGGCCGTCGGTCAGGCCTGCCCAGTGTGGCCGGTTCCCCTGGCCTCAGAGAGGCCACAGGGCGCAGGCGGTTGTCTGGCCTTGCAGAGCCTCCCCCAGACTGGACGCCCTCTCTCCACATTCATAGCATCTCCCACTCCCCCGACCCGTCTGCCCTTTCTCCTCCCACCTTGTGTCACGTGCTCACCTCCACTGGTCCTCTGCCTCAGGGCCTTTGCAGGAGCCCCCCGGCACCGGCACGAAGCTCCCTGCCTCAGCCTCAGCTCAGCGCCCCCCCACCGGCCCAGGCCTGCTGACCAGTCCTGCCTGACAGAGACTGCCGCTGCTTGTTAGCACTTCTCTCTCCCCACCAGACTTCTGCACACAGCTGTCCTGGGGAGCTGCTCAGAACAACTTTGCGGAATGGATAAAGCGGTGGGGCTACCAGCCTCGTCTGGGCCTGCGTTCAGATCCAGCCGGGCTTTGCGGGAGGAAGTTTCTGGAAGCGCAGGACACATTCACTGTGTAACTGATCCAGCGGGGTGGCCTCCAGGCCCCTCACCCAGACGGGTAGCCCCTGGACTGAGGGCGGGTTGGGGGTATGGTTCACCACCCTGTGTCCCTAAGCGGGAGGTGTCCTTGCCGGTGATACCCCTGGGGGCAGGCAGGGCTTCGGGCAGCAGGACCTTGGCTCACACTAGCACGGTGGCCCCAGCCCCTGCCCTCCTCCCGCAACGCCCCTTGACTCCTGTGGCAGCCTTGGCAGCAGGCCAGACTCCTCGTGAGATCCGCGGAAATTACTGTCAAGGGGCTGGAGGGGACCCGGGATTCGGGTGGGCCCCAGAGCTTCAGAGGGAAAGGACACACGCGCCCCCTTCTGGGTGCTCACGGCTGGGGAGGGACCGCTACTGAGCGCTCCAAGGCAGGCAGGCACCAGGCTGGGGCTGGGGAGACACTGGCCCACGGACCATCCTGTGCGGGCTGCCCGCCTTGCCCAGCAGGAAGAGGGGCCCTGCGGCCGCTCAGTACCGCCTCCCCCACACTCACCGAAAGCAGGCTCTTTCAGCGTACGTTTGGTGAAGGAGGAGGGCTCACAGATTGTCCGGCTGACACCCCGCTTTTAGTACAGAGTTAAGCTCTTCCCCGGCCCTCAGCCAGCTGATCAGTGAGCCTCAAAGGCAGACGTCTATGGGCTCTGCGTGAACCTTTAGGCCACGTGGGGAAATGGTCACCTGGTCAGGTGTTCAGGCTCCAGGGGACCTGGATAAATCTCTGCTGAGCCCAGCATGGGCAGGGGCAGAGCTAGGGCCTTGGGACGAACAGCCCCTTATAGCTGTGGTGGAAGTGAGGATAAGGAGACCACCTGGCTGACCACCTGCCCTGGAGGCCCTGGGAGGTGCTCACCACCCTTCTCCCCTGTTGTAGGGTAAGCAGACGGGCAGAGAGGTGGAAGGCAGGACAGAGTCTGAAGAGAGTTGGGGGGACGGGGTCTAGCCCTAAGGCAAATGTCTGGAGGCCAGGCTGGGGTCCTTCCTGGGTGCCTCCCACAGCAGCTGCCTACCAGGGCTCCCATACTCGCTGTCCAGATCGACTCTCCTCCGAGGGTCTTCATCTGTGCTCCCTGCATGTCCAATCCCCTCCTCCCACAAGAGCCACACTTGGTGGACAGAAGGTTTTGAGTTGGGGCCAAGGAGCCCAACCACAGCGCGCTCACAGGCAGGATGGTACCCTTGAGCCCGCCTGACCTGAAGGCTTCCCAGGGCTGGGGAGGTGAGGTGGACAGTATGAAGACAGCTCTTCCCCAAACCAGGCAGTCTGAACCCCCCGGGGCATCCGCCCATCCTTGCCCAGGGGCTGCCCCGGCCATCCCTGTTGGAGCTCCCAGCACATGCGCCCCTCCTCTACCTCCAGAATGAGGTGGTAGCCTCCTCTCAGCCCAGAGAGGGAGCTGCCAGGCGGTTCACTGACAGTGAAAGCCTCATTTCTGCCCAGTCCAAGGGGCCTAACTAAAGCTGGACCAGGGAGTGGTTTCTCCTGACTTGCTACAGAGAGAGCTGAGGTCCACTCAGGAGACAGAGACTCTTGTGACACCTGCACCAGGAGCGGGTCCTGTCTCCAGCGGACAATCAGGCCACTGCCGCAGGAGAGCGGGGCGTGGGGGAGGCTGCTTCCACGCGAGGCCTCTTCGGATGTGGGGCTCCTTCAACCTCAGACCAGAGACTCGTGCTGTGATGCTTGGCCAGTGGGGGCTCTGGGAGCAGCCTTGGGGAGGGTGGTGTGAGCATGAGTGTGAGGGTGCGTGCACAGCTGTGTGTCTATGTGTGCACCCCTGAGCTCTGGCCCCAGAACGCAGCAGCCTGCAAGGGAGCTCATGGGTCCATAAAATTGTAGGGAGAGTGAGAGGTCCCCAGACGGGGGCAGAGAGAGCCCTTTCTGATCCTCCTTCTCATAGACCCCAAGCCTGGGGAAGCCCCCCACTTGGGTGTCCTGACAGCGAATGTCACTGGGGCTCCTCCTTGTTGGCTCTGGGGCTGTGCCCTCAGACCCTGACCTCACAGCCAATGCCCCATAATACCCACCCCCTCGGGGACTGTAACTGCTACCTGAAGTCCCAGGATGGGGAAGGGCCCTGGAGCGGGGCGGGGAAGGGCACAGGAGGGCCCTCTGCTGGGCCGAGTTCATTTGCTTGTCTGACACCTGGCAGCCCTGAGCGCAGAGCTTTGAGGAGGCTAAGGAGATCTGTGAGGAAGACCCTATTGATTTTAATTACCCACAAACAGCCCACAGGGACAAAGGACTTTGGCTGTTTATGTAGCTGGCTGTGCTGCGCTATTGTGGAAGGAGAGATCAAATCAGCTGCCCTCATTATTACTATAATAATAAGGCCAAAACGCTGCTCAGGGCTGAGGGCATTTTTTAAAAGCAATAACCTCGCTGCTCCGCCCCCTCACCGCCCCTCCTAGGCAGGCTTGAGCAACAAGGAGCAATTACATGCTGTCGATATTAATTCAATTAAATCCTGGTTATTTATTGGGTATTATGGAAAAGGATTCCCTAGTCTTATAGAGACAGAGCATGACTGAGGGAGTGAGCAGGGTACAGGTGCCTCAAGCAAAACTGATTGTGGCACAGGCCAGAAAATCAGCAAGTCTTCCAGAGGCAAGAGGGTGGGGCCAACATGGCGGCTGCTTAGGTAGCATTTCTCTTGGGACTAGGATGGAAGGTGTTTGAATGTTTGAGTCCTTGCTCTTCTATAACTGGTTATGTGGCCTTGGGCGAGTTGTCCAATGTTCTGGTCTTTGACTACAGCTGAAAATTGATTTTGGATGATGATAGTGATGGTATTGACAACGGTGGTGGTGGTGGTGATGAATGATGACGGTGATGGTGGTGATGATGGTGGTGATGCTGATGATGGTGATGGTGGTGATGGTGGTGATGGTGATGGTGATGATGAAGATGGTGATGGTGATGGTGTTGACAATGGTGGTGGTGGTGGTGGTGATGAATGATGATGGTGATGGTGGTGATGGTGGTGATGGTGGTGATGACGATGGTGATGGTATTGACAACGGTGGTGGTGGTGGTGATGAATGATGATGGTGATGGTGGTGATGATGGTGGTGATGCTGATGGTGATGGTGGTTATGGTGATGGTGATGATGAAGATGGTGATGGTGTTGACAATGGTGGTGGTGGTGGTGGTGATGAATGATGATGGTGATGGTGGTGATGGTGGTGATGACGATGGTGATGGTATTGACAACGGTGGTGGTGGTGGTGATGAATGATGATGGTGATGGTGGTGATGATGGTGGTGATGCTGTTGATGGTGATGGTGGTGATGGTGGTGATGGTGATCGTGATGATGAAGATGGTGATGGTGATGGTGTTGACAATGGTGGTGGTGGTGGTGGTGGTGATGAATGATGATGGTGATGGTGGTGATGGTGGTGATGACGGTGGTGATGGTGGTGGTGACGAAGGATGATGGTGATAGTGGTGATGATGGTAGTGATGGTGGTGATGACGATGATGGTGGTGACAAATGATGACGGTGATAGTGGTGATTATTGGTGAATATAGGCAATAATGTTTGGGTGATTATGAGAATGAACCTTCTTTGCGGACTTCACACTATTGCCATTACATTGAATGGGATACTGGGTTTTTAACAACTTGGTGGAGCACACAAGTCAAGAGACTGTTTATCACATGGGAGCCAATGATTTCTGGAAGGCCATGGGTGAACATCAGAGCCTGTGGCAGGAGGGCAGTGAACGACCAACGTTTGAGGCCAGGCTGCAGGGGGAGAGCAGGCCACATGCACTGGTGGCACCTTCCAGTACAGGCTGAAGGTTGGCGTTCTGGAGGGGTCCCTGCATGGGCGCCAACCCCAAGGGGCATAGGAGAGTGTCTGCTGAGGACCTGCTGGGGGTGAATGGCTGTGTTAAGTGAGCTTTGTGGAGGCCACTGGGGTGGGGTGGGGTCACAGGAGACTGGCAGGCCCCCATTTGGAGACTTGGTTGGGACTGACAGCAGCTGCTAAGGGTTCTGGGTGCATTCTGAGGGTGGCCATGCCGGGAGGCGGGTGTAGATGGGGCCCTGGGACAGCAGGTGAGGGAGGTGAGAGGCTACAGGACAAATGGGGGCCTTGGGAGGGGAAGGTGGGCGGGGGGAGAGGCAGAAGCTGGGGCTGGAGGCCAGGGGTTTCCACCAGCGTACTGGGTGTATTCGTTTCTTGCTCGCCACAACAAATACCACAAGCTGGGTGGGTTAAAGAACATTTAGTCTGGAGGCCCGATGCCTGGCCTGAGGTGCGGGCAGGGCTGTGCTCCCTCTGGAGGCTCTGGGAAAGTGTCCTTCCTGCCTCTCCCAACTCCTGGGCGGTCCTTGCGGCTCCTTCCGTCTCTGCCTGGGCCTTCTGGCTGGCTCCCGCCTGTGTGTGTTTCTTCTTCTAATTGCACTTACCCTCCTATTAAGGGCCCAGCCACCTCCAGCGTGAGCTCCTCGGAACTAATTACATTTGCAAAGACCCTACGTGCATGAGTCAGCCACACTCAGTCTGGGTGGAGAGAGATTTTGGAGGGAGGTCTGCTACTGCACGGACCGCATCCACGCCAGGAAGCCTGGCGGTCAGTTACTGGTGACCTTTTAGAGGCCACTGCCCTCCCATGCACCCCTGCCCGGGCCCCGCACTCTCCAATGGTGTTCTCTGACCCGGCCTTGAACCACAGTGAGAGCCAGCCTCCACGAGGAGCTGGTGGCCACTTCGATCCCCCCAGGTCCTGCCTGCTGCCTCTGGTTTCTGAGGGGGGCTGCACGCGGCCTGGCGTTGGACACCGTGTCTAACCGGCTGAGATTGACCTGTTTGGGGCTCACTGCAGCTGAGCGATTTGATCTGAGCCCCAGACAGCAGTCGGGGCAGTAATTGGATGTTATGAGACCGGAGGGCCACTCTGTGAGGAGGGGGTGGCTCGGTGGCCGCCAGGCAGGTGGGGGAGGGGGCTGCGCCTGGCAGGCGGGGGTGGAGCAGCTACTGTCTGCTGGAGATAAGGCCCTCATCCTCAGCCCCCTAATCCCCAGGCTGGGGTCATGGACAGAGCCGGAGGCGAGATGGAATGAGCACTGCGCTGCCGGCCGGGGTTTGGCCGGCTGCCCCGAGGGTGCTGTACAATTAGTTTTAAATATCAATTTCATGGCTGCTCAGGGCGGGAGAGAAATAGGCAGGTGATGCCCACTGCAAACTGTGTGTTTCTTGCTGGCTCGAACTTTGTAAGGAAAAGAGGAAGCCGTCAGGGATGCGTGCAGCTGAGCAGATGCCAGCCTACCTCCTCTGGGCTCTTCCAAGATGTGCACCAGGGTCCTGCGGTCCCATCCTGGGCCCGCCCTGCCCCCATGACCGCGGTGCAGTCAGCCCCTCCCTCTCACCCCCAATCCCTACTTGGGAGTCCTGTACCTTGTCCTTGCCAGTCCCTCCTGCTCCTTCCTCAGGCTGACTGAGAAGCCCCCTCCTCCAGGAAGCCCTCAGGAGAGCTCCTTCTCAGACCATTGGCCTGGTTCTGTCTAGGGCTCCAGACCAGGGCTTCTACCTTCTTCCAGAGACTGGGTCTGCCCACCTTCCACCTGTCCCTCACCCCCCAGGTCCCTCTCCCAGGCCCCTCCTGTACTTGAAGCAGCTCTAGCCAGCCAGGTCTTGGCGCTGAGAAGCTGGAGGGGGTGTGGTGGTGTCTGGGAGGGTCTGTGGAATGGGGTGGGGCCGGGACCAGTGCTGGGGTGGGTAGGGGTCAGAGGGGGCCCTGCCCCCCAAACAGATGCAGGACGGTGAGGGGCAGTGATGGGGGTGGCAATAAGGTCAGACAGTAGGTGATGGGCTTGAGGAGGGATGCCATGAGGAGGGTCTTTGACCCTGACCTTGAGGTGAGGGCAAAGCCAGCTTGGGGGCGAGGCGGAAAAGTGGTCAGGGAAAGCCTGCTCACTGTGCCCCTCCCCCAGGCCTCTGCCCCCACTCGACCGGGCCCCCAGCCCACCATGCCCCAGACCTCGTGGGGGCTGCAAAGCCCGGCGTGGTCCTGGGCCTGGACCGAGGCTGCTGAGCGCAGCCACCAGCTTCGCACAGGGTGGGGCGATCCCCGCAGGGCCCCCCCCACCCCGGGCGCGCCCCGGGCGGCCTGGCAAGCGCTGGAGAAATGTCTGCCGAACCGGGGCATGTCCAGCGGCCGCACAGCGTCGGCGCGCGTTCCTCCACCCCGCATGCCGCCCCGGGGCCGCTGCCAGGTAGCCGGGCGGGGGAGCGAGCTTGAGGCGCCGTGACGCACGGGCCCCCCCCAGGCGCGGGCCGGATGTCACCACGCGCCGAAGGGCCGGCGGGGGCGACCGCTGTCCGTGCGCTCTCACCCGGCGGCGCCGCAGCGCGGGCAATTTATCTCCGTCTCCCCTCTCTTAAAACACTTTTATCAAAATTGGCGGTCACACCGCGCTGAACCGTGGTGGCCTCAATCTTAAACGCCGCGCTGCAGATTTTAATTTGGGGAAGATTAATGCGCTCGCGGCGTCAGCGCCGCCGTACCCGTTATCGGGCCTGACGGGTGTCAGCGGCGCCCGCGCGTGTCCCCGTGTCCGGCCCGGCCGCCGCACGCCGTGTGCTGGGGGGGAGGGGGCGGGGCTGGAGGGGGCGGGGCCTGCGGGGGTTGAGGGGCGGGGGGTGGGATAGAGCTTCCTCTGCTGAGCAGCAGGCCCCCCCGCCCTCCAGCCGCTCACCTGCCCCCGCCCCGCAGTGCCGGGGACCCCCCCCACCGCCGGTCCCCCCTCCCCCCCCCCCCCCCCCCCCCCGTCCCTTGCCTCAGGACCTCACACCCCGCTCTGAGCCCAGGGCAGGGGCGAATGCTCCTGACCTTTTGAACGTCTCCTTGAACTCCGGACTCCTAAATCCAATGGCCGGGACTTCCCCAAGTCCTGGGGCATCTCTACTCCACCGAGCTTTAGCTAGCTCTGGGCTTCACCCCTCATCACTCCCAACAGGTGAACCTGGGGGCCACCCCTGGCCACTCACCTCTTGCCCACAGTGTTGGCTCCTTCTCCAGAATCTCTCCAGAGCTGACCCTCCACCGCCCAGACAGACTCTTGCTCTCTGGGCAGTGGCCTGTTACGATGCCCCCTTTGCCCTTGACCTCACACTCTATTCTCTGCAAAAAAGCCAAAGGGCCTGCTCAGCGTGCGCCCTCATCTGCTGAGCAGCAACAAGGACTCCCCTCCCCCTGAGTCAGGCACATCCCCAGCCCTAGCCGCCCCACGCCCTCTCCTCTAACCCTCTCTCCTGACCCCAGGCCCCCTGGTGCTGTCCTTGCTTGTGCCCCTGTGACCTTCGCCAGGTATCCCAGCTCAAAGCCCTTCCTCTCCTCCCTGGGCAAGGAGGCCTTCCCACCCCTGTTGGCACGTGGGACGCTCCCCCAGCAGCTCTCTCTCTGTGCCGGCAGCCACTGGTATGCCTGCGGAGGGGGCCCTTCATCAGTCCCCCCTCTAGTCTGTTTTGGTCCTCACTACCAGAGCTGGGTCAGGACGTAGTAGGTGCTCAGTAAGCACTGGCACTTGAGCTCTGCTTATGCCCCGGGTCCCCCCACCACCCCCCAGGAGCACTGGCCCCTGAATAGGAACCCACCCAGAGGTCCTGGACCTGAGGCACGCAGGCCCAGAAGAAGGCCAGGAGCCACCCTGACCAGCCGGGGGTGCTGGGGAGGGAGCCTCTGACAGACCCAGGTCATGGAGGATGCCCTCTGACCCAAATACTCTGCTGGGGGTTCTGGGCCCACCCTCAAGGGGCTCCTAGGCCAGGTGAGGATGGGATACTCGTCTCTAAATGGCTGCTCCTGGGGCCTGGACTCTGGGCTCCCTGATGTGCTTCGCCAGCCCTGCAGCCCACCTCACCCTCGCCCCAGATCGCCACACTCATGCTCTTGCCAACCCCCATCCCTCCCCGTGACCCCCTTTTGTGGCCTGGCCCTTCCTCGCCTGCTCACCGGCCACTCTGGGCCTAAGCAAGCTGCAGGGGCAGGTGGGGGCCGTGGGCTGCACAGGGCTTGACTGCCGAGGCTGAACCCCTCCGTCCACCTTCACCGGCACTGCGGTGTCGGCTCTAACGGGGCTTAGAATGTGTGGTTGCATTTGGCCTCTGCTGTTACAAACTTGAGGACGTGAAAGCTAGGGAACTGCCGGTCTCAGGGATCAGCTGCTGGACGGATGTTGGTTCTTCATTCATTCGGCGGCTGGCTCTGAATTCTGGCTGCTGGGAGTCCAGCGGGAGCAGCAAAGAACCCCCCCCCGCCGCCACTGCCTGGGAGCCCTGTGCAACACTGAACAGGGAGGCAATGGGGGGGGCAGAGGGTGCTTCGCCTGCCAGCACGGGGGTGGGTGGGGGTGGGACAGGAGGGCCCTGGAGCCCGCAGTGCCGAGGGGAAGGGGCTGGACCGCCCATCTGTGGGCTGGGAAGGCGGGGAGGACATGGATCCAAGCCAGAGCTGGGGGCCTGGCAGGGTGTGCAGGTCAAAGGGCTGTTTAACAGGAGAGCCGTGACACTGGCTGTGGCCCGAATGGGGCCAGGATGAGGGAGGGGTCCAGGAGGACCCCCAGCTTGTGGCCTGAGCCCGAGGGGCAGTACAGGCATTCTGGTCTGAGCAGGTGGGGGAGTGGGGCAGGCAGGGGAGGCCGGAGAGGCTGAAGAGCTGAAATGGGCCCCCTGGGGCCGGGGACAGAGCCTTGGGGCTGCATCCTGTGGGGGAGAGACGGGCAGGGTTTCCCACCGAGGTGAGCGCACACGGGGCTTGTGCTCACTGGCTGGAGGTCTCCTACCCCTGCCTGAGTGCTCAGAGAGGGCTTCCGGGGGTCGAGGCCCACAAGGGCAGGGCCTGCGGGGAGGGTGTCTGGGGCAAGGACAGGGCGGGTAAAGGCGGGTTCGAGGAGAGCCAGATGGCGGTGGTGGGGTGCAGGGCGTGAACGACAAGGCCGGGGCTGTTGGGGCCCCAAAGGCCACGCTAAGAGGCTGGCCTTGCTCCTGTGGGTGATAAGAGCCCTCTGCCGTCAAGCAGGGTGACTGGTCTCACTGACCGTTTAGGGTCCCCGAGTGGTGGGTGGAGGGAGAGGGGGTGGGGGTCAGCCAGGGGCACCCCCTACTGGAGAAATCCGCCGAATGGAGAGTCATGCCTCCTCTGGCCTTTGCTCACATGCTCCTCCCTGGGGAGCCCTCCTGCCTCCCACTGACTCCCAGCACCCCACCCCCTTCCTTGTACAAGTTTTCACCTCATGCGTATCAGCAGAACATTCTGTTTTCCAAATTTATTGTTTATTATCTGTCTTGTGTGCTAATCACACCTGAGGTTGTGAAAAACCTGAGGGTTCAAGCAGTCCTATTCAAACTGCTCCTGGTCTGTGTCCAGGGCTGACCCATGGCAGGCACCCAGTGCACCTTACTAAGTGGGTAGGGGGATGGATGGACGCTGGATGGGGGAATGGATGGTGGATGGGTGAGGGAATGGGGGCTCAGGGGATGGGGGATGGAGGAGAGATGATGCATGGATGGGCGATGGAGGATGCTTGGGGGATGGGGGATGGAGGAGAGATGATGCATGGATGGGACGATGGAGGATGCTTGGGGGATGGGGGTTGGATAATGGACGGACAGACGGTTGGACGGTTGGGTGAATGGATGAGTATGTGGAGGTGCACCTGCTCCTAGGTTCCCTGAGCTCTGAGCAGGTGCCAGTGGTCGTGCTTCCTGCCCAATCGGGAGCCAGCTTTTCCTCAGTGAAGAGGAAGGACAATCACAGCTAACCCCTCTCTGGACACACTGTAGGCTGGCCTCAGGGAAGAGGTGACAGTGAGGTGGGAGTCTCCTGGCTCAGTTAGATTCAAAGCCTTCAACTCTGTCACAACTGCCCTGTCCATAGCTTGGTGGGGAGGACATGGAACCAGGACCCCGAGCCAAGCCCCCCACACCCCTGCCTAGGCCTTAGCTTGCCCCTCTGTAAACCAGATCATGACCAAATCCAGAGGGTTCCTGGTCACAAACCACGGAAACCAACTCCAGCTAACTTTAGTGGTGGGCAGTGCGCTTGGATGGGCTGGAGCCCCTGGCGCCCCCTCAGGGGCCGTCTGTCCTGCCAACCCCACTGCCCAGCTGCTGATGCCGTGGGACCCATGTCTTCCATGTTTCAAGGTGACATGTGGGCTTGAGGTCCTGGGAGGGGCTTCAGGGCCTGTCCTCAAGGCCTCCTGGAATCGCTCTCCCCCAGCACGGGAGAAGAGCTTTCCCAGGCACCCTGGAGGGTTTCTGGGAAGGCAGTGACCCAGGCCAGGTCTGAGGGCTCTCTGGACCTGATGTTCGATGCCTTCTTCCGAGGTCTGGAACCTGGAATTCAGAGGCAGGCCTCCTCTCCTCCCGCCCAAGGCCAACAGGGCGCGCAGGCTGGGAAAACCATGTCCAGCATGCACTGTGGGAGCCATTCATGGACTTAATTTGGTGGAGAAAGCCCATTTGGGTTTTCCAAGATTATTCATGAAATCCCCACATACAATTTGGGAGTCTAATAACTCCTCAGTAATTCATTAAATAATAGGCTCATAAGCTCCATGAAAGCCCCCTGGGGCTCTGCTCTCCTAGCCCTGCGGCCCTGAGGAGCTGGGGCAGAGGCAGGCCCCCGCCCCCTCGGAGGGCAAGGCCGTCGTGAGCGGAGGGAGTCACCAAGTGTGGCAGAATTGAATTCGGCCTCTTTCAGGGAACAAAATCATTGAGCTTGCAGACTAAATCTAACAGCCTAATAGAAATATGCAGGTGGAGGTACAATTAATTTTAATTACTAGACTATACACTGTTGGTTGCACAGCCATGAGTAAAATTAAACTGGCAATCACAATTAGAAAATTGCAACCTCACTGTGCAACAAATTAGTCACAAATTAAAAGTGCGGCTCCATGCTACCTTTCCTTATTGCTTTAGGATGATCCTGCTCCCGGGCTTTGTTTTCCCTGCCAGGCCAGGGGGTGGGGGTGGGGGGGGGGGACCAGCAGCCTCCTCCATCCCTGGGGGCCGGCAGGATGTCCAGGCAGGGAAAGGGATGCCTTCTCAGGTTATCCACTTTGGGGAGCCCAACTTGGCCCCAAGGCCACAGAAGGACCTGGCTCCTGCCAGAAGCGCGGAGACAGCAACATAAGTCATCCGACACTGAGTGCCCTTTCTCCTCTGGGGCACCTGACTGGGGCATGGACCTGCCACCTGGGTGTCCTCACTGCCCTCCAGGCCTCCTAAGGGTCTCAGCTCCCCTTCTCTTCCCCATCCACTGTCACACCGTCTCAGCCTGGACTCAGACACCGTCTGTGCCCCTAGGATGAAGTCACAGCCTCATCTCACCAGGGTCCTCAGAGTCTGGGTTGCCACTGCCTGACCCCCTGAACCAGGGCCCCCAACTCTCTGCCTCCCAGCCAAGCTGGCCCTGTCCAATCCAGGTTTTCACAGCAACCTCTTAGCACACTGCTTTTGTTCATGCTGTTCCCTCCACACAGATGCTGTTCCTGTGGCTCATGGCTGAGTGAACTCCAGGGATCCTTCGGTTTCAGATGGGTCCCCCTGCCTCCTGTGTCCCCTGAAGGTGCCTGTGGCTGTGGGTCTACATCTATCTGTGCATTTCATTCACTCATGGGCACCTGCTCTGTACCTGGCACCAAAGTGTCAGGACAGCTACGAGGCCAAGCGCCCTGCGCCGAGCAGGCACCGGGGGGTGCTGGACGGTGGTTGCTGTTGGATGCAGTCACACAGTGGCCAGGGGTGCCCTGGCCCCGGGGTCTAAGCTAGGGACTCATGGCACTCTGCCTTTGCGCTAGGAAGCTCATCACTGCTGCATGCATGTTTGTTTTTTTTTTTTTTAAGATTTTATTTATTTATTTGACAGAGAGAGACACAGTGAGAGAGGGAACACAAGCAGGAGGAGTGGGAGAGGGAGAAGCGAAGCAGGCTTCCCGCAGAGCAGGGAGCCCGATGCGGGGCTCGATCCCAAGACCCTGGGATCATGACCTGAGCCGAAGGCAGACGCTTAACGACTGAGCCACCCAGGCGCCCCACTGCTGCATGCATGTTGAGGGCACGGCCACGACCCAGAACTAGGGCACAAATGGGACGACAGTGCAGTGGACTCCCCACCTCAAAGCCAAGCACCTTGATTGGCTGGGAAACACAGAGGGCCTACCCTCCCTCTAGATACCCTTTCCACTCCACCCCCATTTCCCACTTCCTCCCCCCCTTCTTTGCCAAGTGCAGCCAACAAGGCTCAAGGGGCTGGGCTCTGTGCTCTCCAAAATCCCTTGCCCCATTTGATGTAAGTTTATGGGCTCGCGGCCACAGGGAGCGCCCACCCTCCAAGCTGGGAGACAGCCCACGCCGTGCAGAAGCTGTGTGAGCACTTTGCACTGATCTTGGCCACCTGCCTTCCTCTTCTGATTGTTTCTCCAGGGAAGGCTGGGAGGGTAGTCCTTTACACAATAGTATGAATTCAAATCCCTGGGTGCCGTGCCCTCAGTCTCCCGGAAGAAGGGAAATGGTGCAACAAGGGGAAGGGTCTGAGGGGGAATGAGCACCACGAAGGCAAGGTAACATCCATGACACCAGGACCCACCCCCGCCATTCGCCCACTCTTCCAGGGGCTTCCAGGCCACAGAGGGAGGCCCCTGCCGCACTCAGGCATCTTGGCGTGTGCCCAGGGGCAAACAGGTCTGCTCACCTTCCCTCAAGCTCCAGCTGGTTCTGAGGAGAGTGTAGGGCGGGGCTTAGCCAGAGTCTAAGAAACTCTTCTTAAGAGACAGGTAGGGAGGTTCAATGCGGGGCCGGGGGGGGCGGCAGGGGACCAAAGATGTGTGTGGGTGACACATAACATGGGGGCACCCTGAGGAGGGAGTGCATACACTGCAGGTTCCCGTGGGTGGGGACAGCTGAGCTGGGGGCTTGTCCCTCTCTTCTACCCCGTTCTGATGCCCTCCCACCGTAAATCCTGCCTCCTGTACCCATGGGCACCTGTTCTATACCTGGCACCAAAGACCGCCCAGTGAGCTCAGCTACCAGGCCCGGAGAGGGCAGTGCAGACAGGCAGAGACCACCCCTAAATAGCAGGGGATGCAGAGAACCCTAGAGGGGCCCAAAGCAGAGGTGGTGCTGGGGACTGGTTCTGACCCAGCCTGCTGGCCGGTCCACCCCGAGGCCTCTCTGCCCTGACTTTCCAGGCTGCGACTCCCTGTCCACAGGTGAGGCCCTGGCACCAGCCCCACTTCTGGCTCCCTCCAAGTGGGCAGGGGTAGGCTAACTCATGACTGCTCATGTGGCTTGTACCGTCAGACCCGGAGCTAGGCACAGCCTTCCTTCTCTTCTCCCCACCAGCATCTGCAGAGGTGATCACCGTCCGTGTGCTAGACAGCAGAGGTGAGTCAACAGGCTGCAAACAGCAAATTTCCCAGATCCCCAAAGGATAGGGTCCGTCCTCTCCCAAAGCAGTGCTCCATCTGGCTCATAGGATGAGTTGGAAAGTGTCCCAGCCAGCTTCCAGCCTGGAGCTACTGGGGGGGTCGCTCCTCCTGCAGTGGGCAGCTCAGAAGCGCCCTGAATAGGGGTTTTCCTGGGGCTGGGAGTTCGGGCCAGCTTCAGACATAGTGACAGCCCACCACGCGGGGACTCGGGGCTACAGCCGGTCCATCTGGTCAGCGAGTGATGGTGTCAGCCCAGGGAGGCAAAGGCAGGGTCCTCTCTGACCCTTGGACAAGTTGGCATCCTGGTCGGAGGCTTTCTTTGACCACCATGTTTTCCCTTGTTAGCGATCTCTTCACCTTCAGAGTTATTTATGTCACATCTGCTCATCACATGTCTTCCCTGGTGGCCCCCACTCTCTGGGCTGGACCTCTCAGTCTTGTTCCTGGATGGACCCAGGCAGGTAGGACACTCGGTGGGCTCTAATACAGACACTGTAACAATGTCTCATCTTCTGGCCATGGATATGGTGTATCTCTCCCTATTTAGTGCTGCTTTAATTTCTCAGTGATGTTTTGTATTTTTCAGTGTACAAGTCTTGCACATATTTTGCAGATTTATCCCTGTGTATTTATATTTTTATGGCATTGCAAATACCGTTTTAAATTTTTAATCGTTTGTTGCTAGTATCCAGAAATAGAACTGACTTTTGTAGTCGGATCTTGTATCCTGCAACCTTGCTAAAGTTGCTTGGAAGTAGATGCTCTGTTAGCCTTTTTGTGGATTTCATAATCATACCGTCTAGGAATAAAGTTTTACTTCTTTCTTTCCATTCTGGGTGGAAGTTTTGCCTGATTGCACTGGCTAGAATGCCCGGTGCAATGTTGAACACGGAGGTTGGGAACAGACACCTAATCTTAGAGGGAAAGTACTCAGTCCCCTCCACCGTTAATTGTGACGCCAGGTGCCGGTTTTCCAGACATGTCCTTTCTCGTGATGAAGAAGTTCTTTTCTAGTTTGCTGAGGGTGTTTAATCGGAAACAACTGTTGGATTTTGTCAAATGATTTTTCTGTATCTATTTAAAATAATCGTAAGATTTTTCTTTTCTAATCTGTTACTGTAGTAAGTTACATTTTTTTTTTTTTATTTTTGAAAGTTAAACCAAACTTGCATTCCTTAGATAAATCACTTGGTCATAGTCTTTTCAAAATATTGTTGGACTCTATTTGCTAGATGTGAAGAATTTTTGCATGTAGGGTCATAATGGATATTGGTCTGTGCTTGTATTTAATCTCATTGCCTGGTTTTGGTGTCAGGGTAATAATGTTTGGCTCATAGGATGAGTTGGAAAGTGCCCCTTCTCTTCAGTTTTCTGGAAGGGTTTATGTAGAATTGATATTATTTTTTTCTTTACAACCTATTTAGGCTTTGAGTTTTCTTTTTGAGAAGACTTTTAACTACACATTTAATCTTTAGTAGTTATAGGATTGTGCAGGTTTTCTATTTCTTCCTGAATGGGTTCTGATAGTTCGTGTCTTTTGTCCAGTGCACGGGCATAAACTGTGTTCGGTATTCCCGTATTATCCCTTCAACCTCTGCGGAGTCTGTAGAGTTGTCAGCTTTCCCAATGTTGGAATGAGTAATTTATATCTTCTTTCTTTTTTTCCTGGTTGGCGTGGCTTCTCAGTCTTACTCATCTTCTCACAGAACGAGCTTTTGGTTTCATTGATTTTCTCTACTGTTTTCCTATTTTCTAGTTCATCGGTTTTCACTCTGATGCTTTTCATTTTCTTTCTTTTGTTTAGTCTGTGTTTTATTTGCTCTTGTTTCCTAACTTCTTAAGGTGGAAGTTGAAGCCATTGATTTAGGGTCTTCATTGTTTTTTTTTCCAATGTAGATGCTTAGTGCTGTAATGTCCCCCCCAGTACTGTTCTGTGTTAGCTGCATCTCAGATTTTTTGATACACTGTATTTTCATTTTCATTCAATTCAAAATATTCTCTCATTTCCCTTTTGATTTCTTTGACCTCCAGGTTATTTAGAGGTGTGTTTTTATTTTTAAAGATTTTATTTATTTATTTGAGAAAGAGAGAATGAGAGACAGAGAGCACAAGAGGGAAGAGGGTCAGAGGGAGAAGCAGACTCCCCGCCGAGCAGGGAGCCCGATGTGGGACTCGATCCCAGGACTCCAGGACCACGACCTGAGCCGAAGGCAGTCGCGCAACCAACTGAGCCACCCAGGCGCCCTAGAGGTGTGTTTTTTAGCTTCCAAATATTTAGGGATTTTCCAGCTACTTTTCTGTCACTGATTTCTAGTTTAATGTGGTCAGAGAACATACTTTGTATGACTTAAATACTTTCAGATTCCCTGAGACCTGCTTTCTGGACCAATATGTGCACTTTCTTGGTAGGTGTTCCTTGTGCACTTGAGAATACGAAGTATGCTGTTCTGGGCAGAGTTCTATGCATCAGGTAGGTCGGCTTGGTTGGTGGTCTTCTGCAGTCTTGCTGATGTCTTCTCTACTTAGCCCATCAGCACTGAGAGTGGGGTGTCGCAATCTCCGATTATAACGGTGGATTTGTCTCTGCTTTCTTGTGTTTTTCTCAGTTTTTGCTTCCTGTATTTTGAAGTTCTGTTGTTAGGTACACAAACATTTAGAATTTTTGTGTCTTCTTTTCTTTTTTTCAAGTAGGCTCCATGCCTAGTATGGAGCCCAACACGGGGCTTGTACTTAGGACCCTGAGATCAAGACCTGAGCTGAGATCAAGAGTCAGACGCTTAACCGTCTGAGCCACCCGGGCGCCCTTCAGGATTGTCGTACCCTCTTGATGAATTAACCCTCGGTCATCATGAAATGACCCTCTTTATTCCTGGTAATACTTTGGCTCTGAAATCTATTTTGATGTATTATAGACACTCCAGCTCTCTTCTAATGAGTGTTAGCGTAATTTATCTTTTTCCCCACCCTTTTACTTTTCCTCTATTTTGTTTTTATATTTACAGTGGGTTTCTTGCAGGTAGCAAGACGGGTCTTGATGCTTTCACCCAATCAGACAACCTCCGCCTTTAGATGGTGTATCTGGGCAGCCGCATGGACCGTGACATTACCATGTGGGCTATATGTCTGTCATTGTCCCATCTGTCCTTTGTCCCCTTTCCCCTCTTTTTTGGTGTTCTTTTGGATTGAGTATTTCTTATGACTTTATCTCTTTTGTTGGCTTATGAGCTATAATTTTTCGGTTTGTTATTTTGAGGGCTGCTTTTCGGTTTGTAGCTTGCCTCTTTAATTTGTCTCGGTCTGCCGTCGCGTGGTGCCGGCGACTGGGGTGTTGGTGTGGACCTTACCCAGAAGCCTCCCCTGTTGCCTTCTCTTTTGGTCTCTGGGAAGCTGTTGTCGTCCATTTTGCTTCTACACACGTTATAAATGTCGCAACACATTATGTTTTATTTTTTTGCTCCAGACAATTACTACAGTTACCGTTTCTGGTGCTCTTTATTCTTTTGTGTAAATACAGGTTTCCATCTGGCATTATTTTCCTTCTGCTTGAAGAATGTCCTTTAACATTCTGTATCATGTGGTTCTCCCAGTGATGAATTCTTTCAGCTTTTTTTAATGTCTGAAAAAGTCTTTATTCTGCCTTTGAGTTTGAAAGATACTTTCATCGTGTGGAGAATTCTAGGCTGGCACTTGTATATCCCTCTTCCTTCACAGATGCTCTGTCATCTCCCGGCTCACACTTTTTCCGGTGAGAAATCTGTTGTCACCCTGTGCTTGTGTCTTCGCACATAATGTGCCTTCTCTCTGTGGCTACTTGGAAGACTTTTCCGTTATCACTGGTTTTAATGAATTGTGCTTGGGGTTTGTTGAGCTTCTTGGACCTGTGGATTTATAGTTTTCGTCAAAACTGGAGGTTTCAACCACTGTTGAAGTATTCTTCCTGTCTTTGCCTCCCCGTTTGGGAGCTCCAGTCAGCGTATTTGCTTGATGCCGCACTGCTCCTCTGAACCTCCCCCTGCACCATGGCCTGGACGCTTCCTAAGGCGGCAACACGGGGGATCCAGGGCTCACCTGCTTTGTGCTCTGGGTCTCCACCGTCACTGCCTGTCTTTGCCTCGTGTCCAGTGTCTTCAAAGCCGTGAAGCCGCATATCTTTTCGAGGTTTCTAGTTGTTTCGTGTGGGAGGGTAAACACAGGTCTTACTCCATCTTGCCCATAAATGGAGCTCCCTCGTTCTTTTTAAATCTACTCGGTCAGGCTTTTTTGCTCTCATTAGGGTCACCAGAGGCCTCCGCGTGTTAAAAGCAGGTGGACTGTTCTGGTCCCACCCTATGCGCCCTGCCCCCCACCGCTCCTCCCTCTTCCCGGGGACGCTTCCGTCCTGTGGCTTGGCTTCCGGATGACTCTCACCCTGGCTTCCCTCCCGTCTCTCCCATCATTTCTTCTCCATCCCCTCTGCTGCCTCTGCCCCCCCCGACCCCTTAGTGACGGCGTGCCCAGGGCTCAGGCTGAGCCCCGTCCCTCTCCTCTGACACCGTCTTGCTGGGTCACATGCCCATCGGTCCACAGCGACGCCCATGTTCTACTTCCAGCTGGCCAGCCACAATCCGACCACTACTCAGCATCTCCGCTTGGACAGACGTCAGCCTCGACGTGTCCAGTGCCAGCCCCCTTCTGTCCCCTGTCTCAGGTGAGGGCGGCTGCTCAGGTCAAAACCTTGGCTCGCCTCTGACTCCCCGCTTTCACTCGCCCACCGGACAGTCCCCTCACAAGTCCCATTGGCCCTACTTTCGAAATACCTCCTGAGTCTGGCCCTCCTGCCGCTCCCAGGCCAGCCCCCCACCACCTCTCAGCCGGGTGAGGGGCTTCCGCCCATGTCCCCGTGCAGCTGCGACCCCGGGGTCTTCTCCACCCGCTGCTGGGCGTGTCATTTAAACCACGTGTCCTCTCAAGCCTTGTCATGCCTTCCTTCCCGGAGGAGTGAGTTGTACACTGCTCCCTGTGCTTGGGCCTCGCCCCTTCCACCCCCTGCTGGCCACTGCGGCCTCCTTGCTGCCCTGAGCAGGTCAGAAAGGTCTGGCCTCAGGTCCTTGGCAGGACCATCCCTCCCTCACCTCCTCCTTCACCATCACTCACCCTGACGCCCTGCTGAAAGCAGCCAGTGCCCCTCCACCACCCCTGCCAGCCTTTAACTCCCATAGCAGCTCCAACACTGGGTCAGCGTGTTTGCTGGGGGTCTCTGTCCCCGGGACGCCAGCCCGAGGGCAGGGGCCCTCACCTCGGCCTCCCTGCCGTGTCCTCTGCGTCCAGCACGGGGCCTGGCCTGCGGTAGGTGCTCAGGGAATGTTCGCTGGGTGCTGAGGAGAGACAAAGTGGAGCGTCCGAGCGCTGGTCCGAGCAACCTCAGCCTTTTCCAAGTCTGCTCTTGTGGGGTGGGGGAGACCAACCAGAATCGGGTTTGTGATTAAAGTTGTAGACCAGACTTTTAAACAGCCAAATGTGACCGGAAACTTAAGAAATCCACTGGAGAGTCATTAAGGGACAGACCAGTTTTGGGCAGTGACCAGGAAAAAAGCACATTTGCCCTATGTCCCCGCCCCCCACACCCACAAGCACACCTTCCTCTGCCTGACCTTGGGGCCGCAGCAGCTCCAACTGCAACCACGGGGGCCCCACATCGTTACCTTTCAACCTGGGACTTGGCCGTGGACCCTCAGCACCTGCCGGGCCTGGGCATGGGGCAGCCGCCACGAATGGAGGCTCCTGGGATGGGTGGGCCCCCTGGCACGTGAGGACCCCTGGCTGCCTTGCTCTCCGTGTGGCCTTGGCCAGAGCTGGTGGTCAGCTGGGTGTCACAGTGAGGGCAGCACCGTGACAGCAGAGGCCAAGACCTCGCGTGGCGTGGGGGGCCCTCAGCCGTGGAGTCCCGGGTACCAGGTCAAGTTGGCTGTGCCCCGGGAGCCCGGGGTCGTCGGGCTCCCGTTTCCGTGGGGAGCTGGAGACACAAGCCGGGCGCCTCCGTGGGTGGAGGGCTGGGCAGCCTCCTCAGAAAGCTTCTGACGACAGGAGGAAGGTGCTTGAAAAGGTTAAATGAAGGATGGGCTGCGGCCTCACTGACGCTTCATCTCCGTTTTGTCAGAGCGTGTTTGCAGATACACACGAAGAAACACGGCAGGAAGTAACCTTCGGCACGCGCGTCAGAGCGTCCACACTTCCCTCCCGCCTCCCACCACCCCAGGACAGATCCCCAGGAGCTGAATGGGGCGGCTGTCCAGCTGCAGGGCTCTCCTCCCGTGGCCCCACTGGGTCCCAGCAGCCCCGGGTCCCAGGGCCACAGCAGTCTGTTGAGGGAGAGGGTCCTGGGAATCCCTCCCCTCTGAGGGCCCCAGGGACTTGCAGGGAGGAGTTGGGCCCCAGGGTTGCAGGGGGCCCTGGACCCTGGCCGTACTGGCTCATGGAGCAAGGTGCCAGCCCCAGTCTCCTCACTAGGGAATGGGGCCAGGGGCCCTGCTCTGCTCACCTGGGAAGTGAGCACGTTCCTGACCCCTGGCACTCAGCGACCCGATGGATGTCAGCAAGGGGGTATGTGCCTGCAGGGGGCGTGCCTGTGCTTGCCACCTGTGTGGTGGAGGGGGCTCCGCTGGACAGGAAGGGGCGAGGGCTGATCATGAGTGGTGGGGGCATGAGCTCCCTCGCTCTGCAAGCCCAAGGTGAGGCTCCTGGGATCTGAGCCCTGGGATCTGCAGGGCTTCACCATGGGCTGAGGCCTTGGAGCCTCTGACACCCCAGTCCCAGCAGACAGCTCTTCCAGGAAAACCAGAGCCTGAGGAGGGGTCGCCGACAGGATCAGGGCTGGATGCTGCCCTAGCCCAGGCTGGTCTCAGCCTCAAGGGCCTCAGTTTCCTGGGCCCGTGAAATGGGTCCGTCGTACAAATGATGGGTGTGGGTAGATCATAAGGCCATGGAGGTTGGGGAGGCAGTTCCTGACGGCTGAGCCCCAGCCTCTCCAAGCTGCATCTGTCGTTCAAGAGGGGCAGCTCCTGCCACCCCCACCCCAAGCCTACTCCCACCTGGCTGTGGCAGGTTTCCCCAGAAACCCGGCGGCTCCTGCCTGGGCTCAGGGCTGGGATGGTGAGGGGTGGGGGGTGGGTGCCGGGTGGGCCAACATGCCTGCTTACGGAGCGCTCCCTCCGCCTCCCAGGAGCCTGGCCCCCGCCCCGGCACACACACACAACTATTTAATTTTGCTCTGGCAAGGAATAATAGAGTCCTGTGTATCTATTACAGATGTGGAGAGATTGGGCCACCACAGGCCGCGCGGCACATTCAGAGCCCTAACAAAGCGGGCGACAATCGACCGGGCCTGCCATTATCCATTCAGTGGGTGTAATAAATGAGCCAGGCGCAGCCTGCCATATACCACCCGGCCCAGATAACGGCTGAAAGGAGAAAATTAAATTTTGCTTTTGTTGAAACATTATGATTTATGTATTTGTAATATAGGCTGTGGTGGGCAATTGGGAGAAAAAAAAGATTGCTGAGTATCCTTCAGGGATACTGATGGTCCCGCCGGCCACTCACAGAGCTGGGCCCGGCTCACTCCTCTCCACGGGCAGGAATAATAAGAAACTGCAGACACCCATTAACCTGTTCCTCCACGGGAGGCCGAGGGCCTGGGAGGCCGCAAGGGGGGGCTGGGCACAGGGCGCCCCTGACAGGGGTGGGCAGGGCCCTGCGTCCTGCTGCCTCGGACCCTGGACCGGGCATCCTGATCAGCTGGGCCCTATCTGGACCTATAAAAATAATTAACTTCTCCTGCCTGGCCCTGGAGAGACAGACACGTGAGCACATCCCTGTAATTTATGATCTTACAGTTCTGTCCCTTAATGCAGCAATCAGAACGGGGCTTATCACGCTGTAGAAGGTAATGAACTTACTCACTCCCGGCACGCGGGTACCCGAGCTGGGGTCTGGACGGTGTGGCTCCCAGCGGATTGCCTGCGGCTGTCGCGGGGGGTCAGCCTGGGGGCTCCCCTGCCAACCACCACCAGGGAGCCTGGGGCCCTCCCCTTAGTGGCCAGGGCAAGTCCCCGTCCAGCCACGTAGAGAGCGCCAGGGGCACGCAGCCAGTGGGTGCCTCACGGGATGTGTGGCAGGATCTGTGCAAGGCCTTCCCGTCTGTCGTGGTCGCCGGCCTGGTGGACACCCTCCCCACTGACCAGGATGGCTGGGCGCTGGGACGACATTACCCACCCCTACTTGCTGGTCCACAGCCCCCAGTGGTCTCAGGGAGCTCGCCTCTGTGACTCACCTTCATGCCCTGAGTGAGGGAAACGGACATTCACCGAGGCTGAGTGACCTGTGGTCACCAGCTGTGGGCAGCCATGGGGGCGCGGCCTGTTGTCCACCTGCCACACAAATCCTTGCTCCTCCAGAGGTCTGGCCACAGGGCCAAGTCTTCCCATAAGCCCTGAGGGCTCACAGGGGCAGGCTCTCCTTCATTTGGGGGGTATGCAGCCTGATGTGTGCCAGGCATAGGGAGGTTCAGCCATGTTGCCATGGGGGGAGGTGTCTCCATGGGCTTTCTTGGCCTCCTTCCTGCCGGTCTCCAGGGGACAGCACCCAGCCCAGCCACCATTTGCTCCCGGCTCCAGCATGAGCCAAACCGAACTTCCCTCTGCTCTCCTGCAGGGCCCATCTGTGCCCGGCAGCCTGAGTGTGAGCTGGGTCTCATCCCCTCGGCCCTCCCGGAGCCACTGCTGGCCCTGGTCGTCCCACAGAAAGGCCTCTGAAGTCACCGGGAAGGGCGGGAGAAACTGCTTCTTGTGGATACCCTTCAAGCTGCTGGATCAAACCTTGCCTGAAACAGGTGTCCTTGGTCCACCTGCCTATTGGAGGCAGAGTTCTCCCTGCTGCTTTGTGAGTTGGGGTCCCTATCACTGGCACCATAGAGCCCTGACAGGGCCTCCTGTCCATCTCTGGAACCTCACTGGCCCTTTGCTCTCTTCCTGGGACACAGGCCTCTCAGGTCAAGGCCCCACCATCACTCGCAGGAGGAGGAATGTGACTGGCCAGCTGGACCTGGCCTGGTGACCTTGGGCAGGGCCCACTGTGCTGGCTCTCAGGCCTGCGGGGAATATGGGCAGGCCCCCGGGTGCCTCGTACCACGAGGGGTGACGTCAGACGAAGGGGCGGTCTAGCGTCCCTTTTGAGTTAAGACCTGAACCCGCTTCTTCCTTTTAGTCAACCTCCCTCTCCAGCCTCAGTCCTGAGTCACAGGTGTCCCACCCCGTCCAGGGCCCCTGGAGCTGACCTGCGAGCACATACCTGTCCACTCCTGTGTGCCGGCCAGGGCCTTATCGGGTGCTGGGGGGCCCGGGGGGCAGCAGTGGAGGTAGCGGCCGGCAGACTTTGCTTGGGGCCGACGTGTCCTGTCCAGCAGAGGCCTGGGAGAGCGACACATCTGGGGGAGGGGCCTTGAGCTGCTCTCTTCCGGCTGGGTGGGAATGAGGTGTGTGCACAGACATGGGTGCACGTGTGTGGTATATGTGAGTGTGTGTGTGAGTGTGTGGTGTGCACATGTGTGCCTGTTAATGGGCTTTTCCCTGCACATGCCTGGCTTCCTGTCTGCCTCCCTCCCATGCTCCAAGGTGGGGTGGGTTCTCCAGGAGGCAGTGTTTGTTGGGTTGGGCAGGAGCCCCCAGGAAAGGGCGGCTCAGTCCCTCCTCCTCCCAGTCCTGGTTCCCTCGGGGGCTGATCTACCCAGGTCCTCCCGGGGGCTCTTGTGGGCAGGTGGGCCTCAGTGGGAAGCCCTGGCGGCCACGGACACCCCAGCACCCCCGAGCCCAGAGTCAAGGCTGCCCTGGGTCTGACGTGGGCTCGGCTCTGCCTTGCCTGAATTCTTGGTGCTCTGAGCCCAAGAGGCTCCAGGACTGCCCGGAACTGGGATTGGGAGACAAGCCAGCCGTGGAGCCAGGCCCCGTGGCCGGCCTGCGGGAAGCTGCCGGGCTTCGGCCTCCCGCGTGCGGGTATAGCCGGGCCAGTGGAGATGGCCTCTGTGGCTGAGGCTGGAGGCGAAGTGACTCGACTTTGCCCCTCGGCTATTCGACGACCCTTCCCTGCTCTTCCAGCTAAGGTGAGGTCACCAATACCAGGTGGAGACTCCAGGGTCTCCCCGGCCAGCACCCAGCCGAGGGGCACTTGGTCCATGGTGCAGAAGGAAGGAAGGAGTGACCGGCCTTCAGGAGGGACTTGCGTGCGGGCCACGGTGTGTCTGTAGGTTGTGGGCAAACATGTTCACGTCTGCGTTTTCTGCAGCCCACTCCTACCTGCCTTCCGGGGGGACTTCCTGGCCTTGTCCTCTGCAGTCCCCAAGGCTGAGGGTGGCACTGGGCCCCAGGTGGAAACTCTGTGGTGGTCAGTGGACAGATGCAGGTGGAGGGCCAGCGAGGGGGCTCATTCCATGCTGCGGCTCTCTGCCAGGGGCAGGAAGAACGAGGAG